>NC_084651.1:3618201-3993201 GCF_019802595.1 Syngnathoides biaculeatus | reverse complement strand
CGCCGTGCTAGCGTGTTTCTGGTGTGTTACTGCTGCATCTCATGTATTTAAGTATGTTTATTTTTAACCAGCACTGTTCATGCTACCGTGTTGTTGCTTTGTTAAGCTAAGCTAAGGTATTAAAACTTTGAAAACTCTTTCTCTGTACCGTCTTTCTTTGTAAATATCTCGTGTTTCAATGTGGGCACTTGCGGCTTTTACACGGGTGGGTATGTAGCAAATGGTATTTACTTTACAAATACTGGGTGAGGCTTACAGTATAATCCGGTGCGCTCCGTAGGCCGGAAATTACGGTACTTTTGCCACCTGTGATCATAAAGGCTGTCACTGGGCATGAGTGTCTACGGAGATCTTGAGTAAACGTCAACATATATATACGGTGGGTTTAAAAAGTCGACACACCCCTGCTGAAATGCTATTTCTTCGTGATGGGGAAGGAGAAAAAAAAAAGAGACCAAGGTAAATCATTTAAAAAGTTGTCCACAACATTAATGTGACCTATAACCTGTAGAGAGCCATTGAGCAATAAAACTAAACAAATGAGGTCACGTGGTTGCACAAGTGTGCACACCTTTTTGCAACTGGACGGGGAGTCAGCACGCACAAGCCACCATTTAGAAGTTAGAAGAGGGTGTGCACACTTGTGCAACCATGTTTTGTATATACTGAACCTTTTGAAAGGGGGTAGATAGCTAACTTTGGTGCGAAAGCGGTACCTTTAAAAGCGATGCCGGCGTTGTTGACGAGCACGTCCACGCCGCCGTACTTGTGCTTGAAGAAGTCGGCCGCCGCCGCAATACTGGCGACGTCGTCCAGGTCCAGCTGATGGAAGTTGACCTTCAACCCGCCGTCGCTCAAGGCCGCCACGGCCTCTTGGCCGCGCCCCCTGCCGAAGAGAAGAGCGTTTTGTCGGCGTTACGGCGGGCGGGCCGGCGCGTTACCGGACGCACTCGTTTCTGGCGGTGAGGTAGACGTCGCCGCGGAACTGCTCGCAGAGCGCCCGCACGATGGCCAAGCCGATGCCTTTGTTGCCCCCTGTTACCACGGCGACCTTGCTCGACATCACTGGACACCGGGAAGCGTTGAAGAAAAAGATGAACACAATTAATCGTTGATGAAAAACATCGAGGCCGCCGCGGAGGACGTTTCCAACACAAACGTTTGTTTCGCGAGCATCTTCCCCCCCCCGCTTTAAACAACAAGCCAGCCGACGTCAGGTCAAATGAGCGCAACCTGTTCTCGGAATACATATTCTATTTAATGAGCGGAAAATCGTAACACTTTCTCACGTTAAAATGAATTCGAACGCACGCTTGTTTGCGCACGGCAAAACGTTTCCATTCTCGTGATCTGTTTCGAGTCGTCTATCTGACAATCTTGTTGGCAACTACGGCTGGAATGGAGCTGACGAGATGAAAAGTGCATTCTGGGAGATTCCACATGTCCGGTTCGTTTGTTGTTGTTGTTGATGATGATGATGATGATGAACAGATTGCGCCCATTCCTGCGAGGCGCAAACTTGCTGAGTCATGGTGACCGCTTCTACTTAGATCATCAGAAAATAATATTGCAGGTCAATTTTACACTATTACAGGCAATACATCAAAATGTCAAATAATGACACAAAATAGCACAAACAAAATGATGTTTTTTTTTTTCCGCAGGAGAAAATTACGAGCTCTGGTCTCGATTTATATATTTTTTTGTTATTAAACTTACTGTTTGTTTACTGTTTACATCATAATCTACAGTGAAATGCTTTAAAAGTGCACATAAATAAGACGCTCGCTTGATGAAATTTCACATAATTTAGATAGTATGGCGAAACAAAAACCAAAAAAATTGCGAAAAGGTTTGGCAAACTAATTCCGAGTTCGCATTTTTTTTTTTAACTTGGTCGAATGGAAGATTTTCGATTAACTCAGGTGAGCGTTCACTTATTCAGTCGATGCATCGCGAGACATTCGGCACCTGACATTTTGTGCACTTGTAGCAACGGCAAATGAGATTTCTTACTTGTAGCAGTAGTTGTGCAACGCGGCGGAGAAAGAAGGCGAAAATGCTGGAGCGCGAAACCCTGCGCGCACTTCCGCGCAGCCCTACTGCGCATGTGCGAAAAAAAAAACCGCCAGTCACTCCCCCGGGACCACTGAGCTTAAAAAAAAAAAAAAAAAAAAGACTGGATGGCTCATTGGCCACCAAAAGTGAAGTCGCCATCCGCCATCTTGATACTCCCAAAAGAAGCATGCCGACCTGTGCAGCGATCGCCAGTTTCGTGGCTGTGAGAAAACATTCCGCAGGTAAGTTAGAAATATTTGTTTGTAAAGTGTTTTTTTATTTTATTTTCTGATGATCTTAATTCACTTGGACAAAGTTTTGTTTACGGTTTTTGTTTACTCTCCGCTTCATCTTTATAGGCCGACTTTTTTTGTGAAAAATCTGTCAATATTTTCCCAAACTTAATCAGTGGGTAAGCACATTTTCTGTGAATTTTTTGATGAGTTTCATAATACAGAACTCTGCAAATTGAATTAGATTTTCAAATGCGAGGGAAGAAGTTGAAATTTTCTGTCTGAAATGGGACAGCCGCAGGGACAACAAATGAGCAATGCGTTTAGCATGTTTTTTTTTTCCCATTGCGAGTACTTATTTCCAAAAATATATCGAACTGATTGAATTAAAATTGAATGTTTTTATGACACGAAATGCTTAGGGTTTTTTTTGCTATGCTATGATGATAGTACTTCACAGCATATTTCGGGAAAAGTTAACATGTCGCGCAAATCGGGCCGCGGTAATATGCAAGGTTTCTTGCTAGTCACGGTGTTCCATGTCTTTTGTTTGGACTTAACCTTTTTTGCCTTACCAAATCGAATTAAAAATCCTTCATGTTACCAAAAACTAAAAAAATGTCAAGCTCACACGACCAGTTTTAATTGTACGTGACAAACATTGAGAAAAACCCTCTAAACCATGTTCTCCACACGTTTTGGGAGTACCAACATGGCGGCCGACTGGCTTCAACTAATCGACACACCGCTTGAGGTGTATGCGCTATCCATTTTTTTTTATTATTTTTTTAGATCAGTGCCCAGGACCCTATCCTGGTAAAAATCCGAATTTATTGATTATTATTGGCACGTAGTTCTTATTGATAAGCATCACTGCTGTATTTACTTTCGTACTGTTTGATTTTGCACAGTCATTGTTGATTTACTCGTCAATTTTTTTGCCTGTTTGGAGCCGTGACGCGCTTTGACGTAATGCACGGGAACGCGATGCCCTCTGCTGGCCACAAGTTAGAAACGCAGTCTTGCCAACGTTGACATTTAAAGCGACAGTACTTCATTTGTTGTACAAATCGTTTCGGTTTCATTTTATTCAATAATGAAAACAAAAACAAAAAATGACACATTTACATGGTCAAGGTTATCATAAATCCCCCTAAGGGTCAACTTTAGATTATTTCTGTCTTTTTTCCAGCTGGCTTGCTAACTTTTATCGTCATCTTTCCTCGTTAAATGGAAACCAAAACAGCGCGGCAAGTTCCAAACGTTCCCATGAATAATATTTTCTGATGACACGAGCTGTGTTCAGAGAAGGAAAAATAACATTGATAATAATAATAATAATAAGGTTTTATTCGCCACTGGGGACGGACAGCCGATGGGTTGCAGGGTTTTGTTTCACTTTTCGTCGTAGTTATTAAAATTTGCAGCATGACCGGACAGTAGCGCATGATTAATTTCACGAGTTAAGAAAATAAACCTTCCCTGTCACGTTCCCAAGGAACAACATAGATAGATAGATAGATAGATAGATAGATAGATAGATAGATAGATAGATAGAAAGGCAGCTTCCATCCATCCATTTTCTTTGGCGCTTATCCTCACGAGGGTCGCGGGGAGCGCTAGAGCCGATCCCAGCTGTCAACGGGCAGGAGGCGGGATACACCCTGAACTGGTCGCCAGGAAATCGCAGGGCACATGGAGACAAACAGCTGCACTCACAATCACACCTTGGGGCAATTTAGAGGGTCCAATTAATGCTACATGTTTTTGGGGGATGGGCGGCACGGTGGAGCAGCTGGTAAAGCGCTGGCCTCACAGTTCTGAGGACCCGGGTTCGATCCCAGCCCTCCCTGTGAGTTTGCATGGGTTGTCTCCGGGCACTCCGATTTCCTCCCATATCCCAAAAACATGCAACATTGATTGGACACTAAATTGCCCGTAGGTGTGATTGTGAGTGCGACTGTTTGTCTCAATGTGACCCGCGATTGGCTGGCGACCAGTTCAGGGCGTACTTTGCCTCCTGCCCGTCGACAGCTGGGATAGGCTCTAGCACTCCCCGCCACCGTCGTGAGGATAAGTGGCAAAATAGAATGGATGGATGGATTGATTTTGGGAATGTGGGTGGAAATCGCAATGCCCACCCAGAGAAAACCCACGCAGGCACGGGGAGAACATGCAAACTCCACACAGGCGTGGCCGGGATCGAACCCGGGTCCTGAGAACTGTGAGGCCAACACTTTACCACCGTTCCGCCTAAAGGCAGCATCATGTGATGAAATTTAATACGAACGTTCTCGTCGTGTTTTGCTTCAGTTCCCCCCCCCCCCCCCCCCCCCCAACAGGCCTCGGCTACAACAATCCTCGGAAGTGCGACGCGCACGTGGCCCCTCCCTGTGGAAAAGTCCTACAACAGGAAGCCTCAAACCCGCTTCACTTTAGTCACCGATGAAAACCACAAGTAAAATGTCCGTTCGTTTATTAACGCAAATAAATCAAAATACATATTTTTGTTTTGTTTTTTCTTTGTTTGCTTGTTCATTAGCACCAAAGGTGTCTGGAAGGATGTTGAGTTTCAACGTTTCCAACATTTTCTCTCCATTCAGAACGTGACAGGAAGTGGCGTCGTGGATTTCCTGCGTCCTTATCGCACCACAGGAAGGGGATGAAGATGGAGAGAGAAGGGGGGGGGACGATCGGGGGGGGGGGGGGGGGGAGTCGAGGACTCGGCGAAGGAGCGACGAGTGGAGCCGAGGAGGAAGAAATTCAAATGTCAGGTGACCGCAGACGCTGCCGAGGGGGACGCAAGTCGGCGGACCCCCAAAGTTTGAAGGGTTTCACCGCCGCTTGGTCCTCTACGAAGAGGTTTTAGACTCACTGAAAAGGAAATCCAATCAGCATGAAGTTCATCCATCCATTTTCTTTGCCGCTTATCCTCACGAGGGTCGCGGGGAGCGCTTGAGCCTATCCCAGCTGTCAACGGCCAGGAGGCGGGGTACACCCTGAACTGGTTGCCAGTCGGGATGAAGTTGATTGAGGAAAACAAAAAAATCCATCACATCATTATCCAAGCCGCTTATCCTCACAAGGTTCGCAAGAAAAGCTGGAGGCGATCTGAGCACTGAGAACTGTAATTGTACACAAATCTTTTTTTTTTTCTAGTTCGGACATTTTTCAGTGATTTGTTAATAATTTGTTTTAACCTTTTTCTTTAAAGATTTTATGAAATCATACCACAAGAGTAAATATGCACTCTTGTAAGAATAGTGTTGTATTTTTTTAGCTATTTTTTTTTTTTTTTTTAGCTAGGCAACACGGTGGTTTAGCGTTGGCCTCACAGTTCTGAGGACCCGCATTCAATCCCGGCCCCGCCCGCGTGGAGTTTGGATGTTCTCCCCGTGCCTGCGTGGCTTTTCTCCGGGTTTGCACTCCGGTTTCCTCCCACACCCCCAAAAAAATGTGACATTAATTGGAAACTCTAAATTGCCCATAGGTGTGATTGAGAGTGTGGCTGTTTGTCTCCATCCCTGCGACTGGCTGGCGACCGGTTCAGGGTGTTCCCCGCCTCCTGCCCGTTGACAGCTGGGATAGGCTACAGGACTCCCTGGGACCCTTGTGAGGATAAGAGGTGAACAAAATGGAATGCATGGAAATTGTCTCTCAGTGTGATTGTGAGTGCGGCTGTTTGTCTCGATGTGCCCTGCGATTGGCTGGCAACCGGTTCAGCGTGTTCCCCGTCTCCTGCCCGTTGACAGCCCGGGATAGGCTCCGGCGACCCCCGCCACCCTTGTGAGGATAAGCGGCAAAAGAAAAATGGATGGATGGATATTTTTTTGTACCTCTGTGTCGGTCCATCCATTCATCCGACAATGAAATCCTCTTTGACGTGATTTGAATTATCGCGCTGCCTTTTCAGCGTTTGTCCTGATCGTCGTGTCCTCGCCCAAATGCGACTTCCTGGGAAAGGTGGGAGCGGTCTCCTCCTCCTCCTCCTCTTCCTCCTCCCCCTCCTCATCTCTCTCTCTCTCTCTCTCTCTCTCTCTCTCTCTCTATTTCTCTCTCTGTTTGGGTTTTAAAAGCAGGCGGCGGGTTTGTGAGCCCCCCACTCACTCGGCAGTGATCATGGCAGCCGTCGGGGTTCCGGTCCTTCTCCTGGCCTTGCTGCTGGGCGCTCGGGGGGACGTGAGGGCCCGAGACCCCGAGGTGGAGCGGGAGGAGGGCGAGGCAGAGGACTGGGGGGCGGCGGCGGCGGGCGTCATCAGCGCCACAGAGGAGACCCCCCTGATGCAGGATGGAGGGAACTACCCGGCCCGAAGTGGGTAAGTCGGGGGGGGCGTTTGTCTTGAATTAGTGTCTTACGATGGATTCTGTCAATATGCGCCCTGGCGACCAGTTCAGGGTGTAGCGACCCCTTCGCCTAGTATGGACCCTAGTATGGATAAGCAGCTTGGAAAATGGATATGGATGGATGGAACTTGGGGACTCATCCTCAGTTAGTCAGTTTTTGTGCTCAGGTCAAAGCAAACATTTGAGTACTTTCAAATTGTGACACCTTAGTTCCAAGCGGCTGTGTTGAAGTGAGTGAAGGAGCTTCACTTTGACAAAATTGTTTTGCTATCATCTCGCAACATCTGTGCATCAATGAATGATGTTGAAGTGAGTTAAGGCGCTTCACTCTGACAAAATTAATGTTTTGCTATCATCTCGCAACATCTGTGCATCAATGAACTGTGTTGAAGTGAGTTGAGGAGCTTCATTTAGACAAAATTAATGCTTTGCGACCAAATCGTGGCACCTTAGCTCCAAGCACATGTTGAAGTGAGTTAAGGCGCTTCACTCTGACAAAATTAATGTTTTGCTATCATCTCGCAACATGTATGCATCAATGAACTGTGTTGAAGTGAGTTAAGGCGCTTCACTCTGACAAAATTAATGTTTTGCTATCACCTCGCAACATCTGTGCATCAATGAACTGTGTTGAAGTGAGTTGAGGAGCTTCATTTAGACAAAATTAATGTTTTGCTATCATCTCGCAACATCTGTGCATCAATGAACTGTGTTGAAGTGAGTTGAGGAGCTTCATTTAGACAAAATTAATGCTTTGCGACCAAATCGTGGCACCTTAGCTCCAAGCACCTCTGTTGAAGTGAGTGAAGGAGCTTCACTTTGACAAAATTGTTTTTCTATCATCTTGCAACATCTGTGCATCAATGAATGATGTTGAAGTGAGTTGAGGAGCGTCATTTAGACAAAATTAATGCTTTGCGACCAAATCGTGGCTCCTTAGTTCCAAGCACCTCTGTTGAAGTGAGTTAAGGAGCTTCACTTTAACAAAATTAGTTGTTTGCTCTCCTCTTACAGCTTCTTTGTATCAATGAGCTATGTTGAAATGAAGTGAGGAGCTTCAAGTAGGCAAAAGTAGTGGCAGGCTGTCATCTTGGGGGAATTTTGGTGTCGAGGAAATACAAGAACTTCATTTAACCAAAAGTAGTGCTTTGCCACCGGCCCGTGGCGTCTACAGGCAACTCTAAAGCTATTTTAAGGGAGTGCGTCAATTTCTTGCGGCCTCCTCCCGGTCTGTATTTTGCCCCCACCCCCGAGTTCAAAAGCGAAACATCCAAAAGTACGAAAATAACAACATATCATATCAAACGCGGTCCGTCACATTCCAGGCAAGCGCGTGGCGCCTTCGCTCCGAGGAAGAAGGAAAGTCTTTGGCGTGTTTTGACTGCCAGCATGTTGTCGACGTTTGCCACCCGCACCGACGCTTTGCAGGCCCCGCGCCAGGTCTCGGACTCAGCCTGCCGTACTCCCACGGGACTTGTTGACCTCGCGGCGCATGTCGGCGTTCTCGTGGACAGCAGGTGGCGCTCGTGTGTCGCCACATCCACCAGACGAAGAAGAAGAAACTTCAAATGAGAGCAACACGTTGGTGCTGATCCGAATGACTTCAGACCCATATCGGTGTGGATCCACCGATGCTGGTTCTGATGCACATTGATTCTGATCTGGATTGCCCCAACAGTTCGGATGGAGTTTCCTTATGATTCACGCAGCTTCTGATCCACATCAGTTGTGATGTGGATTACGTCTTGATCCGCAAGACTTCTGATTCATATTGATTTGGGTCCAGATTGGTTCTCATATTATGTTTTATTCATATTGATTGTGATTTTACATTCTTCTGATCCACAGGGCTTCTGATCTAGATTACTTTGGTTTCACATTGCTTCTGATCTGGATCACTTCTGATTCTCCTTGCTTCTGAGCCACATCAGTTCCGATCTAGATTGTTTTTAATTTACTGTACATTGGTTCTGCTTTTTGATGCTTCTGATCTGGATCACTTCTGATTCTCCTTGGTTCTGATCCACATCAGTTCTGATCTCGATTGTTTTTAATTTACTGTACATTGGTTCTGGTTTTGATGCTTCTGATCCCCGGTGCTGGTGATCCAGATTACTTTGGTTTCACACTGCTTTTGATCTGGATCCCTTCTGATTCTCCTTGCTTCTGATCCACATCAGTTCCGAACTCGATTGTTTTTAATTTACTGTACATTGGTTCTGCTTTTTTGATGCTTCTGATCTGGATCCCTTCTGATTCTCCTTGCTTCTGGTCTACATCAGTTCCGATCTCGATTGTTTTGAATTTACTGCACATTGGTTCTGCTTTTTGATGCTTCTGATCCCCGCTGCTGGTGATCCAGATTACTTTGGTTTCACACTGCTTTTGATCTGGATCCCTTCTGATTGTCCTTGCTTCTGATCCACATCAGTTCCGAACTCGATTGTTTTTAATTTACTGTACATTGGTTCTGCTTTTTTGATGCTTCTGATCTGGATCCCTTCTGATTCTCCTTGCTTCTGGTCTACATCAGTTCCGATCTCGATTGTTTTGAATTTACAGTACATTGGTTCTGCTTTTTGATGCTTCTGATCCCCGGTGCTGCTGATCTAGATTACTTTGGTTTCACATTGCTTCTGCTCTAGATCCCTTCTAATTCATCTTGCTTCTGATCCACATCAGTTCCGATCTAGATTGTTTTTAATTTACTGTAAATTGGTTCTGCTTTTTGATGCTTCTGATCTGGATCCCTTCTGATTCATCTTGCTTCTGATCCATATCAGTTCCAATCTAGATTTGTTTTTAATTTACTGTACATTGGTTCTGCCTTTTGATGCTTCTGATCTAGATCTCTTCTGATTCTCCTTGCTTCTGATCCACATCAGTTCCGATGTAGATTGTTTTGAATTTAGGGTACATTGGTTCTTTTCTTTCTTTATGCTTCTGATTCACATTACTTCTGATCTAGATCATTTTGGTTTCACATTGCTTCTGCTCTGGATCCCATCTGATTCATCTTGCTTCCGATCAGCATCAGTTCTGACCTAGATTACTTCAGATTGACATTGGTACTGATCAAGATCCCTTCTGATCTGATCACTTAGGACCTACTTTACTTGTGGTTCACATATCTTCTGATGTGGAATGTTTTTGATTTGTGCCGCTTCTGATTAACACCAGTTCTCATTCACAATTGGTTCTGAGCTAAAAATAAACCCCAAAAAACTTTTTGATACGCAGGACATTGGTTGTGGTTTTGATTGCTTCTGATCCACATTGCTCTGATTCTATCAGTTCTGATCCAGATGGTTTCCGATCCAAATCCACTTTGGTCTGTACATCAACTGCTTTGGATTTGCATCGGTTCCGATCTCGACCGCTTCACATTGAACTGTCCTGATCAAGATCGCTTCTGATTCCCGTCCTTACTGATCTTGAGCACTACGGACCCAAATTACTTCCAATTCCCACAGGCACTGAACCAGATCCCGTCCGATCTAGATGGCGTCTTCTCCGAAGCAGAAGGTAAGCGTTGGAAGTGTGCTCTGTCGACTCTTCCTAACGTTGTGTTAAGAAATCTTTGTGTGTTTACAGTGTGAAATACGTCATTCCTTCCTTTCAAAAAGTTGACACCCACTGAGCCACTGGAAGAATGTTCCAGATAAGAAATTGCCAATGATTTTTAGCAGGAACCAAATATGGTAAACATAGAAAACTTCCCCTAGTTCCCGGTCGCATCTGCAAGTATTTTCATATGAATTGTCATAAATGCCGCGATGATCTACGTTGTACTCTGCTGAACTCATACAAAGCCCAAAGTAGATCCAGTCGTTAAACTGTGGAATTGCCCCCACGCCCCCTGCAAACAGGAAGTGAAGGAAACAATGGAGGAATAAAAGTCCAAACGTCGTATGAAGTCATGTTTTCCCGTCGGCTCGTTTATCTGCGGGCAGCAGGAAAGCGTGAGCGCGTGGGGAAAATATGGATTGCGGACCGCTGAAGCTGTTCAAACAATCAAGCGAACGAGCCGAGCGTGTCGATTTGAGTTCTTGTACCCGTCGCGTTTCAAGCAGTTCTGAGGACCGGGGGGGGGGGGTTCAAATCCCAGCCCCGCCTGTGTGGCTTTTCTTCGGGCGCTCCGGTTTTTCCACCCAAATCCCCAAAAACGGGCTAAATTTCTCGTCGATGTGTGAATCTGAGTCCCGGTGGTCGTTCGGTTCTACGTCCCCTGTGGATGCTACCCGGTTGAGCAGTTAGCTGGCGCTCCCGCGGCACCTTGCGAGGCTAAGCGGCTCTAAAAAAAAAAAAAAAAAGAATGGATAGTACGAATAGTAATAACGCCGATGACGTGAAATGTCCAAACGCGCGTGTGTGTGTTTGCAGGAACTGGTGTGCGTTTGTGCAGAAGCGAACGGTCACCGTGGCGGTGGCGTGCGGGACGGAAAAGTACACCATCAAGTCCCAAAGTCCGTGTCCGAGCGGGACCCCGGACTGTCATCTGATCATGTGAGGAGACAACGGCAATAAACTCTTTCTTGTATTACTTGCAGCATCTGACATTCTACTACTGCCACGGATACTCATGATACGTGTACTACTACTATGTGTCGACGTATGTGTACCGGTACCAACTTGCCATATAAGGAAGCTACAGCTATAAATTCTTGTCGAAATAATTTCTTGTATTGTTTGCTCGTCTGACTACTACTACTGCCATGTGTACTACTGCTTTGCATAACAGTGCTACGCATTCCTATGTACAGAATTGTATACAAGTACAATTTTTCACACAAGGCAGAAACCACATATACTGTTAATTGTGCAGAATTATCAGTATGACAGACTTCTACTGCTATACTAGTCATACTAATACTTTGTGCACTCTACAAGGATGTGAATTACTAATACTTGTTCTTGTATTACTATTGTCACACATCACTACTGCTACGCATACTAATGCAATGTATAATACTCCTACGTGTAGGTGTGTACAAGTACTGTAATTCCCAGCCTACAGAGCGCACCTGGTGATAAGCCTCACCGAGTACATTTGTTAAGGAAATATTGACAATATTACAACATTGTAATTACAATAATACAATATTAATATTTGGTGCATCCATACGCCGCAGCTGTGTAAAAGCCGCTAGTGCCCGCATTGAAACACGGGATATTTACACAGAAAGACGGTACGCAGAGAGTTTAACGCTAGCGCCGCCGCGCTAAAGCTAACGCCACGCTAACAGGACCTGAGCGCTCCCCCCCGTGCTGAAAATTCTCCTTGTGATGAATGTGCATGTGTTACTAACAGGGGAACTCTGGGTACGGAGCAGATGCTTACTGCGAAATCTTCCGGTCTCATAGCTCCCCTTCTTCTACAAAGAGGTAGCAAACATTCGTTATATGCTAACCATGTACGTTCGTTCCGTACGTCTTTCTGAGACGACCATAGTGAACATGAACATGCGGTGACAAGTTGTCGAACGGCACATGTTGACGCAGGGATGGGGATGTTTCAGACCGGCCGGAAGTTTACAAAATATATAAGCATGCGCGTATATTAATGCGCATTTTAATCACAAGGAGACTTTTTAGCACCGGGAGCGCTCAGACAGTCAACACCGCTTAAAAGAAATACGTCAGTAAAAATCACTGAGACATGAGTGTAACACGTTAGCACAGCGCTAACAGGGCCGGACTGGTAAAAGTCACTTCCTCGGCACATATATTCCACCGGTCTCGCTCTTACCGTTTCCGCTCGAGTGCCCCCTTGCGGCCGTTGGGAAAAAATGCACAAATTAGGCCGGAAATGACGGTACGTGTGCAGGTGCCACTCGTCACGAAATGAAAAACAACTTTTTTTCTTCATTATTAATATGATACACTAATATTGCCATGTGTGCTAATGCTATGTTAACTAATACAGTGTGTGTTAGTATATGTGCAGGTCCAAGTTGTCATGTAAACAAACAACAACAAAAACTCGATTTCTTGTATTACTGACGTGACACTACGTGTACTGCATGCTACTGCCCGCGTGCTTGCTGGCGCATGTTGTCGTGTACGAAACCCTCAGCTATCCAATCAAATACTTTTTCGAACAAACAAGCTACTAGTGCCATGCGTCCACGCCCGCAGGTACAAGCTGTCCACTCGGCCGCTCTACAGGCAGAACCAGAAGGTGACCACGGCGCTGTTGTGGCGATGCTGTCCGGGACACGGAGGGGACAACTGCGACGACGCAGGTGACGCACTTTAACTCACAGCGTTGCCACGGCGACCGCCTGCCGCTACGCGTCAATCACCATGTCTCACAAATGTACTTCGTTTTCATTTTATGTCTAAAAACTCCACGCAAACTCTGTATCTATTGTTCTTCATGAGGAAAGATTCCATAGTACAGTTTGATAACACACTTGCATCCATTTTCTGAGCCGCTTATCCACACAAGGCTCGCAGGAGTGCTGGAGCCTATCCCAGCTAACTTAGGGCAGGAGGCGGCGGGGTACACCCTGAACTGGTTCCCAGCCAATCGCAGGGCACATAGAAACAACCAATCACAATCAGACCTGTGGGCAATTTAGAGTGTCCAATTAATGTTGCACGTTTTTGGGATGTGGGGGGCGACTGGAGAAATCCCACGTAGGCACTGGGAGAACCTGCAAACTCCACACAGCTAGGGCCGGGATTTGAACCGCGGTCCTCAGGACTGTGAAGCAGATGTGGTAACCAATCATTGACTGTGTAACCTATTATTATTATTATTATTTATTGTTAGGGATAAGGCGGGACTGTGGACTCAGCTGGTAAAGCGTTGGCCTCACAGTTCTGAGGACCTGGGTTCGATCCCGGCCCCGCCTGCGTGGAGTTTGCATGTTCTCCCCCGTGCCTGTGTGGGTTTTCTCCAGGTGCTCCAGTTTCCCAAAAACATCCAACATTAATTGGACACTCTAGATTGCCCCTAGTGCGGCTGTTTGTCTCCACGTGCCCTGCGATTGGCTGGCGGCCAGTTCAGGGTGTACCCAGGGTGTAACCCGCAGATAGGCTCCAGCACTCCCCGCGACCCTAGTGAGGATAGGCAGCAAAAGAAAATGAATGGATGGATTTTAGAGCTAAAAGTGTAGAATCTTAATTTACGTAGCAAAGCTAGCAAAATTAACCGCTTACATCCCATATACAGTTTTTCTACGGCATATTTCTGAATGGAAATGAAACCAATTTTGTCACAAGAACATTTCCGACCTTCGAAGGAAGGAAAGCGACCAAGCAACAAGTTTTGAGGATCTCGATTGTTTGTCTGTGACGTTGACTTTTTTTCTAAAAGTATCTCGAAACCAAACATTTTGTTTCCGTGGGTCTCTATTATTGATAGTCTTTTTCTGGTATCCCCTCCTTGAGTCTATTCAGGTCCAGTAGTGGTTTAATTTAGTCCAGACTTCGTTTTGTGGGAAAGAGACTTGTTTGGTTTGCGTCCGGGGGGGGGGGGGGACGTCCTGAAAAGGAGCCAGACGTAAATAAAAGCAACATCCTGCGAGCTCATGTGATCGTATTTGTGCTTTAAACGTCAACCGGTCTTCGACAGCCGCCGATGCACAGACCGACTCTGCGACCTCGCCTCAGATCGGAGGAACTGGAGTCCAGAGAGCGCCCGGAAGTCTCCACGCTGCTGGTACCACCTCACACATGGCACGACTCTACAAACAAAATCAGCGGCGGGGAACATATCGAACATATGGACTCAACATATAACGATTTAGTCTTGAGTGAAGGAAAAACCAATGTAAGAACAGGGAGAATCTGAGCTCAGCTTCAAACCCAAAACCTCAGAACTGTGAGGTCGGTCCACATAACCACTACTACACTACGCGCTGCCTTTGCAACCACACTTGTATCAGAATCCCGTCAAGTTTCTTTCTTCTACGTTGGTATTTGGACTTGACATGGCAATCCACCTCGTCCAGGTCTACTGGGGGCATCTCGAGGGGTTCCCAGGTCAGCTGAGAGAGAGACGTAAGTCCCTCCAGTGTGTCCTGAGTCGTCCTCGGCATCTCCTTCCAGTTGGACGTGCCCTGAAGTCCTCACCGCCGCGGATTCTCGGAGGTATCACAATCGCATGTGGCTCCTCTCAATGTGGAGGATCAAAACCTCGACTCGGTGGCCCACCCAAACGTCCGAGCATCCCACACGTTCTCTACACACGCGTACGTATTTTTCCTATTATCACAAATTTGCGGAAGCAAAGCAGTTCAGAAAGTGAGCGTCAGGTCATCGGAAGGTCCAAACGGCCCCCCCTGGAGGAAGTTTTGAGCAAACCATCGCCCCCGCTCCTTTCCTTTCTCGGTCACCCTGCTCCCATCCTGTCCACGCTGACTCACCCCGGCGGAGCTCCTCGCCGTCAAACCGCTGCCAGGTCGAAGTTGACAGCCGCCGACAATGGACCGACAACGTAATGTTGTCGTGACCCGATGAGAGGCCAGAAGTATTTTTAAACCGCATCCGGCAAGTCTGGGTGCGTATCGAGGCAGCAGCTCCGATGAGTCCCGAGAATTTTTGTTTGCGTTATCTTGTTGAAATGACCCAAGAATCCGGTTTAAGGGGCGGTTTAAGCTCCTTTTGAGATTGAACTTGATCGGTCAGTAAAACGGAGCTAAACTGCTTCACGGTTCTTCCGCAACTCTGCAAGTAGACTTGCATCGCTCCAACAAACCACTCCACTCCGAAAAGTGGGGTTCAAACCCAGTCTAGACTACAACCTGATAATAGCGCTTTAGTCCTTGGACCAACATCTTTAACAAGTCCAAATAACCAAATGCCAAACACCAGATGCTAGATGTAACTTCATCAGTGTTCCGGATATTGTGGCGAGTTTGGTTCCCTTCACTTGGGTGCGACTGCTCAAATGTATCTCTGGAGTTTTGGAAGAAAACTAGGTTCCCAGAGGGTGGGTTTTGAAGCCGACCGAGTAAACTTTGACTTGTGGGCTGCACCTCAGACCGCTTGATCAGTCTGACTGTTCTGGTGCTGTGCTTCAGTCCGGACTAGTATCGCTAACAACCGCTCCGCCAATGCCACATTTCATGTAACTTCTCGCTCTAAATCTCAATTGGGGGTAGTGCCTTGCTCAGGGGCACCGCTGCAGCTCTCAAAGGATCTGTAGTTTTGTGTTTTGACCGGAGGAATGACAACTGTGACCTTGTCCTCCACGTCAAAATGATTAGAATGTGGATCTGCCCAAAGGTTTCTGTCAGATGTGAGGTTCGAACCCACACCTACCGACTAGACTACAACCTGATAATAGCGCTTCAAACCTTAGACCAATACCTTTAACGAGCCCAAATAACCAAACATCAGACGCTAGATGTAACTTCATCCTTGTTCTGGATATTGTGGCAAGTTTGGTTCCGTTCATTTGGGTGCAATTGCTCAAATGTATCGCTCCAGTTTTGGAAAACGACTACATCCCCAGAAGATATTGCCAGAAGTGGGTTTTGAACCCAGACCGACCGAGTAAACTTTGACTTCTGCGTTGCACCTCAGACCGTTTGATCAGTCTGACTGTTCTGCTGCTGTACTTCAGTCCGGACTAGTACCGCTAACAACCGGTCTGCCAATACCACATTTCATGCAACTTCTTTGCTCTCGTGACTTAAATTTCAATTGGGTGGGATTGGGGGTAATGCCTTGCCCAGGGGCAACTACAGATCTGAAAGGATCTGTAGTTTTGTGTTTCGACCGGAGGAATGGAAACTTTGACCATGTCCTCCACGTCAAAATGATTAGAATGTGGATCTGCCCAAAGGTTTCTGTCAGATGTGAGGTTGGAACCCAAACCTACCGACTGGACTACAACCTGAACGCAGCACCTGCCGTGATACGCAAGGGCCGGTGACGTCTTGGTCATAATCTTTGTCGGCTTGGCCGGCGTCCCCCCGTCCGACAGCCCTTCAAACAGGAAAAATTGGGTTCAGTCAGAAAAAACTCTATTGTGGAAAATTCTGAAGAAGTTCTCAGGTTGTTGAAAAACACCAAAAAAAAAAAAAAAAAGTCCGAACGCTGAGCGGCCACTTTGTCCCGCCACGCCTCCGATTCAAAGCACTTCCCGCCAAGTCGATAACGTTAAGCCGTCAGCCCCCGCAGAGACGCGGGACACAATCAGAGGAACTCCAAATACTAAAATACACCAACCGTGACTCACTAGTCAAGTGTTTTGGTGTTCCAAAACTGAGGCCAGCTCGATCCGGTCTCATTTTGATACCTCGCGATGCCAAAGTTTATTAAAATTCACGTAACGGTGACGTTTTTCCAAATATTGAGGCTTGCTTGTTTGAAGGTTTGATGCCTTGTTCAAGTGGATCTGAGCAGTTTTTGCAAAAAGACTGGGTGGATGGTTATTTTGAACATCATGCCTTGGACGTCTCAGCCATTCTGATTTATTTGCTGCATTGCTCAAGGGCAGAGCAACATTGCGAACAAAGAGTGCAATGAACCGAGTGGCGGCACGGCGGTCTCAGCGTTGACCTCACAGTTGACCTCACTGGACCCGCATGTGCGGAGTTTGCATCTTCCCCCCGTGCCTGCCTGGGTTTCCTCCGGGCAGTCCGGTTTCCTCCCACATCCCAAAAACATGCAACAATAATTGGACCCTCTAAATTTGTCTCCATGTGTCCTGCGATTGGCTGGCGACCAGTTCAGGGTCTACGCCGCCTCCTGCCCGTTGACGGCTGGGATAGGCTCCAGCAAACCCCGCGACCCTTGTGAGGATAAGTGGTTAAGACAATGGATGGCTGAACCACGTAAAGTTCTGGAAGAAGACTTTGTTCTCGAAAGCTGCTGTCAGGGATGGGATTCGAACCGTGGACAGAATCAAGAGACACACAACCTGTGGAAGTCCGTCTTGCCCTCGAAATGTGAGCACCCAAACGTTAGTGCCTTGCTGACTGGCTCGTCACGGTGCCGTTACTCCCAAAGTGGAAGTAGAAGTGATGACAGGGTCGTTTGTTGCGGATGATTCTGTCGCTGACCCCCACAACCAAACTGCACGGTCAGCAGAGAGTTTCCCCATCAGGTCTTCTGTCTGACGCGGGAATCTTTGCTCGACTTCCTCTCCTGCTCGCGTTCGCTTTTCAAGGAAGATCAAAAGACTTCCGGCGCCGGCTTCAAACCATTCTTTCTTCGCTAAACCTTTTATTGTGCCATCTTGTGCTTTTCCCGTTTGATTTGTCTCGATTCGTCTCATCCTTCCCTTTCCGAGTCAGTACGACATCAACTCTTACCAAAAGGTCATGTCAGAAGAGGGATTTGAACCCACACGCGCGCACAGAGTAGACTACAACGTGAATTTGGCACCTTATACCACTTGGGTCTCGAGCGACCAGACTACCGTTTAATTCTTCGCCTCAATCGTCACTTTTTAGTGGCGGCATTGGCGCTGATGCCTTGCTCAAGGGCACCCCCTGTAGTTCTGGGAACAGACTTGTATCACTTCCTGGTCAATCTGTGATTCTGTGTATTCGTCAATGGATAGATTGAAACCTAAAACCATTCCCTCAACATGTCAAGGCATTTACAATTTTTTTTTCATCAATATAAATCACGTAAACAAATGTGTATACGTCGTATACCGTAATTCCCGGCCTACAGAGCGCACCTGGTGATAAGCTTCACCCAGTACATTTGTAAAGGAAATACCATTTGGTACGTACTCAGGCCGCAGCCGTGTAAACGCCGCAAGTGCCCACATTGAAACACGAGATGTTTACAAAGCTAATGCTAACGCTAGCGCCGCGCTAACAGGGCCGGTTTAAAAAAACAAAAAACATACCGGTAAAAATCACTGAGACACGGCAGTAACACGCTAGCGCAGCGCTAACAGGGCCGGACCGGTAAAAGTCACTTCCTCGGCACATATATTCCACCGGTCTCACTCTTACCTTTTCCTTGCGGCCGTTATAAAAAATGCACAAATTAGCCGCATCTCCGCATAAACCGCAGGGTTGAAAGCGTGTGGAAAAAAAAAATGACGGTATATTAACTGTACATGTAAATTGCGACTGTCTTCCAGGCGTCTCGACCCAGCAACAGCGCAGCGATCCAAACAGAGAGCAGAACGACCACCAGGGGTCAGTCAACACGTCGCACAGCGTCAGCCGTGCACAAAGTCACGAGGACCGCGCTCGGCATCAAGACCGTGTTCAGCATCCTGTCCACGTCCCAAGTCAGGAGCACGCCCAGTATCCCATCCGTGTGCCAAATCAGGACCACGTCCAGCATCCCACCCGTGAACCCCATCGGGACAATGTCCGGTATCCCGTCCGTGTCCAGGATCCGGACCCTGAACCGAAGCCTACCTTAGTCCAGCAACCCGTCCACGGCCAGAATCGGGAGCACGTCCCGCACCCTGCCCGAAAACACGACCAGCAGGAGCGCCTCCATCCCGGTGAGCGTGAATGTTCGGTGTGTATTGTGAAAAGACGACGGGTTTGAAACCGGATCCAAGAAGTCTTCTTTGGTTGCCACGATGATTTTTTATTTTTTTTTAATTTCTTCCATGAATGAAAAAAGACATTGCGTGTTTGGGCATAAACCGTAGCCATCATGATAAATAACAGGTCAGCATGACATCACTTCCTGTGTTCATTAGTTGCCCCGCCGCCGAACCTTGACCCTGGTAACCAGGCTAGTATGACATCATCCTTCAAAGAACTTTTTCCCGTCTCATTATTCTCAGTTCCGGCAATTTCCTCTCAGATCTGTTCGACTAGAATTTTTTAAAAAAAACTTTGTTATCATGCATGAAACTGCTGAACAACATTACAAAACGAACGGCTGTCAAAAGTGGGATTCGAACCCACGCTTACAGAGTAGACTACGACCTGAACGTAGCGCCTCAGGCCGCTCGGCCATCCTGACTGCTTGACCGGGACAGGTCAGGAGCTTCAGCAGGGATAGCCAGACTTCCCTTTCCCCAGCCGCTTCTTCCAGCTCTTCCGGAGGGATGCCGAGGCGTTCCCAAACCAGCCTAGAGACAAAGTCTCTCCATGTGTCCTGGGTCGTCCCTGGGGTCTCTTTCCGGTGGGACATGCCCGGAAAACCTCTCCAGGGAGTTGTTCGGGAGGCATCTGGATCAGATGCCCCAGCCACCTCATCTGGCCCCTCTCAATGCGGAGGAGCAGCGACTCCACACTGAACCCCTCCCGGATGACCGAGCTTCTCACCCTATCTCGAAGGGAGAGCCCGGACACCCATCCATCCATCATCTACCACTTTTCCGGGTCAGGTCGCGGGGGAAGTAGCTTCAGCAGGGGATACCCAGATTTCCCTTTCCCCAGCCACTTCTTCCAGCTCTTCCGGATGGATACCGAGGCGTTCCCAAGCCAGCCGAGAGACATAGTTTCTCCAGCGTGTGCTGCGTCATCCTTGGGTCTCTTTTTGGTGGGACACCTCATCAGGGAGGCGTCCGGGAGGCATCCGGATCAGATGTCCCAGCCACCTCATCTGGCTCCTCTCAATGCGGAGGAGCAGCGGCTCGACACTGAACCCCTCCCGGATGACAGAGTTTCTCACCCGTTCTCTAAGAGAGAGCCCGGACACCCTACGGAGGAAATTGGGATCTTGTTCTTTCGGTCACAACCTATAGCTCGTGCCCATAGGTGACTGTAGGAACGTAGATCGACTAGTAAATAGATAACTTCTGCTTTCGAATTAAGTCCCTCTTTACCACATCCGAAACTGGTTCCACAAAATTCTTGATGTTGCCACACATAAGCAGCTGGGAAAATGGAATGGAAAAAACTGGAATGAGTCATGACTAGACATCAGGAAGGGGCCGCTTCTACTTTTGTAAACACGTCGCCTCGCGAATGAGAATCGAAGTTTACGATCAAGCGAGAATCGACGACGTCGCATCGGAAATTGTGACGTCCGCTAGCGAGCGGACGGACCCGCGACGAGTGTTTGCGCGTCCACATTTGGGGGACAGGAAGTTTCCAACCTGAGCCGTAAATCGGGTTTTCACTCATCCGGTGCCAAATGTTGCCCGCTGACCCGACTTTGTTTGATTGGCCTTTCGACCCTTGGCCCCACCCCCGCCACCAAGACTTCCTGTTGTTGACCTACGAACTCTGTGTGGTTTTGTACTAAAGGAAGTGGTGTGCGTGTGGGTGGGCTCACGTGGGCCCACCCATCTGTTTGAGTAGTATGATATGATATGATAGCGTTTTACAACCGACCTGGTGAATCAACGCGTTGTTGTTGCGTTTTAGGCTCGTACGAGGACGCAGCGCCTCCTGTCTCACGGGAGGCAGCCGCCGTCGCCGCCCCCGCAGCGCTGCCGCTCCCCCACATGGTGGCGCTGCTGATGTCTCAGCTGCAACCCACCCTGCAGCACTTCAACCGCTCGCTGGAGCAGCTCGGGCGGCGGGTGGACCAGCTGGCGCGGGACGCGACGCGGCCGGAGAGCGACGAAAGCCTCCGGCGGGAGGCGGCCCTGCGGCAGCAGCTGGAGGGCGAACTGCACTCCCAGCATGCAACGCTGCAATACAACATCACCAACCTGAAGACCGACCTCGACCTCAAGATCAAACGACAGAACAAGATGCTGCACGTACGCACGTACTACATTATCACTTTTAAACATTTTGTAGGTGGGGTCGGGGGGGGGTTATTTTTCAAATTCAACTGATTTATTTTGAAGTGTAACCTTCCTTTTCTCTTACTTTGAAAATGTCCCGTCTTGAACTTTTGGGACGCTGACTTTTGGGACTGGATTTCCGCCAGGCGAGCCTGCAGGCCCTGAACGCCAGCCTGGCCGAGATCAAGCTGGAGCAGGAAGTGGAGCAAGAGCAGGAGCAGGAGCAGGAACGGAAAAAAGAGCAACAGGGAGCGGAACCGGGCCCTCCCCCGGAAGGGGTGCGCCTCACTATGTCGGAGATCCCCGCCCCAACCGCCGTGTGGGAGGCCATCGAGCGTCTGGACAACATGGTGGTCAACAACAGCATCAAGGTGAACTGGCGCCACCCGCGGGCCACACAATTTTTTTTTTTTTTTTTTTTATGATTACTTGCTTGCTTGCTTTTCAACCTTTTGACTTTTTTGTATATTTCTTTTACTTCTTCACAATTCCTTTCAGTTTTCATTTTTCCTATTTTACTCAGAGCCCATTTATTGCACCTTACAACTTATTGAGCGTTTTATTTTTCAATGGACTTTAAATTTTCGACTTTATGGACAATGACTTTGTTTTTCAAAAGGCCTTTTTTTAAAAAATTGATATGACTCATTGATGTTTGTTATTTTTGGAATCGGACTTTTTCCCGGCGCCACCGGCGGGTCCGGCGATTCACAGCTAGCGGTGAGCGTTTGTGGCCTCCTACCTCAGGTGGAGGAGCTTACGGAGAACGTGGAGGTGATGTTGAGCGGCCTCCGGCATCTGCGGCGCGAGGCCGAGGCGCTGCGCGACCGCGTGGACCAGACGGCGCGCTCCGGCCAGGTCCAGTTCATGGAGACGGGCCTGGAGGTGGAGGCGGCCAAGGTGGCGGTGCTGGACCGCGTGGAGCAGCTGGCGGGGAACCTGACCCGGCAGGGTCAGCGGCTCCAAGAGATGGACGTGGACGTGGACTACCTCTACTCCGTCCTCTACAAGAACGACTCGTCCGACTGCGACTGCCGGCGCCTGGACGAGGCGCTGGGGCGGCTGCAGGGGGGCGTGGTCAACGCCACGGAGTTGGCCAATAAGAACCGCCTGGCCCTGGAGGAGGGGCGGCGGCGGGAGGCGGCCCAGCGGGCGCTCCAGGGAAGCCTGCAACAGGTACGGCGGCAACCCGAGCCCCCTCCCGATTGCGTTGGCCACCATATGTTGGAGTGAGAGGAGGAGCTCCATCTCATTGAGAAGTAGTGCTTTGCCTCTAAGCTTTCTTAAGTTCGGAGGTTACGAGTTCAGGGGTCATCGCGTGTGAGATTGGGTATTTTGTGCACGTGGTCTTCAGGTGAAGGAGTGGATGACGGCAGAGCGGAGCCGGACGACGGCTTTGGAGTCGTCCGTGCGCCGTCTCAGCGTCCTGGTGCGGGAGGTCCGGGCTCAGGCGGAGACCCGGGGGAGCGCCGACCCGCCGGCGTCCGAGGAAATCGAGCGCGTGCTGGCGGAGATGAAGCGCCTGTCGGCGTCCTTCAACTCGCTGCTGAAGGACGCCATCCGCCACAGCGACGTTCTGGAGATCCTGCTGGGCGAGGAGGTTCTGGAGTTCCTGGAGTGGCCCGTGCAGGACCAGGAGGCCCACTCCATCCCGGCCCTCAAGGAGAACCTGAGGGTCCTCCGACAGATGCTCGGCGGACGCAACCTGAGCCTCGCCGCCGACGAGCCGGGTAGGCAGTTTTGACGCACCCGATGGAAATTTTTCACGAGAGAAAAATTTTGCAGGACAAGACTGACTTTCACTTTTTTATGACTATTGTATTTCTATTTTTACTATTATGATTTGATTGTATTTTTTTTTTTTTTTACTATCATGACTTTTACTTTGGGATTTTTTTTTTTACTTTTTCAATTTTTTAGTTTTAACCGTTATTCACTTTTGCTTAGTTACTTTTACTTTTTTTTTTTTTTACTTACCAGTAATGAGATTTTTTTTCTCATTTTGCTTTGTACTTTGTAACTATTTCTTTTTTTATTACTAAGCAAAATATTTTTGACAATTTCTTTTTTTTTTTTTTTTAAATAACAAATTGGGCATTTTGTCAATTACTGGTGTTCTCTTTTGGTGATGATTTTTTGTTTTTGTTTTTTTTTTTTTTTTCAACTTTTGCTTTTACATTTTGGCTTTTTTGACAAATATTTGACTTTTGCTCCTACCGATACTTGATTTGCGAGCGGTCCTCGCAGGAGGCGCGGAGGAGGCGCCGTCGGCTGACGAACCGTCGAGGTGGTCGCCGGGCGTCGCCGGATGGGGGCAACCGTCCGGGGACGGCGGCGACCTGTGGAAGCTGGAGAGGAGCGTGGAGGAGCTGAAGGTGAACCTGCGGCAGATGGAGGAGGCGACCTGCTGCGGGCCCGCCGAGGAGCGGCGGCAGGAGGAGGCGACGTCGGCGTTGCGGGCGGACGTGGCGCAGCTCAGGCGAGGCCTGGAGGAACACCTCAGGACCTTCGAGAGCGTCTTCAGCAACGCCGACGTGCTGGAGAGGAGCCGCGTCGCGCTGGAGCTCGACAAACTCCACCGGATCCTCGTGAACAAGGAGAAGAAGAAGAAGAAGAGAGATGGAGGACGTCGGAGTAGGAGGGTGGCGCCAGGTGAGACGCGACGGCGTCACCGATGAGCGTCGGGAATAAAATTACACATTGAAAGCGCTCCTTCTCCCCGCAGACGTTCCCGCCGGCGGAACCTTCCGGGCTCCCGTCGACGGCGTCTACGTCTTCACCCTCGCGGTGGACGTGAAACCGCCCGGCGCCCGCGCGACATCGCGGCCCGTCGCTCGGAGCGCCGGGCTGAGGCTGCGCGAGGGGGAGGAGCTGAGACTGGAGCTGCGGGGCGGGGAGTGGGCGGAGTCACGAGACGGCACGCCGAACGTGGCGCGGCGGCCCCGGGGAACCTGAGGGCGGCGCGAGCGAGGAAAGACTCTGACTGAGATGCCCAAAAGAGAGGACGTCACTCGCCGAGCGAATGACCCCAAAAAAAGAAAAAGTTTGAAAAGTCGCCAACGTCAGCTCGCCGACATTTCTCAACACGTGACTTTTACTTTCGTTTCCGAGAGAAAATTATTGCTCTTCCTGATGTGAATTTCAAATAAATTCTTCTTTTTCCACACAAAAATCATATTTGAATACTGCTTTGGCTTTTAGCATATCGACTACGCAATATTTTGTTATACACATAAATATTTATACAATGTAATGTATAATAAGAATAAGTTTACCGTGCATAATAATAATAAAAATATATTTTACGTCAATTTTGACGATGACGAGACTCAAAAGCAGTTTTGCTTTCGTTTCTTTGCCTTCCCATATTTGCTTGGAGTTCTCTTGAGAAGTAAAATTTTACATTCCCCCCCCCACAGCATCAAATTCCAAATAACTTATTTTTTCCCCATATTCAGATGAGGCCTAAGTGCCTCCTCTTGGAAAAATCAAATATTATAATTATAAGAGGAGGATTACCAGTGACTACTGCATAAACAGGTAGAATATAAAAATCGATTTCAGATTAAACTTGGTGTTTCATGTACTCGTATCAAAAAGTTGGGGCATCAGAATAAGGCGTCATGTAACTTTTGCCGAAGACATTAATTTACATAAATTGATGACACTCCAGCGGAGAGGAAGTTTGTTGAAAATGAAGAAAGTTTGGCTTCAGAAGCGAGGTTCCAAACCACAATTAGGAGTTGGAAAATAAGTTTAGGGTTTGAAATGTACCGTAATTCCCGTCCTACAGAGCGTACCAGGTTACAACCTCTCAAGAGTACATTTGTAAAGGAAATATCATTTGGTACATACATACGCCGCAGCTGTGTAAAAGCCACAAGTGCTCACATTGAAACACGAGATATTTACAAGGAAGGTATACAAAAAGAGTGTAAGGCTAGCGCGGTGCTAACGCTAGCGCCGCGCTATCAGGGCCGTTAAAATAAAACTTACCAGTAAATATCACTGTGACACTGTAATAAATACGTCAGCAGATCGGTAGCACAGCGCTAACAGGGCCGCAAAAAAGCCACTTCCTCGGCTCATATCGTAGATTATTGGTTGTCTCACCTCTCCTAGGTGTGATGGGTTGATCCTTTATCGACGTTATCTATGTTGTTCTATGTTTACTTACCTGCGTCAGTCCACGACAGCCTCTCGCAGTGTTGCATGTCCTCGGACGCCAATAAACGCTCATTGCTCCAGAAACTTGTGATCTCTTAGCACACACAAGACACCAGTTGCACAAAATCTTAAAACGCGATACAAAAATATGTATTGCTTTTCATATTCACGTACAAGTAAGCATTTGTGAAGAAAAAAATCAATAGCTTCTAGCAATGGTGCTAAATGTTGTTGAATTGGTACGTTCGACTCAAATACAAACAAACTTTACCTTTTGAAACATTTTAATCATGTCCGTTCTACGCAGTACAAAAATAAGAATCAAAAATAGAAACTCAATCAAATCAAAACTTGGACTAAAAGTGAACCAAGTAATAAAAAAAAATCTTAATCATTCCCAATCAGGAAGAATTTTGTGTTTGCGCTTCGTTTGTTGTCAGCACAACAAAGTCATCAAATTACACAAAGCTCCTTCCTAGAAACGCACCAAGCGCAAACTTTAGCTTAAATAAGATGGACGTTAAAAAAAAAGATGTGCATATATATTTGTATTAACATTCATTTCGATCGATATGATGCAGGCATCAAGTTGAAGGCTAAAAGTGGGAGGAAAAACATGCTAAATATTAGCTGCAAGTCTTCAAAATCCAAACACTAACTTGACTTTTTAGAAAACTAGTTGACGTTTCTCTACGCGCGCGGCCGACACAATAAATTAAAACATTTACAAAACGGTCGTGCGAAAGTCTTTGGCGCCGGCCACTACATTTGTTGCCTTAGCAACGCCGTCGTCATAAAATAAAAGTAGAAGGCCACGAATGGGAGCACATCCACGAATGGAAATTCTGTTGAAGTATATTTAAAATATATATATATATTTTTTAGTTTTTCTCAAGTTGAGAAGTTTGTGGAGAATGAAGAACAAAGAGGGAGGAGGTGCGAAAACCATTCTGAAAATATTCTGTATCATAATAATAATAATATTGCACTTACTCATTTTTGGGCTGGCAATAAAACAGGAAATGACCAACATGAAGGTTGTGAAACATTGTTAACCGAATAACACGACTGACAAAACATTTTTGAACTTGCTGTCACTATAAATGAAAAAAGAAAAAAGCGCAAAGTGTTTGTTAAGAATTGTGCTTTTTGGTCTTTCTCTTACCGTACATTCTCAGTTTCGATCCGAAGGTTGAATGGAGCCAACTGCACTTTTCTTATTGATCAATTTGGGTTTTGGTTTTTTTTTTTTTTTTTTTGTTAAAAGGCTCAAAAATGACTTGGGCAATTATGCTGCTGGGACAAAAATACGATTATTTTTGAGAATAATCCTGGCTGCAAAAAGCAGACTTCACGATGCCGTTACCGAGCAGTTTTCGCAGTTCTAAACCGTCGCTTGACCAATTTATTTACTTTTTTGCTTGGAATGGAATGACACCAGACCCGCTTTTTTCTCCATTAAAAGAAACCACCGCATCTGAGGAAAATCAACCTATCAGATACACAAGGCGTGACCGACAAGGATTTGCGTGCATGTGACCTCACACAGGAGCTTTACTGAAACTATTACAGTTTAACACTGGCAAAGTGAGGCTAAAAATAGCAGGTAAGGTAATACAAAATAAAATCTTTATATTTATGTTGCAACATTCCATTCAATTATTTTCAGTTCCTGTAATTCCCACAAAACTTTCCAACTAGTGGCGACCCAAGACTTGTGCACAATGTTGTACGTCGTCGTCCTCGGCGAGTTTGGGGGAGGAGGAGCGAAGCCCTCTCGGCGGTCCCGAGCTGCAAAGATGTAAGCGGCACGCAAGGCCAGATCTTGCAAACGTCGCCTCCCTCGTAGGCACATCTGAATAACGGGCGTCACGGCGCCGCTCGGTAGCGGCGAGCGTAGGCGGCGCAGGAGAAGCAGAAAAGTCGCGGCGGCGCGGCCGGAAGACGGCGGCACAGCGAGCAGAGCGACGGCGGCGTTCGGTCGAGGAGGCGGGTTTGCTTCCCGTCCGCCCGGGCGTCCGACCGCCGCCGCCAGTCGTCGTCCGGCGGCACGTCCAGACGCAGGGGCGGGGTCGGACCCCCGGCGGCGACGGGACGCCCCGGGCGCGTCATGGTGGCGTAAAGGCCCCAAGGAGCCGAACCGGCACCCCTTCCCGGACCTGTGAGCGACGAGGAACGCCTGGGACCGCGAGGCAGAGTCCCGTAACTTGGGGGGACCCCAGCGTACCGCTCAGGCTCTACGTCGTCTTCGTCCCGGAGGGACCGCCGGACGGATCCTGACGAGGAATCGACACGAGAAAGAGAGGACAAGCGTAAAAGAGCGAGACAACAGATCAACCAAAAACTGCAGTCTATTAAGAGGCTCTCGCTTGGGAAAAAGTAAAAAAAAATATATATCCTATTTTCCCTTCAAGATAAAACATGAAATCCAACTAACTACTTGAAGAAGAGGGGGTGCTAAATGTGTGGATGCACCCGTCGGCACCGCAGCCGGAGTGGCTCATCGCGGTGCCACCCGGGTGGCTCATACGTACTGTCTGGGAGTCTGTTGTTAGTTAGAAATGATCCGCATATCATCTAAATATGGTTCGAAACAAAACAATAGGGTAATATTGCCCGGGTCACTTCACTCGATTGATGTCCGCGGCGGACGGCTTCGACCGGCCTGGCTCATACATACTGTCTGGAAGTGTGTTGTTAGTTAGAAGTGATCCGCATATCATCTAAATGTGGTTCGAAACGATAGGGTAATATTGCCCCAGTCACTTCACTCGATCGTGAGATGTTCTTTTCTTTGAAAAGAGCTTCCGTTGCCCATCGTAGGTAGCACAGTGTGTTTTCAATGGCGAATGTCGCGGTGTGACATCATCAACAGACGTTGCAGGCAATATGGCTACCACTTGGATGTCGAATGAGACTTCCGCAACTTAATGCATGGATGACACGCTCTCCGCTCATATTTATTTTTTCATATGGACATTGAAATTCTTTTATTACAATTTCTATTTTATAGGGATGACAGTTGACCTTCAACTAGCTTTCCGCGGCCCACTTTTGGGTCCCGACCCACCGGTTGAGAAGCCACAGCTTTTATTTGGAGGGGACCCCGTCGGGCAAGCTCGACGAGCCACGACAAGTCGCACGCATAAAGTGAGTCCGGGACCACCGCGAGGACCGCGTGGTCATTGTGATGACGGAGGAGTTCACCTGGAAGGTCCGAGGCGGGGGGCCGTGAGGTCGCCGGGGGGGCACGCTGGATACCGACACGGAAGCGGTGAGAGGTGGAGGAAGAGGAGGCGGCGGGGTGTGGAAGTGATGAAGACGAAGGGGAGTGCGTGGACGCCGAGATCTCCTTCGGGGCGGGCCGAAACAAGATGGAGGAAGTCAAAATATAAGTTAAAACATTCTACATGCACCTGTAGCAGGTGACCACACGGTGGCAGCAGAAACAAGCAGGTGACTCACGGGGATGTGGGCGGGGCAGACGGCGGCGGCGGCCACGACGGAGCTGCTCAGCGTTCGAGCGACGCGGCGAAGGTTTTCCGCACTGTAGCTTTCGTCGACGCCGTCCGGGCACTGCGCAGGAAGTCACGAAATCCGTCACGGCGGCACTCGTGATGTCGTTCGCGTGAAGTCTCGACGCCGTCGGGCGGAATTCTTCAAATTGCCAAACGGCTTCGCTTACGATGCTAGTACGCGTGCCTCATTTTAACGCTGTTGCATCACCGAAAATGATATTCAATTGTCTGAATATCACCCACTTACCAATATTTTTCAATATTCACACAAAATTGCTAGAAATTGTAGACAGACCAATCGTAGCCGTGAGTGGAAAAAAACATGACCATATTTGGCCGTACAGGAATTCCGCCAGACAGCGATTTTCATAATCACGCCAGGTCATGTATGCGCATGAAATCTCGTGATGTCATTCACAGCACTTCTCATGCGATTCAGGATACAATGTCGCTCGTGTCATTCATTCATGAGTTTGAAAACCTTGGGCACGAGGACGAGGGGCGTCCTGTAGGCGTGTCTCTCGATCTCGGCCGTCGGCGTTAGGGAGCGCCGCGTCCCAGACGGGATTCTCCTCAGTCCTGCAACGCCGCACAAAACGCTAAAGTCGTGTCACTTAATTCCAAGTTGAATTACGTAGTACAACAACGATCACTTCTGATCAACTGCTTTTGGCTCACGGGGCATTCCCCAAGGCTCAATCCTAAGCACCATTCAAATCTTCTCTGACTGTTATTTCAATTCTTATTCATCCAGCGTAGTTTTAAATGAGAGAGCGTTTCTTTCGGCTTGTCCCTCTAGGGGTCGCCACAGCGTTACACCTCAGATGAACGCTCATATTTGTTTGGCGCAGTTTTTACGCCTTCCTGACGAAAGCCGACTTGGGGAGTGGAGGCCCCAGTGGGATGCGAACTCACGACCCCTGGTGTACCAAACCAATGCTTTAACCACTTACACCCACGGTGTAGTTTTAAATGTTTGTATGAATAAAGTTTTCTACCTGCGTTGTTCCTCAGAGCGTTGCAATGCATGTTGGGAGCTCGCAGGCTCGCCTGGTAGAGGGAGTCCAGCTCTGTCATCTCCTCACTGTGGAGCTCCACACCTCCTCCTCCCGGTGCATCGTGGGAACTGTAGTACCTGTGGACGTTTTGGGCCCAGCGGTCCACGGGCAGGACGGCTCCGCCGCCCACCGGACGGGAGGTCCGAGCCGTCTGGCCGGCGGAGGGCGAAAGCGGGTGCTCGTGAAGGCTTGAGTCAGTCGGATGATTGACGGGACGATGGTCGGGGTGCTCCACCTGTAAGCAGGACCAGTTTCTGTCGGGGGTTCGGGAACAAAAAGGCTCCTCCTGTATCACGTCAGGGGTCGCCTCCACGGGTAGACCCCGCGAGGTCATCTCCTTCGGGGGGCTTCGGACCGACAAGTCGAGCGCGGGAAGGACTCCGACGGACTCGCGGGGCGGCGCTGGAGGGCTGGGGTCCCGTGAGGAGACGGCGTGGGGGCGGAGACCTGTGACGGGGAAGGGATGAGGAGGAGCGAGGGGCGGAGCCTGCCGGTCCCGGGTGGGAGCCGATTGGTCGTCGGAAGCGTCTGTCAGAAGTATTTGCTGCGGGACAGACTTTTCACTGCGGGGGGGGAGAGAGACCACCGGCGAGTGTGAGATTTCGGGTTTATGTGCGCGTGTGCAACAGTGCAGATTGAAGGAAGCCAAACGAGCACTTTTGCCGAAATGAAAAGCGCTCACTGCAGTCTTGTGCGCGTTTTTTAGTGAAAGCGGCGTCCCGATTGGCCGAGCAGACTGCGGGTACCTGTGCTGCCGCTGCTCATGCTGATGAAGATGGCGGTGGTGATGATGATGATGATGCTGCTGCTGCAGTAGCAGCAGCAGACGCTGCTGCCTGCCGCGCGCCCTCTTCATGCAGCGCCGCGGTCGGCCGTGAGCGCCCGAGACGCCGTCGCTCGCCGGCCGCAGTTTAGCTACGCGCGGGCCGCCAAAACGACACCGAAGAAAACAAAAAGATGCAGGAAATGACGTGACTGCGTGCAGGTCGAAAAAACTCAAATAAAATCCTGACGTGACAGAAAGCGTTTCCGTAGCTTGCTTTTTTATTTCACTGACCGTCAAACGTTGATGAAAGTGAAGCCCAAAAGTTCTGACGCAACCGGAGAAAACCCGCAAGTAACTGTAATCTCCCCCAAAACCGACTGCAGGTGGCGCTCTAGTGGCTTCGTTTGCGTGTGCTTGCAGAGCTTACAGACGGCTTCGTTGACCGCCGAGAGGGCGGCGGCCACTTCGCCCGCTTGCTCCAGACGCACCGATTGGTCCAGGAGGAGCTCCACCTCCGACAGGCACCGATCCAGACTGTCGCCTTTTCCTTTGGGGAGGGAGAGAATTCAAACACGGCGAAGATGACGGCGCAACGTTCAAGCGCGTGGGTGTACCCTGGATCTGCAGCTGGTCCAGGTCCAGGTACTTGCTGGGTCTGGGGTTGAAGCCGAGCCGGGCCTCCCTGTCCTTCTCCTGCTGCCGCCGCCGCTCCTCCTCCTCGGCTCGCCTCAGCACCTCCTCCTGGAGCTCGTCCAGCTCGCTGCGGCCTGCGGGGGGCGCTGTCCACACGCACACGTGACCCGAAATGTGCTAATTAAAGCTCCACTTTCATGCCTATAAACATTCTAAAATTGATATTGTAATGAAAAATACATATGACATTATTCACATCAATGTCTATAAGGAAAAATAAATATGAGAGGAAGTTGCGGAAGTCTCATTCGACGTTCAAATGGTCGCCATACTGGCTGCATTATCTGTCCGTGATGTCACACTGGGACATTCGCCATTGAAAACACGCTGCGCCGCCTACTATGGGAGACGAACAACATATATTTGGATTTTTCCGACGCCTCTTCTGACACGGAAGCTCTTTTGGAAGAAGAGAATATCTCGCAACCGAGTGAAGTAACCGGGGCAATATTACCCCATCGTTTCGAGCCATATTTAGATGATATGCGGATCACGGCCAAACCACCTCCCCGCCCGATCCACTTTTACGGCAGTGATAAACAACGCCGCCCACGAGAGACGACGACGCCGCGGCCAAACCGCCTCCCCATCTGATCCACCTCTGCTGCGGAGATGAGCCACTCCGGCCCGGCGCCGGGCTTCCGCCGATCACGACTTCGGCCGGGGTGGCACACCGACACTTTTAGCACCCCTGAATTACGGATTACGAGTCCGCTGCTCCTCTGTTCGTCACTTCTTCACGAAAGCAAATCCCTCGAGACGATTTTCATGGCAGGAGTCACAAAAAGCCATATGTCAAAATCATGTTTTGCGGTGAAAAAAATGGATGCATTTCATGTAACGGTTTGGACTTCAATCAAACGACCCCTCGATGCTAATAGAAAAAGCAATTGACAATCGCAATCAAAACAAATTTTTGGTTTTTTGCATTTTTCTATTTATCTCGATATCAAACTTTTGAACTGTGCAAGACGCATTTGAAAAAAAAACTATTAACGATAAACGTCATCATCCTCACACTTGAATGAATAAAATGACGTCTACTGCTTTGGCACCATTCTTTTGGCATCTTGGTGCCAAGGAACTATGTTGAAGTGAGGGGAAGAACTGTTTAGTCATGCCGTCACCCAATATAGTAAAAAAGTTGCCCCCCCCCCCAAAAAAAAAAAAAATTGTAGCAATGATAATCCTTTTGAGTGGCTGTCAAGTACAGACGGCGTTCGGCTTAACATGCGTCATACCGAGGCTCCCCCTAGAGGCCGAGCTGACGTCGTCCGAGACGGCGCCGCTGCTCTTTGATCTCGCGTTCTTCCGTGGCGGTCCCGATGAGGGCGCCGGCTTGGTCGCGCCCTCCCTGGAGGCAAAACACACACAAACACGTTTGCTAGACCTAAATATAAAAAAAAAAAAAAAAAAAAAAATAGTAATAAATGGCGGAAAAATATTCGCCACCGATGTCACATTCGCTGCAAGTTGAGAGAGACGTAATTCTGGTATTTTTGTTGATAAATAGCGCAAGGCGTGCTTGAGAGACTCGAAAAGTTCCGGCTCGGGCACGTGGGTGGTTCGATCCTACGAAAACGGTGGCACACACCAAGTCCATTCCTAAAAAACTTGACCCCACTTGGACTCTAAGGCAATAAATAAAAATCACAAAACCACGAGTGACTTTTGAACAGGCACCACAGTGGACGACTGCTTAGAGCAGGGGTCGGCAACCCTTTCGGCCGAGAGAGCCATAAATGGCAAATATTTTCAAATGTACTGTAAATCCAAAAAAGCATTCCAATATTTTAAAAAACTAAATACAAGTGTATTTGTGCATTTTATTTAAGACCAATACAGTAAGTCTCTAAATTCGTTTAAATAACATTATGCTGTTGCTAATCAATGACGGGAAAAGTACTTTTTTACCATTAATGAGATTTCTTTCATACGTCATTAAATGAAACTTCAAGCGGCCTTTGAGACTTCCATCAATTATTCATGAACGTAGGTTGATTTTAATGTTTTGTTTTGTTTTTTTTTTTTAATGTGAGAAAGACTTTTCATATGCATAGGTGGAACCAAACATTGTCAGTACAGCAATACGTGAGGGGACGTGCGTTCTGAGTTTTCACAATCAGGCGGTCTGCAGGTTGAATATTTTTTTACATTTCTCCCCACTTATGTGCGCTCGCCAACAATGCTTGCCGAGAGAGGCATGTCTTGATGTAAAAAAAAAAAATTCTGGTGGTGGGCAGCCATAAGCACTAAACCACACTGATAGTCTGCGTAAGGACAGTAACATTTGTAATTATGTGTGTACCCCTTTAAGAGCGGAGAGGGGCGGTGCAAGGTAAACTAGGAAGAAGAGTGTGAAGCCGTACAGCAGGTCATTTTTAGAGAAAGTTAAGTGTGGTCCCAAAATGTTAAAAAAAAAAAAAAATTAAATGTTGTCAAGCTGACCCCGCCTCCTGCCCGAAGACAGCTGGGATCGGCTCCGGCACTCCTCCGACCCGCGTGAGGATAAGCGTCTTAAACAATCTGTTGGACGATTGGACTTTTGAACTCCATCTATGTATCTTCTTGTGCATTGTACAAGTGCAAACTAAAACATTCGGGCGTCCGTCTCACCGCTCGAGCAGGGTTAGCTCCAGGCTAACGGGGCTGCCGCTGTTCCTCTCGCTGCTCTCGTACCCGCTCTCCATCCGTTGGATCAGCCTGGGCTCCGGATCGCCGACGGTGGCAGGGAGTGTCGCGGAGGAGCCCCCCCGCTCCGACGTCACCGACGCGGCGACGGGGGTCCTGCAGTGGTCCGTCGGGGGGCCGGCGAGCGGGCTGTAGCCGCCCTGCCGGCGTCGCGCGAAGATGCCGTCGATGTTGAGCGCGTCCCTGCGGGGCCTCCACGAGGGCCGGTACCTACCCGGCGCAGCGCCGCCCCAAGACCCGGAGTCAGTTTCCCCGTCGGTGCCCTGGGCCCGCCGGTCCGGTAGGTCGGAGGAGGCGGCGGCGGCGGGCGGGCGGCTACTGAAGGAGAGGATCCCGGCGGCCGGCAGGGAGGAGGTCGAGGAGGATGAGGAGGAGGAGAGAGTTCGGCTGAGTAGGAGGTTGCTCATGCTCTCCTTCAAGTCGCGGAGGCGGCTAGCGGAGGAGGTGGAGGAGGAGGGTTTGGGTGCCTGGCGGGGAACCTGCTGCTCCTTCAGTGTCTCTCCTGGGTGGGGGACAAGACGAGATCGCGGACGGTCACTGACACAAAAAGAGGCGGCGGCGGCCCCAGAAATTCCGACAGGATGTGGTGGTGAAGATTGAGTCCTTCTAGCCAATGAGATGCCAGGAAGATGCTGGGCAATAGCCAATGGGAGAGCAGCTCTATCGCGCCGCTTTCAAACCAAGATACAGGATGTTTACGTTGGGTGGATTTTGGGGGCTCCAAATCCAGCGCCTATTTTTGCCTTTTGTATCCTGAATTTTCCTTCACAACTAGAGACAACATTTTTGGAGTTTTGTAACTTGAATTTTTTGTCACGAGAGACGTTCGTCAAGTAAAGTATTTAAATAAATTATATAATAAAAGTATATTCTTAGAAATTATATTAATATGGAATTATTATAATTTAATTATAAAAGTGTAAATAAAGTACATTTTGGATGAGAAAATCAACCCTAAATAAAACTCCACTTTTACAAATACAGTCACAATCCTGCTTATGCTCATTAGCATAGTGTACACAGGAGGTTAGCAACCCTGCGGATCGGGTATAATAAAGTGCACCTGGAATACAAATGGATAAATATGAATATTCTTGGGACAGTAGGGTACGCCAATCAAGCGCACCTTGTACTGAAGCAGGAAGACGGGACAAAAAGGACGCCCGATAAATTAGGTACGGGTGGGCGGAGTCACTGTAACGCCCTCACTTTACACATTATTTTCTAGTTGATACTTCCAATTTTTTTGGTTTAAATCTGTATCATAAGTTGGATCTTGTTGTTGTTAAATGTGTTTCATGCATGTGCGAGGGGTAAAATACTCGATACATAAACGTGAGTCAGGTCTGTATTGGAGGGGGGGGGGGGGGGTCGGACGGAGGGGGAGGCAGTCCAAGGCGACGCCCACCTACGGCATCCAGGCTGCAGAGTGAGGCGTGGAGCGGCCCGTCTGAGCGTCGGGGGCAGGCGGCGGCGGCGGTTGGGGGGCGCGGGGGCTCCGGGGGCCGCCGCCCGGCCGGGGGCTCATGGCGCGGGGGGGCGGGCCGTCGGGACGAGGAGCTCTCCGCGGACGAGTCCGTGCGAGTGTCGCTGGAGATGGACGGCTCGCGGCCTGCGTGGAGGGCGCACGTGGGTTGGCAAATACGCGGGGCCGGGGTGGGGGTGTGGGGGGGGGTTCTCACCGAGAAATCACAACTGTATAATAATAATCAATAAATGGCGGAAAATAAATGCATCGCTTTTCCCCCCACGCCAGGGAATTACAATATGTACACTTTAGCGAAATAAAATATGCTGCTTAAAAAAATATATCATAGGGGTGAAAACGCAATAGTAAAAGGGTGACCTTTTTTTTTTTTAAAGCACGACAACATAGGGCTGGACGAAATAGCCTTCCCCCCCCCAAAAAAAAAAAAAAAAAAAAAAAAAAAAAAATCAAAAAATTAAAAAAATTGATTTCCAAGTTTAAATTATTATTTTTTTGTCTTTGCTGTGTCCAATGAAAACGCTGAAATGATTTAATCGTCCAGCCCTACAACAAACAAGATTGTCGTTAGCTTGCTAAGTCACCTCAGCACGACTACAAATACTACACTATATTATATAATATAATCTATAGTATAATATAATACTATACTACAAGTACTACTACAAGCACGACTGATGGCAGTGTAGTTACCTGGCGTCCTGCGGCTGTGTTACTACTACGACTCCTAGCTGTGTTGTAGTTACCCGAGTCCTCGCTGTCGTCGGAGGGCTTGTCGAGGCGGCCCGGCGGGGGCGGCGCCGAGTCGCGGCCCGACACGGGCGCCCCGCGGGGGTCGGCGTACAGCAGCAGCAGCGGCTGGTAGTGGCCCTTGATGCAGCGCGACACCACGTCCTTCCACTTGGGCCCGATCTGCGGCCGGGGAAAACCAGTCAGGTCACCCCAAAAACAAGAGTTTTTGGCGGAATCGAACACGCTTTTGTGGTGACCTACAAATGACACCAATTCGAAAGCGTCAAATCATCTTGCTAAATAAATCAAGCGAGATGCGAGGATTCCGTCCGATATGAAAATAATGTGAAAAAAATTACGAAGAGAAGCACAAAGCAAAAAGTTTGGGTTCACATCACTTTTTTTTCGTTTTGTTTTCCAAACGTGCATCCCGCAGGAGACCCCGAAAAGGAGACGAACTCACTTCAGTCCTGCTGGGCCGCGATCCGACGCGAAAACAAACACGGCAGCAGAAAAACCGAACGGCCGCGTTTGTCAACCAACGGTCCTCCCGTCCGCTCCCAACCTCAAACTTGCGATTACACTCTTTCCTCTGTGCCCGCTGCAACTCCGCCGGGAAGTTCACGAAAAAGGTGTCGGGAGAAAGGAAAAAGAAAGCGATTGCAGCGGTGGGGGGGAGGGGGGGGGGTTGTGCGGACGCTTTTCCGACCGCGCCCTCGGCCGCGTCCAACAATGGGGGGAAATCCGTGTTTTCACAGGCGGGCGAGGGAACGCCATTGGGTGAGATTGGGGAGAAGAAGGGATGGCGAGACTTTGAAAAAAGGACGACGAGGGGAGGGGGGGTAGCGGAAAGAGGAAGAGGAGTTGGGAGGTGTGCCTGGAGGGGGGGGGGGGGGCAAAAGGGATCACCGTCACATGATGAGCGCATTCCCGTGGCCTCGTGCGCTCGCTCAGTTTTTCCGAGAGGAACAAACATGTTTGTTACCCGCAATCCACCACTTCTGTGGAACCTTATCTGGGCTACGCTAGCGAACGGACGTTTTCCCATGTGTGTAATATTTCCGTTGTCAATAAAGTAGAAAATATTGTTGTGTTCGCTGGCATGCTTATTTAGAGAACTTTGTGAGATTGTCATCCAGTCCACTTTTTGTAAATAAACATTTTCAAATGAAGTTCCGGCTCACAAAAGAAACAACGAAACCGATTTTTAAAAAAAAATATCTCGCTATCTCTGCTCCACTGTGTGTGTCCAGCCGCTAACTGGCAACCAACCCAAGGGAGTAACCCCCCCCCCACTCAAAATCATCTGGGATTGGCTCCAGTTTGCCCCACACCCAAAAAAGGGACAAGTTGTAATGTTCCGTAATTTCCCGCCTATAAACTTTCAACCCTGTGGTTTATGCGACGACGCGGCTAATTTGCGCATTTTTTTCCTAACGGTCGCGAAGGGGCTCTCCAGCGGAAAAGGCAAGAGGTGAGACCGGTGGAATATATGTGCTGAAGTGACTTTTACCGGTCTGGCCCTGTTAGCGCTGTGCTAGCATGTTACTGCCATATCACAGTGATTTTTACCAGTATGTTTTTTTTTAACCAGCCCTGTTAGTGCGGCGCTAGCGTTAGCATTAGCGTGGCAGTGCTAGCTTTAGCATTGTCGCAGTGGCACTAGCGTTAGCATTAGCGCGGCGGTACTAGCGTTAGCATTAGCACAGCGGCACTAGCGTTAAACTCTCTTGTGTACCATCTTTCTTTGTAAATATCGTGTTTTAATGTCAGTTTCAATGTGGGCACTTGCAGTTTTTACACTACGTATGTACCAAATGGTATTTCCTTTACAAATGTACTGGGGTGAGGTTTACAACCAGGTGAGCTTAGTAGGCCCTGGAATTACGGTAATTGTTTTCATTTTCACGCAGATCTCCCGGAAAGTTCTATCGCAACGATCGCGTCGACGACGATGACGAATTACCAAGCGGTCAGAAGCACGAAACCTGAAAGTTCCTGCCGAAGACGTTGATGGGGACGCAAATGCGAGTCCCGCGTACCTCCTTGACGTGCGCGTCGTCGAAGTACATCCAGCGTCGAATTTTTGTTTGGAAGAAGAAGGTGGAGTAGTGGTGGCCGTAGTAGCACACCATGCCCACTAGGTAGAGCTCCGCCTGGCGGGCCTTCTCCTCGGTCACTCTGTAAAACAACTACGCACACCAACATTGATCACCAAAAACATTGCAACATTTCCTGTGGATTATTTTCATCTTTACATTTTCCTGCTTAATTTGATTTTTTTCTTTTTATTATTTCAAGGTTTTATACTCCTTTTCAGTTTTATCAGGTATCTTTTTTAGTGAGCCATTCCGTGTTGTATTTGAGTTACTGTTGCTAGATGACGGTGGTAATGTTCGCACCGCGGGTCAATTCCAATTTTTTCATATTCTGGCTGGACATCAGATACCTATCCGATGCGACTGCAATATGGACGCTCGGATCTGATCAATACGTCATCAAAAGGCGACAAACGTCACAATTGTTGGACAAAACGAACACGCCGCAAAAGAAATGTAACGAACGAGGAGAAAACAGTCAGTGGGCAAAAAAAAAAAAAGAGTGGCCTTCGATGAGCAGCACTTGATTATTATTATTATGATTATTATTTTATAAAAATATGCTTAAAAGCATTCAAAAATGCGTCACTATTTTGACACCAAGGTTTTCCCTTTTACGGCACTAAAACAGTCACATTTGAAAAATGTACGGGTGTGGTCCGTCATACCCTTCCATCAATTTACTGTATTTTTATGAAAACATTTTCTATTTAATTATGTCATTATTGTATGTAATCAATCTGCTTTCGTGGAAAACTATATATTTACTGTTGCGAGGTTGAAATTCAACGATGTAGACAATTTTAAGTTATGAAAGCGCTCTGAAAGATTAGCAAAACGATTGTCGATTTATTTTTTTTTTACTTGATTAGTTGTTGATTAATCGATTAGTCGTTGATTAATCCAGTCACTCACGTTTGAAAAATGTACGGGTATGGTGAGTCATGCCCGCAGATATAAAGTTCCGGGTGTGGTCCACCAGTCATGCCCGCAGATATAAAGTTGCAGGTGTGTGTTCTGTTTGTAATTATGAGTGTAGCCCTTTAAGAGCGGAGGGGGGTGGTGTCAGGTACACTAGGGAGTAGAAGTAGGTTGAGCAGAGACCGTGTAATTCCGTGTTAAAAAAAAAAAAACAAGACGTCAGGCTGCGGTTCACTGCGCTGGATCGGTTTTCATGTGCGCCGTTGCGCAGCTCAGAGGGAACAAAGGTCAAGATTACACAAAATAAGCGACGTCTTTTAATATTTATGTATATCTACTTTTAACAAATTCTACACGCGGGATTTTTCGTGTTCAACTTTGCAGATTTGCGAGTGACAGTGACTGCTGAAATAACGGCTCCAAAGACCAGTTAGCGTCCCGCTCGCCCCGCTAACAATCGCGTTCAGTACCAGGCCTGAAAACGCTTCATCGGTCCGGCTGGTCTTACGTCCCCGAGGCGCAGGCACGTCCCCAGGGTGTGGATGACGTCCTCGGCCAGGTCGGAGTGGTCCGAGTCCCACACCAGTCCGATGGTGACGATCTCCGGACTGTTGAGGAGGACGCGAGCCATCCGGAGCTGCTGGCCGCACCGACTCTGAGTTTAGAAAGAACGGCAGGAAGAAGAAGATTATCCATCCGTCGGCCTGGGCGAGGTGCTCTTTTGCTCCGGGGTGGGCGAGTTTTTCTTACGGGACAGTTGCGCAGGTCGCCCATGCTGGCGTTCCGCAGCAGCTCGCCAAACATCCCCGGGGTGGCGTCGTGCCGGGACTCCAGCATCTTCACCGCCTGGTTACTGCGCAAGACATATTTCTGAGGACGCTCTCAGTTGAGAAATTTGTAAAGCAAACATTTGATTGAATTATGTTAATCCCTCATGCATTTAACATCGGGCGGGCTGCGGCCTCTTGGGGCGAGAGGCGGGGTACACCCAGAAGCGGTCGCCAGGGGAAAAATAGATGCGGGATCATATTTCACACCTACGGGCAATTTAGAGTCTTCAGTCACGTGTGTTTTAAGGACCCGGGAGCGAACCCGAGCACCCGGAGGAAAGCCGTGCAGGCGCGGGGAGGACATGGACGCTCCACGCAGGCGGGGGCCGGGATTTAAACCCCGGTCCTCAGAACTGTGAGGCAGATGCGCCGACCAGTCATGTACGGCGCCGCCGCTACATTTTTACATTTGACGGCTGCTACCGTTCGCTACCTGCCATTCAGGAAGGTCAACTTTACGAGCAGGAAGTTGCGGGATTGTTATGGCCCCCTCGTGTGGAGTTTGCATGTTCTCCCCACGCCTGTGTGGGTTTTCTCCGGGCACTCCGGTTTCCTCCCACATCCCCAAAAACATGCAACATTAATCGGACACTCTAAATTGCCCCAAGGTGTGATTGTGAGTGCGGCTGTTTGTTTTGATGTGCCCTGCGATTGGCTGGCGACCAGTTCAGGGTGTACCCCGCCTCCTCCCCCGTTGACACCTGGGATAAGCTCCAGCACTAACCGCGACTCTTGTGAGGATAGGCGGCTAAGAAAGTGGATGGATAGACAAGCTGTCCATGACGCAACAGTTGAAAATCACTGGCCTAAAGTGTATGCTAACACCGCGACACCGATGCTAATTTTTTTGCCTGTCTATGAGGTTTTCCATTATGTATTAGCTTAAAGCTAACAAACTTTAAGCTAATATTGTCAAAAAAAGAATCATAATCCTCTTAATTTGCCAAGTTCGTCAAACGCACAATGAATTTGTCTCCGGTAGTTGGACACCAATTGTAAAACAACAATAGACAAGCAATTTTAAATAAAAAATAATACTTTTGAGACATAAAAACACACTAAAGTTACTTTACCCTCCAGCAATTTAATGGCAAGAGGGAAGAAGCTGCCGGAATGTCTGCTGGTTTTAGTTCGCGTCCATCGATAGCGTCGAAACTTTTAAAAACACACAATATGGAATTCTTTGTTTTCTGTTTAATTTTTCAGGTTTTTTTTTGGATGAATTGTTACCACTATTTGCCAAGACTGTGCGCAAACGACGTCACGTACCGTACATAAAAGCGGTTCCCGCAGCAATGCATGCTGGGACTTACCACAGGGAGGTGGTGGAGATGTAATGGACCATCTGAATGAAGGGCAGCGGGTCTGAAGACGCGCCGCAGCTGCTGCACACACACTGAAGCGCGGCGAAAAGAAAAACAAACAAAAAAAAAAAACACGTCGGCAACAGGACACGCAAATGCAACGTTTTCCTTCTCTGCTGGCCTCGACACGACCGCCGGAGCCGACCGACATTTGTTCGATCTATTTTGTTCATTTGGTGGCGTTCGGCGCGCGGATTCGTCAACTGGAATTCAGAGTGTTTAGTGCCGCTGATCACTGACCATAGACCACTGACGAATAGATTTGTGCGGGCCGCTTTTCAACAGCCGGCCGTTGAAGAGGATCACGCAGCTTTTGCGTGACGCTCGGGGTCGTAAACCGCCGCAATTACAAACAGATCCCTGGAGATGGCGGCGTCGATGGCTTTGGGGTTAGAGATCAGCTTTAGAATTAAAGATTAGCGGGTAAATCTCGGCTTGTCGCTTCAATTATGAGAGAGAGAAACGCCAACGTGGTGCAAGTCGGACATGTTTTTCTCACCTCCAAGTGCCTACGGAGCTTCTCAGATGTACCGTAACTTCCGGCCTATAAGCCGCGACTTTTTTCACACCCTTTCAACCCTGCAGCTTATGCGATGATGCGGCTAATTTGTGCGTTATTTTTCTCACGGCCGCAAGGGGGGCACTCGAGTGGAAAAAGCAAGACTGAGACCAGTGGAATATATGTACTGAGTAAGTGACTTTTACCGGTATGATGTTTTTTTTTTTTGTTAAACCGGCCCTGTTAGCGCTGTAGCACTATAATTAGCATTATCGTGGCGGTCCTAGCGCTAGCGTTAGCTCGGCGGCTGTAGCGTTAGCATTAGCCCAGCGGCGCTAGTGTTGAGGTTGGCGCGTTAAACTTTTTGTGTACCGACTTTGTAAAAGGTAAGAGTGAGACCGGTGGAATATATGTGCCGAGGAAGTGACTTTTTCCGGTCTGGCGCTGCTTGCGCTGCGCTATCGTGTTACTGCCGTGTCTCAGTGATTTTTATGTTTTTTTTGTTGTTGTTTTTTTTTAACCCGGCCTGTTAGTGCTGCACTAGCGTTAGCACCCCATTAGCACCGTGCTAGCGTGTTTCTGCTGTTACTGTTGCATCTCAGTGATTTAGGTATGTTTTTTTTTTTTTTTTTTTACCGTGTTGTTATTTGTTAAGCTAAGCTAAGGTATCTCTTTTAAACCGGCCCTGTTAGCGCAGGTGTCACCAACGCGGTGCCCACGGGCGAATGGTAGCCCGCGAGGACCATATAAGGCGCCCGCAAGCTATGTTCTAAAAATACCGTCGGCCACAAATCACTTATTATTATTTGTGCATTAAATTCTGAATCTGACTTGCTGACGTGAATTGAAATTTACTACAATAAATTATAAATATTTTATATACGCGAGTCTGAAGTCTGAAGTCACGTAGCGCTTTATACGATCGGTGCTCACGAAGGACCCCACAGCCTCAAAAAGGTAGTTGAGACCTGCACGAGAGTTAGTGTCGTGCTAGCATTAGCACCCCATTAGCACCGTGCTAGCATCTTTCTGCTGTGTTACTGCTGCATTGCAGTGATTTAGATATGTTTTTTTTTACCGTGTTGTTATTTGTTAAGCTAAGCTGAGGTATCTCTTTTAAACCGGCCCTGTTAGCGTGGCGGCGCTAGCACGAGCGGGGGTCACCAACGCGGTTCCTGCGGGCGAATGGTAGCCTGCGAGGACCATATAACGCGCCCGTAAAGTATGTTCTAAAAATACCGTCGGCCACAAATTACTTATTATTATTTGTGCTTTGAATTCTGAATCTGACTTGCGTACGTGAATTGAAATTTCAAAATACCTGTAATGTCGTTTACTGCAATAAATATTTTATGTACGTGAGTCTGAAGTCGGCCGTAAACAAGTCACGTAGCCCTTCATACGATCGGTGCTCACGAAGTAGCCCTCAGCCTCAAAAAGGTACTTGAGACCTGCACTAGCGTTAGCGCGGCGGCGCTAGCGTTAAACTCTCCTGTGTAAATCTCTCGTTTCATTGTGGGCACTTGCGGCTTTTACACGACTGCGGCGTACGTATGTACCAAATGGTATTTCCTTTACAAATGTACTGGGTGAGGCTGATCACCAGGTGCGTGAATTGCGGTAGGTCGTAGAACGTGCGCGGACGAGGGACGCCATGAAAAAAAACACCACTGATCTGAGTTTTTCTGATGATATGATTATGGTTCCTATGATGGCGGGCCGCACCTGTTCGAAGAGCGTCATGGCGAACTTCTGATGCGGGATGCAGTGTCTGGCCGTGCAGACGTCTTCTTTGGACTCGTCTGCGATGTGGAAGTGAATCCTCATCAGGATGTTCTCCTGTGGCAAAACAAACCAATCACACACAAAAAAAAAAAAAAAAAAAAAAAAACGCGCACCTCGATGGCCGCGCCGACCGCCGCGCCGCCTTACGAAGCACTCGGCCGCGTCGTCCATGATGCCGAGCTGGAACCGCTGCTCGTCCTGGAAGGTTTTGGCGAGGGCGCTGCGGAGCGCGTCCGAGGGCAGCACCGCCTCGCTGCTGTACTGGAACTGGGCAAAGATACTCTGAAGGGGAAGACAAAAAAAGTGGCGGCGGGGTCGGGAGCAGGACCGCGGTCCCGGCGGGCTTCGTCTTCACCTTCAGAGCGCAGAAGATGCACGAGTCCTGCATACACTTGTGAGACGTCTGCTGTCTGAAGCTACGGCGGAAGATGTCCAAATGCCACAGGACCTACAAGTCAAGACGATGCTAATTGTAGGTTTTTGAAGAGAAAAAAATTATTTTGTCCATTTCAGAGTATTGCTACTGAATGGTGTGAATACTTGCTGCATGTCTACTTCCTTAAAACGTCCTTTGTTCACCTCTGCAGAATAAGCTAAACATAATTTAAGAGTCCATAAAAATGCGGCTAATTGTATTTAAGCCGTTCGTGCTCCATTTCAATCCCGGTTGCTGCGTTAAGAGTCCACCCGCCAATCACGTGCCGCCGCGGAATCAGGTGCTCCAATCGAGAGATTGGCGGACGTTGCGCATGAAAGAACACGACCTGACCCGACCGGGTGCGAGTGACGCGTGCGTGTTGGCGCGGCGAAAGGTGTTTTTCACTTCTCGCCATCTGCCGGAGGAAAAGAAACCATCTGGACTCGGCGCAAGACCGCAAAATGTCGAGTTACACGGATGCAATTAACCTTTTATTAAGTCGTAATATTGGACATAAATCAATCGGCTGCTCGACCGGGGCCTGAATCGGTGAAATCCACGAGACTTGAAGACATAACCTACACGTATTGATCACTTTCCACCCAATTGGTCAAATAATTACATTCTATTGACCAATAATAATTAAAACTCGAGTTGTTTGTGTATTTTAGAGGTGCAGCGTGTTCACAAATGGGCAAAAAAAATTGGACTCAATTTAGAAGGCACAATGTAATTAAACTAAAATGGAGTAAAAGTAATGTTAAAAAGTTCGAGTATTATGTAGTAAAATATGTAAAGTGATGTAATAGCAAGTGAAAGTGATGGCCGGGTGCTGTTTGTTTGGGCCTCGGCGTTCCTGTCGTCGCCGCCCGCAAGCCAGCATATGTCGCTTTGCTCAGCGGCGGAGGCGTCACGTGACCTCCCCTCGGCACGCCGCCCAAATCCACAGCTCGCTACAAGCTGCTCCTTTCACCTCCGCGTCGTCGACGTTCAACTTTTATTGTGGCTTCCGTTTTGTGCCCAATATTAATTAAAATCACAAAAATGTCAGCAGTCGGACGGCTTTTGGTCTTTTCCGATCACTTCAGGAGGAAACGTGAGGAGGCAAAAAGCCTTCACAATCATCATAACGACATTTAGACATTTTTTTATCGTCGCAAAAATCTGAATTTAATTTCAATTACTGTTACAATTCGGTTAAGACGGTAAAACGTTGGCCTCACAGTTCTGAGGTCCCGGGTTCAATCCCGGACCCGCCTGTGTGGACTTTGCATGTTCTCCCCGTCCCTGTGTGAGTTTTCTCCGGTTTCCTCCCACATGCCAAAAACGTGCAACATTAATTGGACCCTCTAAATTGCCCCTAGGTGTGATTATGATTGCGCCTGTTTGTCTGCATGTGCCCTGCGATTGGCTGGCGACCAGTTCAGGGTGTACCCCAGCCTCCTCCCCGTTGACTGCTGAGATAGGCTCCGGCACTCCTCGCGACCCTTGTGAGGATAAGCGGTTAAGAAAACGGATGGATGGATGGATGTTACAATTCACTTACAGAAAACATAAATGAACTTATTAATCAATATCATCCATCGGAACGGAACGGGTTTCTACTTGAGAGAGTTTCACGTTACAAAACTACTGCCAGAACGGTTGAATTTCATAAGTAGAGGCACCACTGTAATGAACTTGATGCTTCTGTAATATTTCAGAAATGTACTACATCACAAATATGACTTAGGAGACAAACTTGAACTATTTTGAATCTTTAACAACTGCTCAGGGAATCTCGAACGGCTTGTGACCCGCGTTATGCGAAAATGCGGATTCCCGTAAATATTTGTTCATCTGAGCGGGATTCGATTTTATATGCGGTTGCTTCTCGTTTTTTTGGCCGGCCCGGCCGCGGCTCGCCATACTTTAGACGAACTTGGCGATGAGGAGGGGCGACGACGAAGGGCGACCGAGAGGTGACTAATGAGCGCTAGCGCGGAGGCGAGTCCGACGAGTGCGTCATCGCTGGGACTGTGAACTGCGGCCTGCCGTAAGGCGCCGTAGCGGCAACCTCCGCAAGTGCGGGAAATAGAAATAAACAGCTTGCTAGGCTACGTAACGTTTTAGTCGCCTGCTAGCGAGGAATATCGGATTTTTCATCATTTCTTAGTTATAGATTTGTTAATAAAGAATTATTTTGCTTATTCTTTCATCCGTACCTGTAGGGCGCTGTTGAGGAAGCAGCTGTTCTGTCCTGGCTCGTTGCTCAAACCTTTACTGGGCGCCATGGAGGTCACGGCGCGAGGCGTCAGAACGGCCGCCGTCCCGCCGCCGCCGGGCCCCGCCACGCCGCCCGCCGCAAAATAGTCCCTCTTCCAGGACATGCTGGACGGCGTGCGTCTCAACTCCGCGTCAAGGCGGCCATTTTTTAAGATCACCCAAACCCGCCCGGGATTCGAAGCTTTCCAAAAGGTCACCACAGCAACAAACGGTCAAGGATGCCGTTGAGTTCCAGGTGGGAGCGTGAGGAAATAATCCAGACGCCTTCCAATTTTAAAGCCACCGATGATGCGTTCCCATCGTCCTCGCTCGCCTTCCAAGAGGTGAACTTTCACCTTTCGGGCGCCCCAGCAAGTTCAGCGAGGAGGCCTGCAGGAGACCTGAAATGATATCGACAGCGGGATCTTCACATGCACGTTGGAATCATTCCACGACCGCACTTGAAACTCAAATTGCAAATCATCTTCCCATCTGAACCAAAAAGCCATCATCCATTCCAGTCTACTAAAAAAAAAAAAAAAATGTATTCCATGAAAACAAAATAAAAAGAATTTTTAAAAAATTGTCACACTGCATCAACATGACACTGCACCATTTGCTGTGCTCCCATTGGCCACTTGGGGGCAGTATAAGGCTGTACATTCAGGGGACCTTGATTCTTCATTTGAGCACTAATAGTTGTTTTATGCAGAGGATAAACAATATGTGCATACTGTAATATTGTCTGACAACGTTCCTGCTCAATGTTTGCGTTCAATCCATTGCTAAAAAGGTGAAAGGACTGAAACATACCGTAATTTCCAGCCTGTAACCCGCGACTTTTTTCACACGCTTTCAACACTGCGGTTTATGCGGCTAATCTGTGCATTTTTTTCTAACGGCCGCAAGGGGGCACTCGAGCGGAAAAGGTAAGAGTGAGACCGGCGGAATATATGCGCCAAGGAAGTGACTTTTACCCGTCCGGCTCTCTTAGCGCTGCGCTAGCGTGTTATTGCAGTGTCTCAGTGATTTTTACCGGTATTTTATTTATTTATTTATTTTAATCGGCCCTGTTAGCACGGCATTAGTGTTAGCGAGGTGCTAGCGTTAGCGTTATTGTTAGCGCGGCGGCGCTATCGTTAAAACTCTCTGTGTACCGTCTTTCTTTATAAATATCTCGTGTTTCAATGTTGGCACTTGGAGGAGGGGACTTTTCAGGACGGGTGAGCGCTCAGACCGTCACACCGGCCCTGTTAGCGTGGCGTTAGCGCAGCGCTAGTGTTAGCTCGGCGAGCGTTAAACTTTTTGCGTACTGTCGTTCTTTGTAAATATCTCGCGTTTCACTGTGGGCACAAGCGGCTTTTACACAGCTTATGTATGTAACAAATGGTATTTCCTTTACAAATGTACTCAGTGCGGCGTATAACCAGGTGCGCTCTGTAGGCCGGGAACTACGGTATATGCTAATTAGCATTATTTAGCAGGCCGTTCTTACAGAAAAGATGATTGGTTGCTTTAAATATTCACGGTGTAATTCTCACTTTTATGTCTTTGACTAAGTGTGAACTGCAGATGGGAGCGGCAAACCAACAACTTTTAACTGCTCACTATCTTATCTGGCAAACTACTGCTGGTTGTTAAAAGTGGCTTGACTTGAGCCGCTTCGTCCGTTCTCGAGGCTTAAAGAACACTTGTGTGCAACTTTGAGGTTGTACACTATGTGAAGGCGTAAATCCTTCAATCTCTTAGCTTGCTAGTGCAGTCGGAGGAAATCCTCCTCCTCCTCCTCCTCCTCCTCGTCCTTCTCAAGTAACAACAGAAGGATGAAACATATTCGCTCTGGCTGTTAAACAACATTCAAACACAGGCATTAAATCCGAGAAGGAAAAATAAAGGCTAGCCGTGTTTTCGAGTAAGGCAAAAAATATGTCTGGCGCCGCGGCGATAGAACGCAATGCAAACATGATTCATTCTCCATTGACATGTTACATGTTTCCCGTGTAAACACGTCACGTATGTTGGGGCAAAAACGCACGCACAAAGCTTCAACATCTTTATCTAAACGATTATATGAATAATAATTGGATGTATGACCACCGTCGATTTTCTAAATCATTTGGAAATGGATACATGCCAAACACGTAACGGGTAGACCATAATTTCCGGCCTATGAGCCTCGACTTTTAACCCAGAGGTTTATGTGGTGATGCGGCTAATTTGTGCATTTTTTTTCTAAACGGCCGCAAGGGGGCACTCGAGCGGAAAAAGCAAGACTGAGACCAGTGGAATATATGTACTGAGTAAGTGACTTTTACCGGTATGATGTTTTTTTTTGTTAAACCGGCCCAGTTAGCGCTGTAGCACTATAATTAGCATTATCGTGGCGGTCCTAGCGGTAGCGTTAGCTCGGCGCCTGTAGCGTTAGCATTAGCCCAGCGGCGCTAATGTTGAGGTTGGCGCGTTAAACTTTTTGTGTACCGACTTTGTAAAAGGTAAGAGTGAGACCGGTGGAATATATGTGCCGAGGAATTAACTTTTACCCGTCCGGCCCTGTGCTAGCCTGTTTTTCCAGTATGTTTTTTTTTTTTTTTTCACTCAAGCGGAAAAAGCAAGACTGAGACCAGTGGAATATATGTACTGAGTAAGTGACTTTTACCGGTATGTTGTTTTTTCATTTTTTTTTTAACCGGCCCAGTTAGCGCTGTGGCACTAGCATTTGCATTAGCTCGGCGGCTGTAGCGTTAGCATTAGCCCAGCGGTGTTAGTTTTGAGGTTGGCGCGGCGGCGCTCGCGTTAAACTTTTTGTGTACCGACTTTGTAAATATCTCATGTTTCAATGCTGGTTTGTGGGCACTTGCGGTTTTTACACGGGTGCGACCTATGTATGTACCAAATGGTATTTCCTTTACAAATGTACTGGGCGAGGCTGATAACCAGGTGCGCTCTGTAGCCCTGGAATTACGGTCGAATTGAATATGAAAAACGTTTCTACAGTATTTCTTAGTATTGCTTAAGGTCTCTTTTCTCTCTCTCCAAATAAGATGCAAAGCGTGCTTGCTTCAAGATGTTTGTCACTCCCAGTTGACGGTAGACCCATGAAAAAAAATATGACAATATTTTAATAACATTAAATATTACAGCACCAAAACATTCAGACCATATAATCTCCCCTAAATGAAAGTCTGTTACTTTAATGCTAACATATAATGCAAAACACCATAGACTGGCTAGCAAAAACTAGCACTCATGCTATGGTAATCATAAACTTTCAAAAACAACTACGGCTTTAATACACAATGAAGCAACAACACACACAATTATAGTGTGCGTGTAGGTGTGTGTTGTGGAAGTAACACACAGGTCAGAGTGTAAAGCGGTGGCGAGGGATTATCCTGATTTGTCTACGCAGGATTAGACGGTCTGTCTGCAGCAATTTGGCCAACGAGTTTGTTAACCAAATTAGCGGCGACATGCTAGCTAACTAGCAGCTAACGGTGCATGTGAAGGAACAGATGGCAGTGGGCTCGCCAATTAGCTTGTTAGCTCGTTTTGTCTGCTTTTTGGTCAGAAGCCGATGTTTTTGGTGTTCAAGTGCTGATTACTCAAGCGTAGAAAAAAATATATATATTGTTCTTCTGGTATGTTCGGTGCTTGTATTTGGACATAATACAATATTGTGCATGTCTTCAAATATCAGTCAAAACGCTCTAAAAAGGTTGGCAATAAAGGGAACTTCAGGTTATGGCTAATTGCCGTAATTTCCGGCCTACAAACTGCAACTTTTTTCACACGCTTTCAAACCTGCGGCTTACGCGGTGATGCGGCTAATTTGTGCATTTTTCTAACGGCCGCAATGGGGCACTCGAGTGGAAAAAGTAAGAGACCAGTGGAATATATGTACCGAGGAAGTGACTTTTACCAGTTTTTAACTGGCCCTGTTAGCGCTGTGCGAGCTTTAGCGCCGCACTAGCGTGTTTCTGCTGTTACTGCCACGTCTCAGTAATTTAGGTATGGGTTTTTTCTGTTAGTGCTCTGCAACCATGTTGCTACTGTGTAGCTGCCGCGGCTGTTTTTTTTTTTTACCGGTATGTTTTTTAAAAAATTTTAACCAGCCCTGTCCATGCTACCGTGTTGTTGGTATGTTAAGCTAACCTACGGTATTAAAAATCTTTCTGTGTACCGTCTTTGTGTGTAAATATCTCGGGTTTCAATGTGGGCACTTGCGGCTTTTACACAGGTGCGGCTTATGTATGTACCAAACGGTATTTCCTTTACAGATATACTGCGTGAGTTTTATAACCCGGTGCGCTCTGTAGGCCGCAAATTACGGTAATACTTGGAAGTTATGAAGATGGGTACAGAGACTCTATGACCATTTATAGTATGTAGGAATCACCTACAGTCCGTTAGTGAGAATATGAGGATATGCCTTCTATTATTAATGTAAATACAATTATGACAGCCCTCAAGAGAGCTGACAGAAAGTGCGTCGAATCCCGCAGCAACCGCAAAGCTGAAATTTGGCTAAGAACAAACAAAACAAGGATAAATCATTCAAATTGTGGCCTCTGATGTTGCTCTCATTCAGTCACAAAAACCACACGAGACCGCATGCAGTACGACGCCTCCCTTCAACAAAACAAACAAGTCGGATCAAAGTGCATCTATTCAGCGCAGCGGTCCGCAACCGACGGCCCGCGTGCTCGCCCGTGCTGAAAAGTCTCCGTGTGATGAACGCGCACGCGCTACTAACAGGGGAACTCTATGTTCTGATACATAGAGGTAGCTAACATACGTTATATCCTCATCTAACCTTAAAACAAAAGTTGATAAAAAAAAATATATATATATATATACACACATATACGTACGTTCGCCGTGTTCGTCTTTCCGAGACGTCCGTAGCGAACACGAACGCTAGGCGTCGAGTTGTCGAATGGCACACGTTGACGCATGCGGGTTAATCACAAGGAGACTTTTCAGCACGGGGGAGCGCTCAGACCGTCACACCGGGTCACACGCACGGACTGAATGAAAAAATATTTTAATATTTCTTCAGAAGATCGGAATTCAATTTATCCGTGTTGCGCAGCGGTCGATTACGCAAAAAGGCAAGTTAGGGAACTCGTAAGTTAAAAGGTAGCGCTTTCACATCCCTTCCTGGATTTGAGTTTAAGTGATATTTTCTGCAATGACGGGAACCAAAACAAAAACGCGGGATGACAAACTTCGGGGCGACCCATCACCGAAACGAGCCAATCAAAACAAAAGCGCGAGCCCTCAGATCTTTACAACAGCCGGGTTTTCAAATTGGCGGCACGGTGGCGCGGCTGGGATGCGTTGGCCTCACAGTTCTGAGGTCCCGGGTTCAATCCTGACCCCCCGTACCCGCGTGGCTTTTCTCCGGGCAGTCCGGCTTCCTCCCACATCCCAAAAACATCCAACATTAATTGGACACCCTAAATTGCCCCAAGGTGTGATTGTGAGTGCGGCTGTTGTCTGTCTCCTTGTGCCCTGCGATTGGCTGGCGACCGGTTCGGGGTGAACCCCGCCTCCTGCCCGTTGACAGCTGGGGCAGGTTCCGGTGCTCCCTGTGGCCCTTGTGAGGATAAGCGGCTAAGAAAACGGATGGACGGATTTTCAAATCATTTCATTTGTTACCGTTCCATGAAATTATTGCTTCAGGCGAAACCTAAAGCTTTCATATCAAGAGGCTGACGTGATGGCGTGACGCGCACCTGTCTGCCGTGGTGACCAATCAGAGAGCTTGGATTTCTGAAGCTGCTTAGAGGTCATTTTTCTCTCGCTCTTTCTCTCCGTCTCTCAAGAGCCGAGGCTGATCTGGCACTAAACTGGTTACGTAAGAAAACACCAGCGTGTGTGTGTCGCACCCGCACGTACACACAAAAACCCACACACGCAGATGTGCCGTAACGGCCTCCGATTGGCCAGCGCCGTCCTACTGCGGACAAGATTGGCATCACTTTTCTGACTCCTTTTCACTGGCCGAGCACCCTGACGCCGGCGTCTACCGAAGGCAGTGAAGGCATCAGAGCAGGAAGCCAAAGAAAACGCAGCTAAAGGGCACAAACACCCACGAAGCAAATACTACACCCGCGTATTGGCCATTATTTGGGGGACAGCTCGCGGCTACGAGTTTAAAAGTACCACAAACACTTGTTGGAACAAAATGGCCGTTTCATATCATGCACTCGGCCTTTGGCCGTGCGGTAGAAGAAGAATCTACCTCAATTTTGCGTAGAAGAAGAAGGGACAGCTACTTCAAGTGCGGGTAGGAGAAGACGGCGCTAGTTTTGGTGCGCTGAGAGCAAAAAGCAAAAGGACACAAATGTCATGACACGATCCAAGCCGCTTATCCTCACAAGCTTTGCAGATAAGCTGGAGCTTATCCCAGCTAGCTTCGCGCAAAACCCGGACCACGCCCTGAACTGGTCGCCACTCAGTCGCAGGGCCGATATCGACGCCATCACCGAGCGGGAATCGATCCCGCGCTGCCCGCGCCAAAGGCAGGCGTGCGTGTACCACTACACCATCAGTGACTTCGAAACAAATGCAAAAGGTATATTTTGAATTGAATTCATTTCAAATCGTTCACAAAAACCGGCCGCGTGCGAAGGTCTTCAAGCGGATCTTCAAAGCGTGGAGGACCGTGAACGAATTTTTACGGCCGTGTTAAAGTCACTGTTAGGAAACAAGTAATGTAAATAAACATTTTCAAAGTTTTTGTGAATTAATATTTAATTTCACACTGTACTGGTACGTATGGTACATATCCGCAGCGCATGGTTAGGCCTCTATGGGCGGAAAAAAAGCAATACACAAAGTGGACACAACTTATTATCCAATGCACGCTGTTGTCCGGAAAATATGGTCGCATCGATATTCATATTCGTGCTTCCCAATCCTGCAAGACAGAAATGAGGGACTCGGCACTACCGAAAAGGAATTTTCAGGAATTCGTCAAGCTCGTTTCCTCGGGACTTCTTAAATACGTTTCCCCTCTCGAGAGAATGTTAAGTCGGCGCTGACCTGGTTGGCAGGCGTTCTTGGGGGGGGGGGGGGGTATTTGGGGGCCAAATGAGGAAAAAGGACAACTCGTGATTATCCCTGCCGCCGACTTTGGCAAGCGGCACTTAATTAAAAAAAAAAAAAAAAAAAAACTCAGCAACTTGGGATGTGAAGCAGTCGGACTGCAGACCGCAGTGCTCGAGCCTCGAGGCGGTGCGATGCCGAAACTGGAAAATGGCAGCCGGGTCAAAACCGGTCAAATACGTCAAGGCACCACACACGTTTTCTGGAAAATCGAACCTTTGGAGCAAAAACTGCAGAGTCTGCGCCTTCCACGCGGAACACAGCAAAGCGTGACACTGCGATAATTACAATTTTCCGGCAAGTTATCATCGTGGCCAACTTCTGCTAAATCCAACAACATGGTCGGGATCGGTTTCACGCCACCTGGATTACCCCAAAAAAGTGGAATGTTGGGAGCCCTATTTTAGCACAGAAGAACCTGCACGTGAAATTTAAGACTACTTTCTATGCGGGAGATGTCAGGTGGCCCACCATGACAATCCAGTACAACAGGGCAAGGGTCCAAACGAGTGGTTCTGAATGTTGCCACGTGGAAAATAAATGAAAGAGCGCAGTAATTCCCAGGAACGCGGTCAAAAAGTCTCGCGGGGATGTGACTTGTGCACACCACTGCAGCAGAAGTAGCACTAGCAACTTCTGTCTACCAGTGGCGACCAGTTCGGGGGCTTTGGGGGGACTCAGTGCACCCGTTTCCCACAATGGCTCCTCCACGTAAACACGTTAAAACGGTTACCGACGGCGACATCCGCGACATCACCGGCCCACGCACAAGACCAACACCGAAGCGGCGATTCCCAACCACTGCGCCATCCACAAATGATCCGGTTCCACTGAATAACCCGAGTACGGGTTCCGGTCGGACGGCCGAAGGAATTTGTGCATTTTTTCTCACGGCCGCAAGGGGGCACTCGAGCGGAAAAATAAAGACTAAGACCAGTGTATGTATGTACATATGTACCGAGGAAGTGACTTTTACCGGTATGGTTTTTTTTTTTTTAGCGGCCTTATTAGCGCTGTGCTAGCGTGTTGCTGCTGTGTTACTGCCGCGTCTCAATGATTTTTACCGGTATGTGTTTTTTAATTGGCCCTGTTAGCGCTGCGCTAGCGTATTTCTGGTATGTTACTGCCACGTCTCAGTGATTTAGTTATGTATTTTTTAACCAGCCCTGTTCGTGCTACCGTGTTGTTGCTATATTAAGCTAACCTAAGGTATTAAAACATTGAAAACTCTCTGTGTAGTGTCATTTTGAGCCTATAAGCCGCAACTTTTTTCACACGGTTTCAAACCTACGGCTTACGCGGTGATGCGGCTAATTTGTGCATTTTTTTCTAATGGCCACAAGGGGGCAGTAGAGCGGAAAAAGTAACAGACCAGTGAAATATATGACTTTTACCGGTATGTTTTTTTTTTCCTTCCGGTCGGACGGCCGAAGGAACTGACGACTTGACGGGCTCCCGCACACCCAATTTTTGACCGTTCTGGACCACATTTGCTGCTCGCCAGGACACATTTTGCAAGCTTCTGAAAATGTTTAGTGGCAAAGCAGGAAACGCAACCACGGCGCTTTGCTTCGGACGGCATCTGACAACGACGTCATTTTAAAAAAAAAAAAAAAATGGCTGACAGGGAGAAGAAGATGGGCGTAAAACAAAACTTTCTAAGACACTTTCCAACTATTATTTATATTACAGTTATTAAAGTTATTTATTGTTATAAGTATAACAATTTCTGCAGAAAAAAAACAAGTACTTGAGTTAAATTGGACTTTCACTTCCCCTGACAACGACGTCATTTTAAAAAAAAAAAAAAATGGCTGACAGGGAGAAGAAGATGGGCGTAAAACAAAACTTTCTAAGACACTTTCCAACTATTATTTATATTACAGTTATTAAAGTTATTTATTGTTATAAGTATAACAATTTCTGCAGAAAAAAACAAGTACTTGAGTTAAATTGGACTTTCACTTCCCCTCATACATTTTATATAAACAATGCTGTCATGCTCCCCCCCCCCAAGAAAGTCCTTTTTCCACCTTTTTTGTACTAAATCCTACAAAACCAATTAATTTTTATCAAGTAACGACTAAAATATGTCAATTTTCTGTCACCAATTATTTTTTTCACACATTCATGGATTGAAAAAAAGATTTGTGACAATTATGGTTCCATAGAGCAGTCGTGCGCATTAGCACGGCTTAGAGAAGAAGTTCCCGAACCTGTTTTCTTTTGATAAAATCATTATTAATAATAATGAAGGCGTGCGTTTGTTGTTATTGTATGTTTTCATAAAGTGCCAAAGTCATGAGAGTTCTTTTTATGTGAGGAACAAGCACGCTACAAATATTTTTGGCCTGTTTTCCGTGGACCTGGAACCAATTGAAGGAATTTGCATTCATTGCAATGATGTGAGAGTGTTCTTCGGCTCTAACGGCACTCGGGAAACAAACGCTGCACGAAAGTTGGACCTGCAGTCTGAACGCATTCATTCCTCCATCAATTCATTCTTTCATCCATTCAAATCTTGATCAAAGAGGCCCAAGTGCGCAGCGAGCGTTTCCTCGTTTTTGCAAATGCGTCACGCTTTTGCAAAAAAAAGCACCCCCCCCCCCCCCAGCAATACTCTCCGCGTGTGCGCGCACACAATGGCCGGCGGAGAGCACAACCTCAAAGGCGAGACGCTTTGCTTTTATATCGCCCCCCCCCCCCCCTTCGCGGACCACCGAAGTCCACGTGAAGGAAAAGCGGCGACGTTCGAAGGGCGAATTTGCCAGGCGAGTCCTTCGCGGGTCTGCTGCTGCTTCTTCTCCCGACTAGCATGACATCACTTCCAGCAAAACTTCACCGCGAGGGGAACCGGCGGACGCCGCCGCCGCCGCCGCCGTCGTCCACTTCACGCCGACTGTTCGAGGTCCGACGTCGGCCCCGACCTAACGAGACTTAACGGTCGCCGGCCGCGTTCTGACGTTTGTGTGTGTGTGTGTGTGTGGGGGGGGGGGGGGGTTCGTGTTTCGTCCGGTCCGGTCCTGGCCGAGGCGGCGGCGGCGGCTCACCTGAGGCGGCTGTCCGGCGAAGAGAGAGCGAGCAAGCCGGCTGGTTTGTTGCGCAGATGCCGGCGTCGCTCCACGGCCGATACGTTGGTTGTGGTCGAGGAGCGGGGAAGGGGGGCGGGGCTACTACCTGCGGCGCGGGCACGCGAGCCAGCGGGCGCGAGCACGCGCAAGGACGCAAGCGCGTGGCGTGTGTGTGAGCGTGTGTGTGTGTTTACCTTTTTTTTTTTTTTACCCCTTGCTAACATTGTTTCGCTGATTTATGCGGACGTTTTATTATTTATCACCCGGGGGCGTTGTGGTGGGGCTTAAGATGTCTGTTCATATCATGTCTGCATTTTCAATTATTTTTCAATTGATCACTGAATATTTTTTTGTGAGGGGGGGAGCGGAAATCTGTCACTTCATTCAAAGTGCAAGAAAGTGGATGACGTCACATACTGTGTTTTTTTTTCTGCAATATAAAAGCAGATGTTTGCTAATGTGTAATTTTGATGAAATATCATTCGTGGAGGACGGCAAAAAATTTTAAATTAGTCTCCAAACAATGAATTGATTATCCGAGTTCATCCATCCATCCATTTTCTGACCATTCTAAAATTAAAAAAAAAAAAATAACCCTCACACAATTGGGAGATGGGCAGCCAAAAGAATGAGGATAATAAACTCCATCCATCCATTTTCTTATCATTTTCTTATCCTCACAAGGGTCGCGGGGAGTGCTGGAGCCTATCCCAGCTGTCAACGGGCAGGAGGCGGGGTACACCCTGAACTGGTCGCCAGTCAATCGCAGGACACATCGAGACAAACTGCCGCACTCACAATCACACATAGGGGCAATGTCCATCCATCCATTTTGTTCACCGCTTATCCTCACAAGGGTCGCAGGGAGTGCCGGAGCCAATCCCAGCTGTCAACGGGCAGGAGGCGGGGTACACCCTGAACTGGTCACCAGACAATCGCAGGGCACATTGAGACAAACAGCCACAATCACACCTAGGGGCAATTTACAGTGTCCAATTAATGTTACATATTTTCGGGATGTGGGAGGAAACCGGAGTGCCCAGAGAACACCCACGCAGGCACAGGGAGAACATGCAAACTTCCAACACTGGGGATTGAACCAGGGACCTCAGAACCGGGAGGGCAACACTTTTGCCAGCCGCCTGGAGATAAACATTTTGACAATTTTTCAGTTAGTCTCCAAACAATTTTTTGATTATCCAAGTCATTTTTATAATTAATTGATTCATTTTTCACACCTCTACTCTTATGATTTTGTTCATTTGAGAGGCAGCACATTTATTTCATTTCATTTATTAAGGCCAAAGCTCACAATTTATTTATTTTTTTTAATATTGTCCTCTACCGATGACCTCGGCAGCGCATCCGTGTCAGAACACGATTACAGCCTTGCTCCGGGGCACAACAGCAAAGGGTTTTGTTTTTTGTTTTTTTTAAGGCCGCGACATTGCGGTACCTCGATTTACATCACATCTGTGTGATGTTTGCGTTTCCGTGTCAACCGTGCCCGATCGATCAGATGCGCTGTTAAAACTCAGCCTTGTCCCGAAAAAAAAAAAAAAAAAAGCCAATCGAGTCATCCGGCTCGCGTTTCGATCCAACCAAACCGCGACCCGATGAGCGTAGACGAGAAGGGACGCCACCAAAGTGTTTCGATGCTCCACATTTACCCCGGCAAAGCGCCCGGGGTTCAGAGGTCACAGCGCGGGGACGGCAGCCGTTATGAAGCGTGAACGCGGACAATGCTGGAAAAAAAGAACATGCTAAGTGAAGAAATATGTCGTTATATTCCACCGAGAGCTCACAAGTACGTTGAGAATGGTTACTGTTGTCATCGTGCATATTTGCTTGAAAACAGTGTGCTTACTTTTGCTAAACTTAAAAACGGAGTTCCACAAGGTGCCCTTCTAGCTACTTTCCCTTTTCAGTCTATTTTCTCTATTTTGTGAACACTCCTAGACTTTTTTCGGACATAAAATGAGCCCTCAACGTAAAGATATTTGTTTTGCCAGCGCCCTGATGCTCCTCTCTCATGTGGAGTTCCACAAGTTGAGACAAGGCCACTTCCGAAAAATATTTGCAGCTCGGAAGCGCATACAACGGCTCAAAAAGTTTACAACGTGGATCAATGACTGCTTTTATAAAGTAAAAAATGGGCACCATGTCTTTGGGAATCTTCAGTCCCGAACTCCACAGGGGCTCCAATCTTGCCATCCATCCATTGTCTTAGCTGCTTATCCTCACGAGGGTCGCAGGGACTGGCAGAGCCTATCCCAGCTGTCAACGGGCAGGAGGCGGGGTACACCCTGAATTGGTCGCCAGCCAATCGCAGGGCACATCGAGACAAACAGCCATACTCACAATCACACCTACGGGCAATTTGGAGTGTCCAATTAATGTTGCATGCTTTTGGAATGCAGGAGGAAACCGGAGTGCCCACCCGGAGAAAAGCCACGCGGGCACGGGGAGAACATGCAAACTCCACACAGGGGGGGGGGGGGGGGCCGGGATTGAACCCGGGACCTCAGAGCTGTGAGGCCAACGCTTTGCCAGCTGAGCCACCGTGCTGCCTCAATCTTGCCAGTTTATTTATTTATTTTTTTTAAACTATTTCCCGTCGTAAGTCGTGCTCATTGGCTGAGACGGCCATAACAATCCCGCAACTTCCTGCTCGTAAAGTTGACCTTCCTGTATGGCAGTTAGCGAACGGTAGCAGCCGTCAAATGTAAAAATGTAGCGGCGGCGCCGTACATGACTGGTCGGCGCATCTGCCTCACAGTTCTGAGGACCGGGGTTTAAATCCCGGCCCCTGCCTGCGTGGAGCGTCCAAGTCCTCCCCGCGCCTCCACCGCTTTTCTCCAGCTTTTCAGGTTTGCTCCCACGTCCCTAAAACACACGTGACTGTAAATTGCCCGTAGGTGTGAAATATGATTCCGCATCTATTTTTCCCCTGGCGACCGCTTCTGGGTGCACCCCGCCTCTCGCCCCAAGAGGCCGGAGCCCGCCCGATGTTAAATGCATGAGGGATTAACATAATTCAATGAAATTATCTGCGACTTGCGCTCATGTTTGTTTTACAACTGAGAGCATCCTCAGAAATATGTATTGCGTACCAACACGTAAAGAATTGAAGAAACCCCCCCAAGTGTTTTTTTTTTTTTTTTTTTGTCAACAAAACAATGACTTTGAAATTACTTTAGAGAGGATCTCCCCCCTCCCACCCCCAAAAAATTGCAGTTAGGATCACCCACACGATGACTTGAAAGTTAATATTTGCCTTCTGGTCCCGACAGCTGGCGTATGTGCGGTTGTGTCTCATACGACTGCACGTGTAAACATTACAGTGCAGCCGATGATGTCATCCCGGACGTGCGCGCGCTCGCTCACAAAAGGTGTGCGTGGGTGACGCTCGAACGCTGGCGACATCTTTCTTTTTTTGGGGGGCATATTTGCCATCAAACCGAAGGCCTGTGGGCCACACGTGGTCCACTGCATCATTTTCCTAATGATGCAATTTTATCCAGCCATTTTTCTAAGCCGCTTATCCTCACAAGGGTCGTGGGGAGTGCAAGAGCCGATTTGAGTTGTTGTTGGGCAGGTGGCGGGGTACACCCTCAACTGGTTGCCAGCCAATCGCGGGGCACATCGAGACAAAACAACCATTCACACCTAGGGACAATTTATCCATCCATCCATTTTCTTACCCGCTTATCCTCACGAGGGTCGCTGAGAGTGCTGGAGGCTATCCCAGCTGTCAAGGGGCAGGAGGCGGGGTACACCCTGAACTGGTTGCCAGCCAACCGCAGGGCACAAAGAGACAGACAACAGTCTCACTCACAATCACACCTATGGGCAATTTAGAGTGTCCAATTAATGCATGTTTTTGGGATGTGGGAGGAAACCGGGGTGCCCGGAGAAAAGCAGGCACGGGAAGAACATGAGTGAGTGCGGGATCGAATCCGGGACCTCAGAACTGTGAGGCCAACGCTTTACCAGCTGAGCCACCGGCCCGCCCTGCAAAAACAAGCGTTGACCTCACGGTTCTGAGGTCCTGGGCTCAATCCCGGGCCCGCCTGTGTGGAGTTTGCGTGTTCACCCCGTCCATGCCTGCGTGGTTTTTTTCCGGGCACTCCGGTTTCCTCCCACACCCCAAAAACATGCAACATGAATAGGACACAGTAAATTGCCCGTAGGTGTGATTGTGAGTGCGGCTGTTTGTCTCTATGTGCCCGGCGATTGGCTGGCGACCAGTTCAGCGTGTACCCCGCCTCCTGCCCGTTGACAGCTGTGATCAGCTCCATCACTCCCCGCGACCCTCGTGAGGATAAGCGGCAAAGAAAATAGACGGCTTCCAGCTAATGTCAGGCACACACACGGACAAACCAGCACTCCAACTCAGATTCACACCTCAGGACAATTTAATTTATGTTTACATTTGCTGAAGTGTTTCTCCAAATGTAGCATAACATTCGAAAGCCAGAGCACAGATTCGAACCCGGTGCTTCACAACTGCAAGGCAGACATACTATCCACTATGACACCGCGCTACCTGTGTCACAATAATAATATCTGTTAAGTCTTCACTTATCACCCAGCACAATGAAACCCCCCACGGTTGCCTACGGCTTGCGGTTTCCATGGCGATATAGTAACCCCCCCCCCCATGCTCACAATCTAAGGACGCTGACCACGTGCTCGGCCTCACAACCCACTTTTGACTTTTCGCACCGTCAGGGAACGACGCATCGATTCCTTGCGGGCGAGAAGCAAACCGTTGCGGGAGCGGAAACATCCTCCCCGGTAACCACGGCGACCAACATCAGGCGCCATTAACCCTTCCTTGACACCCCCGCAGTCGTTAAAAGTCAGAACACAAACGAAACTGCGAAAACTCCAAATCTGTATTTCGAGTGAGAACTGATGACGCTTAAAATGAGACTCATTATTTAAAAAGTAACTTTTTCCATGCTAATTTTATTAAAATAGGGGAAAAAATTGTCGCTTTTTTTTTTTTTTTTTATGTCAATGACAACTTTCGCTACTTATTTCTACAAGCAAATATCGCATCAAAGCAAGTTACTCCACTTTTTACGTGACGGGTCTTGTTTTAATTTGTAATAATTTCGCCCGAACATAAACGCAAACGAGCGCGGCTCTATGCGTGTCAAAGGCTAACGCATACGTTTATTTCTGGAGCGTCTCCCGTAGCGACCGGCTCTGGGTTTGGTCGCCACGGTGATACGGTCGCGTGGCAATGGAAAGCAGATGGAGGGAAATTGAGCGAGAGAGACGTATAGGAAATGAACGTTCTCTCCTCGGAGTTCAAAGGTCAGCCGTGCGGGGCGTCGGGGTTTCATTGGGGGCGCTCACATTTCGGCCATTAAATTTAATCTGCGTCACTTTGATTTAAACATTCGCGGGAATAAATCTCAACTATAATTTTACGTCGCCGTCTGGAATGAATGTTAGCATTGATGAGCATTATTGCTAAACAAGCCTTTTGCCTAAATTCAAATGAACATATTTAAAAACCGACAATGTGTACACGAAAAGTACATCCAGTACACATGCTAAATGTTCATGGCAAGATGTACAAGACCACTGAAGATGGTACAAAAATATACATTAAGGGAACAAAAGCGTCAAGAATAGCCCCCCCCCCCCCAAAAAAAAAAAATCATATCAATATGTAACATGTATATGTATCAATAAATTGTCGAGATACATCAGGGGTGTCAAACTCATTTTTGTCACGAACCACATTGTAGTTCCGGTTTCCCTCAGAGGGCCGTTATGACTGTGCAACAAGAATATTTAATCAGTTTATCATATTTACATAATTTATGAACTAGTTTTGGAATCAGAAATCAAGGGCAATGTGTTTTTCAACGATTCACATTTGGTAACACAAAAATGCTTGGAATATCTCAACATTAGCATTTATGACAATTTGAAATTTTGGTGTGGATTTTTAGCAAAGCAAATGTATTTGTATGGCGCATTTCATACACAAGGTAACTCAATGTGTTTTACAGGTTTGAAAACGAAGAGATAAAACATTTAAAACGGGATAAAAACTATAAAAATGACAAAATATTTCTTTCAAAAAAACGTATACGGTGCAAGTAATATGATCAAAAAGTAGATACATTCAGTTTTCAAGCTGGATTAAAAACATTCAGACTTGGGGCTGGTTTCACAAGAATCATGGAAATTTACACTCTAGATTTGGCTTCGCGGGCCACATAAAATCATGCGGCGGGCCAGATCTGGCCCCCCAGCCTTGAGTTTAAACACCAGTGCCATGTATGGTCATCAGTAGAAAACGATAGATGGATAAATGCGCGCTATAAACGAACCAAAAAAAAAATAATAAAATGAAAAAAATTGCTGGACAGGAGTCAGAACAGCTAGCAAAAACGTAGAGAAAGAAAAAAAAAGATGAAATATGTGCATGAGAATGGAATACATAAATATGTATAAAGAAAAATATTCTGAAATTTAGCAAGAACAAAGTTATATGTGAAATTTATAGAGCGTATGTACGCTAATATGAATGCTAAAGAGTAAATGAATAAATGCACATGAGGTCAATCTGAAAAAAAGAGGCAATAGTCAGCAGAAAACCAAAAAATAATAATAGCTATGATCGCCACACTTGAATTCATCATAAGCCAGTTTTGCACACTACATGAACAGTTATGCAGCCAGTCAGCAACTTCACCCCGCGAAATGTTATTTCTACTTTCTCGTTGACGCGATTAACATTCGTCCCGACGCAAAGGCGTTTCCCCCGGCCGGCACGTCGCGGGTTCGCATCGCCATGGCGACCGCCGCCGATTTCCACAGCCAGCTTCACCGCGAGAAAAGCTAAAAAGCTTCGATTATGAAAAGGCCCCTCGCGCTTCCTCGCGTCTCAAAAAAAAAAAAAAGGGCAAATTGGCACCTGTTTAGCTTTCACGGGCGACTAAAAAAAACACCAGGTTGACTTCAGATAATATTCAAAGTATTTAGATAAGATTCAAATTCATATTTTGCAGTTTTGCACGTACACGCGGAGTGAAAGTGGAAGAATAGCCGGGAAGGCAGCATCACTGAGGAGCCATTTTTCATTCGCTAATTTCATCACCAATGCAATAATACGCACATTTGTATTTGTATTGTACAACCTTCCCGAGGAGAAAATCCATAACAGAGCTTGCAATGATTTATTCCATGAAAAAAATATATCATTTGGAAATGAACATGTCAAAGAGTCACGTGGTTGCACAGATTCAGGCAAAAAGCGCATTAGAATAACCGGAAGAGCACACCTGGTAATAAGCCTCGGTACGCAAAAAGAAATTAGCGTTAGCACAAGGCGCTAGCGCGAGGCTAGCGCTAATGCACCTGGTTATAAACCTCAGTACACAGAGTTTAACCGTGACATGGCGCTAATGTTAGCACGGGCCTAGCATTAGCGCACCTGGTTATAAGCCTCGGTACACAGACAGAGTTTAGCGCTAATGCGGCGCTAGCGCACATGTTTATAAGCCTCGGTACCCAGACAAGAGTTTAATGCTAATGCGGTGCCAGCATTAGCCCGGGGCTAGTGTTAGCACACCTGGTTATAAGCCTCAGTACACAGAGAGAGTTTAACGCTAACGTGGCGCTAGCGTTAGCACGGGGCTAGCGTTAGCGCACCTGTTTATAAGCCTCGGTACACAGAGAGAGTTTAACGCTAATGCGGCGCTAGCCTTATAACCAGGTGCGCTAACGCTAGCGCCGCATCACCCCATAAACCGCAGGGTTGAAAGCGTGTGAAAAAAAGTCATTACGATAAATGTTTATGGTCAGATTTCAGCAGCAGTTTCCATTAAAAACCTGTTCTCGGTCTTGTTTCCACAAAAAGATTCTGACCCGTGTTGTACTGGCGATTACAAAAGAATGAAAGATGCTAGAAACAAAGTCTGGACTCTTCTTTTGGGTAGGCTGATAGTGTGACAGAAAACGAGATTCTGTGGCTCGAGAAAGATCCTTGATCCAAACGGTCCAAATCGTCCAGAAATCAGGAGAACTCTGTTGTCCAGAAAGCACGGCCCGTCCGTCCCTGCTTCAAATTCTGACCGAAGCTCCCCTGCCGGCGTCCTTCTCACCTCCGGGACCACGAGGTCCTCCCAATTCTTTTGATCTATTCAAAGTTCTGCAGGACGGGTCGGTGTCCGGTGTGCTCCAGGAAGCGCAGCAGGTCTTCGGGGCTCATCCCCACGGTGGCGGCGTTGGTCATGGGGTGGAAGTAGACCAAAGGGTGCCCCCCTTCCAGCAGGTCTCGGTCCAGGACTGAGGTGACACTGCGGTCCTCGTCGAAGAGCAGCGCCAGAGCCGTGGCGCAGCCCTGCCCCACCTGCGCGACGTGAGGCGAAATGACATCATCGCCGTGAAATCGTTTTACGAGAAAGGGTGCAAAAAAAAAAAAAAAAAAGTGAAAACCTTGAGTTTGTCCAACATGGCGGCCTCGTCCGCAAAGCGAAGGTTCCCGCTGCCCACCGAAAGCTTCTTGGCCAGCTCGTTCAGGTTCACCTGCGCACCGGAGCAGAGAGCATCGTGGGAAGCGGCGGTGAAAAGAAGGGCCCGACCCGCTCGAGGGCTTTTCTGTCGGAACTGCATCCTTCTCGTCATTCCGTGCTCCCTTTTTCTGTCTGTCCCCTGCGGTTTATGCGGTGATGCGGATAATTTGTGCATTTTTTTCTAACGGGCGCAAGGGGGCGCTCGAGCGGAAAAAGGTAAGAGCGAGACCGCTGGAATACATGTGCCGAGGAAGTGACTTTTACCGGTCCGGCCCTGTTAGCGCTGCGCTAGAGTGTTACTGCCGTGTCTCAGTGATTTTTACCAGTATGTTTTTTTTTTTTAAACCGGCCCGGTTAGCCCAGCGCTAGCGTTACCTTTTCTTACTATTCCCAACACATCATACCACCATTTTTAACGCGTTTATTATATTATGCTTCGTTTTTCATATGTCTCAATATATGTATCTTCGTGTTGTCCGTGTTATTTGTTGGAGACCCAAAGTCAAATTTCCACCTTTGTTGACAAAAAATTATTATATTCTGCTCTAAAATATTGAAATGGCAGTGTTAGAGGGCAAAGTCATGACATCCGGCCATCCATTTTCTTTGCCGCTTATCCTCATGAGGGTTGTTGGAGCCTATCCCAGCGGACAACGGGCAGGAGGCGGGGTACAGCCTGGACTGGTTGCCAGCCAATCGCAGGGCACATGGAGACAAACAGTCACACTCACACCTATGGGCAATTTTAGAGTGTCCAATTAATGTTGCATAATTTTGGGATGTGGGAGGAAACCGGAGTGCCGGGGGGGGGGGGGATATCATTTAGGACCATTCATCGTTTCTCCTCTCCCAAATTGCTACGTATGAGGATAAGTGGCTTAGAAGATAGATAGATAGATAGATCATTTAGGACCATTCATCATTTCTCCTCTCCCAAATTGCTCCGTATGTGGAATTTTATTTATTATTTTAAGATGAACAACATTGCGGGCCTCACCTGCCGATCGTGACGAACAGACACCAACCACAAGCTTTTCTTCTTCTTGTCTTTGAGGAAGAGGTTCTTGGTGACGACGCCGCTCACGCCTCGGAGGTGAGGCATCATTTCCTCCACCGTGAAAACCTCACAAGACAAAAAAAAGCGTGGACCGATAAGCAAGTTGATATACGAGAGAGATATTTTTACTGTTACCTCCAAGGGCTTTATGCATAAATAAAAATCACAAGGCTAAGAGGAATATGTAAGGATAATCTAATTGTATTAATAAATATGCACATAGGTTGTACTTGGCGATGACGTCATGACTGTCTGACTCGTGTGCGTCGCTTGTGTACAAACAAAGATGTTGTGGCGCCCCCTGCAGGACACTCCGACACGACACGAGCAAACGTGCCCAAAAAGGTCACGCACAGTTCAAAAGTCAAGAAAAACTGCTCCCAAATATTGGGAGCTCAGCGCCCACAAGGGAAACACTTTTTCAAAAGTCAAACTTTATTTTATTTGATATTTTATTCAAGCGCGGAGAACCCAGCTTCCTTTTGGAAAAGGCGATATTTTGGGGCTTCGGCGTTACGCGTCCGCATATTCGCGAGTAAAAAAAAAAAAAACATTCAAATCCGGAATATCGATTTAAATTGATTCCAAAATATTATCATCATAAAACGAATAATTCAAAATACGACATTTGCTTCCCTTGGAATAGTGCCAACGTGGCGTGAATTTTGAGAAAGACGACGAATGGCCAAAGCTGAAATGCTTTTAAATACAAGTTGAAGACAATTTGACTTTTATTGCACTTTCATTATTTGCTTCTATTCGTGAACACGCGTAGGGTCCAAACTACAATCCATCGATTCATCGGGTGGCCTCAAATTTGTTTTAAGACTTGAATTTAGCTCAAAACTCGCGAATGTTGGCAGCCCCTTTTGCTTCTTTCTCCCCAATTTTTTTTTTCAATCCATCCACATTAATTCATTTCCCAAACAGCAACGACACCACAATATTTGTAATTTTGTGACACATTTTAGCCTGTAACATTTTTTTTAACTGTGTTGAGTTGGCATTACCGGCGGATGATCCACGCAGGTCGTCTGGATGTTTAAATCCTTCAAATGTTTCTCCAATTCCTCCCGAAGCTCCCCTGACATCTTTAATCAGGAGAATTTTTATTCCGACTAATGTTTAATTTTGTTTTTATTTCATCGAGTGTCAGACGGCATACAGAAAACAGCTGCCTCGTTCTTCTTCTTTGCTATCAACATTTTCTGCTGACTGTCACTTGGTCATTTACTGCCATCTGGTGGACATCCACTGCACCTTCAGTTTCTCGCTTGTGTTTTTGTTTTTCATTTGCCTTGTGAAGGAAGCATTTTTGGTTGCTTCTTAAGAATGAAAAGTGCTGTTCAAATAAAGGGTTGATTGATTAATTGATTGGGTAATTGATTGATTGATCCAACTCAACAATACTCACCAGTACTCCAATTTTGGTTCACTGAACAAGTTCAATTTTGAAGTTACGCTAGTAATAACCTTCTGCTCGTTTGTGCCGGCGCCCCGATAAACGAGAACACGTGGCCTGGCCTCGTCGCGCGTGCCGCTTTCACCTGAACGGAAAGGACGCCGGCGCGCGTCGACCCACTTCGGAGAGGTCGCCGGCGACGGAGCCGACGGCCTTTTAGCAAATGAACGGCGGATCGATGTCGGGGGGCGGGAGGGGATTCGGGTCGAGGCGGCGCGGCGGGATGACAAACCGGCGACGTTGCATAACAACAACACTAGACAACAGTTGTTACTGTAAAAATCCTTTTCGTGGAGGTCGTTGAGTTCAAGCGTTTTTTTTTTTTCCCCAAATTTTAGAGTGCAAGTTAAAAATAAACAACTGCCATCATGAGGCTGCACAAGTCTGCACACCCCTTTAAAAGTGGAGAGGATGCCGTGTCCAATCTTGATCAAATTTAGATGGAAGTCAGCACAAGCCTGCCACTGTTTAAAGTGCCTCTGATTCACCACAAGTAAACTGATGGTGTAGTGGTACACATGCCAGACAGCGTGGGATCGATTCCCTTTCAGAGATGGTGTTGATATGTGCCCCGCAACTGATTGGTGACCAGTTCAGGGTGTCGTCTCCCTTTTGCCTGAAGTGAGCTGACATAGGCTCCAGCGCTGCTGTGACCCTTGTGAGGATAAGTGGCTTTGAAATGGACTGAGGTTTAGATGTTCTAGTGGGCTTTTCCTGGTGTTTTTTTTTTTTTCTTTCTGACACAAGGATGACGGGAACTACTGGAATGAGGTATTTAAATTTCCTTCTTACTTCATTTGGGTAAAGTTATTCGCGCCTGGTGGCACGGTGGATCATCTGGAAAGCATTGGCCTCACAGTTCTGAGGTCCCGGGTTCAATCCCGGACTCGCCTGTGTGGAGTTTGCATGTTCTCCCCTTGCCTGTGTGGGTTTTCTCTGGGTTGGCACTCCAGTTTCCTCCCACATCCCAAAAACATGCGACATTAATTGGACACTCTAAATTGCCCATAGGTGTGATTGTGAGTACGACTGTTTGTCTCTATCTGCCCTGCGATTGGCTTGCGACCAATTCAGGGTGTACCCCACCTTCTGCCCGTTGAGAGCCGGGATAGGCTCCAGCACACCCCGCGACCCTTGTGAGGATAAGTGCGTAAGAAAATGGATGGATGGATGGATGCGTGTACGGCGAGTGATGGGGTAGCATACTAGCGTCCTCTAGTGGCCAGCCCGTCCCCACTGACCCTTTCACGTGACAGTCCGGCAGACACCTTTATCCGCCATTATTGTCGCGGCTCGCAACAATCAAAATGACCTTCGAGCGCGCGCGCGCGCGCGTTCCCGTCCGTCAATCACTCGGCCTCCTCATTCGTGTCCGGTCCCTCGATGCGGCGATGGAAGCGGCGGTTACCATGGCGACCGTGGGGCACACTCCCGCGCCGACGATCGTCGCTCGACGCGTCGCCGCCTCGACAATTTGCGATGTGACACGACGGGCGGTCAATTTGGAGTGCGGAAATGATGGAGGAATTGGACTCCTCACAAGTATTTCTGACAAATCATTTCTCACCTTATTTCTCAATTCTCATTGAATTCCTCCTCACTGTACAATTTGTCTTTCTCATACGGTGAATGATGTAAATGATATTCATCAAAATGATGAAAAATAAAGTCATGATCGTCATCAAATATTTTTGCTCTGTGTGGTGAAGCTTTATGGTGTATTTCATATATTTTCACCTAATTTTTATAAAACTGACCAACCGAAATTAAAATAACTTTTCTCTCATCTTCCAAAGCACTGAGGTCTATTACGGGATATTATATGACTTCTTGACAGTGTCACTTTTGTTCATCAAAATAAAAAGTCTGGTTGGGGCAGCACGGTGACTCAGCTGGACGGAGTCGGCCTCACAGTTCTGGGGACCCGGGTTCGATACCTGGACCGTCTATCTGGAGTTCGCGTGTTCTCCCCGTGCCTGCCTGGGTTTCCTCCCACATCCCCAAAACATGCAACATTGATTGCCCGTAGGTGTGATTATGAGTGCGGCTGTTTGTCTCCATGTGCCCTGCGACTGGCCGGCGACCAGTTCAGGGTCTACCCCGCCTCCTGCCCGCTTTGACAGCTGGGATAGTCTCCAGCATGCCCTGCGACCCTTGTGAGGATAAGCGGCAAAGAAAATGGATCGATGGATGGAAAAGTTTGCTTGTCGGCGCACACAAGTGGGGGTACCTAATGAAGCGACCGCCGGGTCACTTTGTTTTGCTTCGATTTAAGCTTTTTTGTGCTCATCTGCTAATGTCCTTTTGCCGCATTGACACAGCGACCCACATACGCGCCCGTGTGTGTGCGTGGGAGGGGGGGGGACAGGTGGGGGCGGGGGTGTCCCTTATATAAGAAGTGTACCTGGTCGGAGGTGAAGCATTGCCGACTTGTCGCAAAGATGATATCTTTTTGATACTTCTGCTGTTATCGGCTCTGAATTCAAAGAGGACATTTTTTTCCCCACTTCCTTTTTTTTTTTTTTTTCCTTCTTCTTGCTGTTTGGAACGAGATCGTTTTGGATTCTGTTCATCGTCTTCGTCCACTTCAGGTAAAGGCAAAGTTTGTCTGAAGGCAAAAGCGCCTCGTTTTGCGCGGGCGGTAGCGCAAAAAAATGTTCAGCGGTGCCTTGACGTACGAGTGCCGCACGCGCGGTAAAGGCACAGGTGTCAAACTCAAGCCCTGGGTGCCAAATCCGGTCCGCCGCGTGATTTTATATGGCCCGTGAAGGCAAATCTCGTACGTCAACTTCCGTGATTCTTGTGAAAATCTGTACCAAAATTTCAAATTGTCATGTATCATAAATGATAACGTTGCAATATTATAAGCATTTTTGTGTTGCCAAACATGAACAATGATTGAAAAACTTTGATTCCAAAGATAGCTTTTGTGTAAATATGATGATGAGGCGATCAAAGATTTTTATGGTTTCATACGTGCGGGCGGCGTGGGATGGATTCCCGCTCAGTGATGGTGTCGATATCTGGCTGGCGACTGAATGGCGACAAATTCAGGGTGTAGTCCGCCTTTCGCCCGAAGCTTGCTGGGATAGGCTCCAGTTTTCCCGCAGCCCTTGTGAGGATAAGCGGCTTGGATAATGACATGACATGGGTTCATACAGGGTGGCACGGTGGGTCAGCTGGAAAGCCTCGGCCTCACAGTTCTGAGTTCCCGGATTCGATCCCGGACCCGGCTATGTGGAGTTTGCATGTTCTCCCCGTGCCTACGTGGGTTTTTGTCCGGACACTCGGGTTTCCTCCCACAACCCAAAAATGTGCAAAATTAATTGGACACTCTAAATTGCCCCAAGGTGTGATTGTGAGTGCGGCTGTTTGTGTCCATGTGCTGGCGACCAGTTCAGGGTGTACCCCTCCACCTGCCCGTTGACGGCTGGGATAGGCTCCAGCACTCCCCGCGACCCTTGTGAGGATGAGCGGCTAAGAACATGGATGGATGGTTTCATACATCCGCACAAAACATCTGACAAATCATGAAACTTATTTTGGCCATTTAAGGTTGGAAAAAGAGTGATGTACATTTTTTTTCCTTCTCTACAAAAGTACATTTTTTTCTAATAACCATCGCCAATGATTCAAATACTCATCCGATCGTCAAAATGATATTTAGTGGACCACGTCTTTGCCGTTTTTGATTAACTTATATGAAAATGAACCGTATCACAGGGACATATTCTTTATCCTCAATGAAGAGTGACTCATATTACTGCTGAACTGAGAAGCTGTTAGAGGAGGGAGGCTAACTTCCTTAGTGTGATCAAGTCTTGCGAGGGCGTCCGTTACGAGTTGATTTACTTGCATGTTGCGCCCCCAGATCAACGTCAGCGTGCCAGACTGCTGCAGTGACTCACTAGCGCCACGGCCAGGAAGAAACTGAAATAGCAACAACAGGTAAGAATGCAAAACTTAAGCGCTGGCAACATTTCACTTTTTCAAAGGCAACCTGTCCCGTTGGATTAGCATAATGCTAACACAGACGCCATTTCTCACCATTCAAACAAAATGTATTGATTTCATTTGATCATTAACAGAGCCGCAAAACATTTGTAAAATTTGGCATTTGCAAATTTTCATAACAATTAAAGGGGGACACAATCCGGCGCATGTGGACGACAAACTGTGCGCGCGCGTTTGTGTGTGCGCGTGGGTGCGTCGTGTGCACGCGATCGTTCCTGCATGCATAAATGCGTGCGTGTGCGCGCGCATAAGGTAAAAGTCGTCCGTGTGCGCACGTGTTAACTTCCCATTTGGCTCCAGCGCGAGGGGAGAGGAGGATGAGCGCCACGCGCCAGCACGCCTTCATTTCCCGCAACAGCACCGGGAGCCACGCGTGGGCCGCAGCCGCCACCCTCACCGGCGGCTCCGGCTCCGGCTCCGGCTCGCCCCTGGACGCGCACCGGCGGCCCTCGGAGCTGCTGGCCGCCGCTCGAGCCTCGCCCACGGTGAGTCCAACTTTGCGCCTCCGAACTCCCTACAGAATTTACCTCATTTAATGTTTACCTGCTTCCCGGCGCCGGACTCGAGCGGACAAGGGAAAACAAATGCAACGAAAGTTTTCATTAGACGTTGATCTTTACTTCGGCTAATAAATACCGGGAATTTTTACGTGTTTTGAACGGCAACAACAACACTGAAGTGTCTGACCACCGAGATTCGTTTGATGGAATGACACCAATATGCTGCGAATGACATCTATCCGTCAATTATCTTTGCCGCTTATCCTCACAAGGGTCACGGGAGTGCCGGAGCTGATCGTAGCTATCACTGGACAAGAGGTGGGGTACACCCTGAACTGGTTGCCAGCCAATCATAGGGCACATAGAAACAAACGACCATCTGCATTCACAATCACACCTTAGGGCAATTTTTCTCCCAGAGTTCTCAGAGAAAAGCCAGGCGGGCACGGGGGGGGGGGGGGGGCATACAGACTCCACACAAGCGGGGCGGGATTTGAACCGTGGTCGTTAGAACTGAGGGGCAGACGCTCGAACCCAGGGGTGCTGAACTCCTTTTTGTCATATCGCACATTGTCGCGACAGTTTTTCTCAGATGTCCGCTATGACAATGACAATAAAATCCATCCATCCATTTTCTTGGCCGCTTATCCTCACGCGGGTTGCGGGAATGCTGGAGCCTATCCCAGCTGTCAACGGGCAGGAGGCGGGGTACACCCTGAACTGGTTGCCAGCCAAAAGTCTTTAACTGGCTCATCATATTTACATCCATCCATCCATTTTCTTTGTCACTTATCCTCACGAGGGTCACGGGGAGTGCTGGAGCCTATCTCAGCTGTCAATGGGCAGCAGGCGGGCGGGGTACACCCTGAACTGGTTGCCAGCCAATCGCAGGGCACAAAGAGTCAAACGGCCGCAATCACAATCACACCTCGGGGCAATTTAGAGTGTCCAATTCATGTTGCGTGTTTTTGCAAAACCCACGTAAGGCACGGGGAGAGCATGCAAACACCACACGGGCGGGGCCGGGTTCCAACCCGGGTCCTCTGAATTGTGTGGCCGATATTTACACGTCAAATTTATGAACTTGTTTTGGGGTCAGAAATCAAGGTTGATGTGTTGTTATTCAACTATTGTTGAAGTTTGGTAACACAAAAATGATTGCAATACGTCAATATTTTTATTTCTATCTATCTATCTATCTATCTATCTATCTATCTATCTATCTATCTATCTATCTATCTATCTATCTATCTATCTATCTATCTATCTATCTATCTATCTATCTATCTATCTATCTATCTATCTATCTATCTATCTATCTAATTATGTAATGTATAACTTGTGTCCAGATTTGAACAAGAATGATGAAAGTTGACACACATGATTTGCCTTCGCGGGCCACATAAAATCACGTGGTGGGTCCGATCCGATCGGCCTTGAGTTTGACACCTGTGCTCTAACGTCCACTGTATTTTTTATTTTATTTTTTGTATTTTTTTTTTTTGGGGGGGGGGGTGGGGGGCACTGAACATCAAATGGGCACGTTTGAAAGGGTGATATCAAAGCCAGGCGTGATGTTATCGACACGATGGGCGGATGAGCGCCAGGTCCGCGGCTCGCATCGATCGCACGACGGGAAACTTCAATGGCCTACTTCAGCAGCAGGTCGACATCCACAACAAACACGCTCGCCGCGGACGTGCGACTCGCTCGTCACGCTGCGAAGCACAAACGTATGACGGGGAAAAAAATGTATTAACCCGTCTAAAGCTGCATGGATGAGCAGAGCCACTTGGGGGGTGGGAGGAGGTTCGAATACATAAAAGATTAAAAAAAAAAATGAAGATGTTACATGCTGATAGGGAATAAATCTCGTCTAATTATGCTCTAGTCGTATTTATTTTGTTTAAAATATCAGGGGCGGCACGATGGTTCAGATGGTAAAGCGTTGGCCTCACACTTCTGAGGACCCGGGTTCGATCCCGGCCTCGTCTGTGTGGAGTTTGCGTGTTCTCCCTGTGCCTGCGTGGGTTTTCTCCGGGTGGGCACTCCGCTTTCCTCCCACTTCCCCAAAAAAATGCATCATTAATTGGACACATTAAAAATTGCCCCAAGGTGTGATTGTGAGTGCGTCTATTTGTCTCCTGCCCGTTGACAGCTGGGATAGGCTCCAGCACTCCCTGCGACCATCGTGAGGATAAGCTCGAAAGAAAATGGATAGAAATATGATGAGCTGGTTAAAGATTTTTGGCTGGCAACCAGTTCAGGGTGTACCCCGCCCGCCTGCTGCCCATTGACAGCTGAGATTGACTCCAACACTCCCTGCGACCCTTGTGGGGATAAGCGGCAAAGAAAATGGATGGATGGATGAAAATATGATGAGCCGGTTAAAGATTTTTGGCCTGCAACCAGTTCAGGGTGTACCCCGCCTCCTGCCTGTTGACAGTTGGGATAGGCTCCAGCACTCCCCGTGATCCTCGTGGGGATAAGCGGTAAAGAAAATGGATGGATGGAAATATAATGAGCTGGTTAAAGATTGTTGGCTGGCAACCAGCTCAGGGTTTACCCCACCTCCTGCCTATTGACAGCTGGGATAGGCTCCAGCACTCCCCACGACCCTCGTGAGGATAAGCGGCAAAGAAAATGGATGGATGGATGGATGGAAACATGATGAGCCGGTTAAAGATTTTTGACTGGCAACCAGTTCAGGGTGTACCCCGCCTCCTGCCCGTTCACAGCTGGGATAGGCTCTAGCACTCCCTGCGATCCTCGTGAGGATAAGCAGCAAAGAAAATGGATGGATGGAAATATGATGAGCTGGTTGAAGATTTTTGGCTGGCAACCAGTTCAGGGTGTCCCCACGCAGGCACAGGGACAACATGCAAACTCCACACAGGCGGACCACGCAATGGACCACTTCCTGTTCCAAATCGCGTGTGTTGTGCGTCCTGTTACGATAGAGGACGGACAAGTTTCCCGTCAGAACTACTTGGTGAGGTTTTGGGGCTTGCTTTGGTTGAGTTTTTTGTGCCGGCAAGCAGGCAAGGAGCGGACACTCTAGGTCGCAACTTTGTTTTGAGAAAAGTTCTTATCTGAAAACTTCACTGCGCTCCCTCAGCTCAGCTTTCACCCAAGCGGGAATTCTGGGAAACGGCCACTTTTATTCCCGCCGGCCGGCTTGGAATTCAGAGGGAACTTCTCCTCTGCCTGACCTCCATCTTCGCTCGGCGCCGTTGACATGGAGACGGCAGGCGGGCGGCTTAATTAGAGCCGCGACGAGAGATTCATCATTCGTCTCTCGGGAGGAATTAAGGCTGTTCGCCGCTGATTAGCCAGACGCGCTAACGTGAAGGCTTCTCGCCGTGCGGAATGTTAATGTGATTACATCAAGGATTGGCGCTTCATTTACAGGCAACTACGCGGAAGTAGCTGCCGGCTTGCAAGGCAATGCCTCACTAATAACTTTTTATACTCTGAACGTGGCAAATACTCATTGTACGTTTTGAATGTACCGCGCACCCAATCCGAGAGCTGGACAACCGGTCAGTCTTTAGAGCCCAAAATGGCAGACTTCCTGTGTACTTCCGGGCCCGATCTGTTCATGACGGACACGCCGTGAGTGAATTTCACTTTTGACGCAGAATCTTTCAAAATGGTCGACTTCCCGCCGTCAAGATCCATCGGAACGGAGGTAGGACCCAAATGCAGGAGTCAGGAGACGCAGGTGTAATCCGGGAAAAAAACTTTTATTATTCCAAGGTCGGGGATCGGGCAGGCAGTCAGGTGCGGCGGCGGTAGTCGGGACGTCGGGCGTGGAGAGCACGTCAGCGGGCAGGCAGGAGTCGGTACACGGGAGAACGATCAAAGCAGGCAGGAGTATCAAGGGAGTCGGGCTTACGGGGTCGGTCGGAGAACGGGCGGTGGTCGGTACACACGGATTGCCGATCAGAGATACGGGAGCGCAGGAACGGGGCATGAGTTGCGACGATCTGGCGCCGGACCAGATGTCCCCATGGTCCTATATACACCGGGGCCAATCAGCCAGGATGAGGCGCAGGCGTGCCACCCGCACAGACAGGGCCGGACCGCCAGGACCATGACACCTGTGTGGTTTTGTGGTCACGGCTTCTTGAGAGTTTTTAGGTTTTGTCTGTTCATTAATGGGCATGACAACCAAATTTCATGCTGCTAAGTGAAAGCTAATATTCCTGTGTTCCATTGGGAATCGGCAAAAAGACGGCAGCTTCAAACCAAGATGGCAGACTTGCTGTGTCTTTTCCGGCATGAATTCTTGAGATTTTTTTGCGGATCAAGTCGCGATCAACGGGTCCACCAAATTTCATTTTCCTAAGTGCAATTCGCTCTGGGGGCTGAATCTTCAAAATGCGTGACCATACTTTGCACCTCAATGGTCACTTACAACCAAGATGGACGACTTCCTGTTTATTTTTTTGGTGGGTCGCCTCATGATTGATATGTCTACCAAATTTCTATCAATCGATCAAAAGCGCTCCTCGCTGTCCAATTCGCGTGTAATTCTCCTCTCGTCCTGCAGGCGGCGATGTCGGCCCGAGCCCCCCACCCGTTCCCGACGGTGGACGTCCCCGACCACGCCCACTACACCATCGGCTCCGTCATCCTCGCCATCGGCATCACCGGAATGCTCGGCAACTTCCTGGTCATCTACGCTTTCAGCAGGTGGGCGCGTGACCATATTTGGTATATATATTATTTTCTTATACATATTTTCCACACGATGACATCATTCATTTTACGTCCTACTTTCGGCTTAGGACTTATTGCCGTGACAACAGTCAAACATAAAGAAAAACGTACTTGTAGCGTGAACTAACGTTTACAACTACCATGGTGCATTTGTGCGGGACACCGTCAGCCAATCAGAAAGGCCAAAGTGTCCAATTAGCCACCAGCTAGATTAGCCAAATTGATTTGGGTCGTGTGCGACACCGGCGGTATATATCGGCCAAGTGGTCAGCGCGCGCGGCTCACAGTGCTGAGGTTCGAGATTTGAATGCTTTTTTAATGCTCTTCAATTGGCTGGGGAGGGTGAGGCAGGCGCTAGCTTGCCTCGACGCTACAAATATGGATGGCTGGGTTCCATTTTGTCACTCTTTAAAGGTCCACTGTCATGAAATGCATGATTTTTAGTATGTTATTAATGGAAAAAAAAAAAAAAAAAAACGGCAGCCGGTATGGACCCATCCGTTTTTTCACCACAAAACCTTATTTTGACGTACATGGCTTTTTGTAACTTCCGCCATGAAAATCCTCTCGACGGATTTGTTTTCGACAGGAAGCAGGAAGTGATGTACGGGGCAGTAGCGCACTCAGGCGGTCTCGTATGTTTATGCTAGTTTTAAATGCTGGAATGTAGCTCGTTGTCCCTTCGTGTTAGCCAAAATGCCGGCTCGTTGTATTGCCGGATATCGCTCGAACACTTGTGAGGATGGATTGTCTCTTCATACTTTTCCAAAAGACCCGGTTCGTCATGATAAATGGATTGCACGGGTGGAAAGGACGAGAGCTTCGTTTGGGGGGCCGGGGATGTAATCCGTAAATCAGGGGTGCTAAATGTGTCGATGTCCGCATTGGAAGGCTTCCGTGCAGCGGACGCTGAAGGACGGATCGCCACCGGCCTTGTCGACAAGGCCAAGTCGGCTTTGCGGATCGCCGCCGGCCTTGTCGACACGGCTCGGGCCGGGGTGGCTCGGGCCGGGGTGGCTCGTCGCGGCGCCGAGCACGGTGGCTCATCTCCGCCGTGGAGGTGGATCGGGCGGGGAGGTGGTTTGGCCGTGATCCGCATATCGTCTAAATATGTCTCGAAACGTTGCCCTCGGTCACTTCACTTGGCGAATGTCCGGGTGACGTCACACATGCGCACGTATGACGCGCTCTGAATAATATTATATGTAACTTTCATTACAATATCTATTTTAGAGTGTTTGACCTTTACGATTTTGCCGTCTTAATTAGCGACGTGATTATTTCAGCATGTTCTGAACGAGCCGCCGTTTTTGCGCGCCCGCGTTCAGGAGCCGCAGCCTGCGCACCCCCGCCAACATGTTCATCATCAACTTGGCGGTGACGGACCTGCTGATGTGCGTGACGCAGGCGCCCGTCTTCTTCGTCAGCAGCATGCACAAGCGCTGGATCTTCGGGGAGAAAGGTAGGGAGCGCGCGCCCCCGTGTGCGTCCAAAAAAAAACCAAAACAATTTTCGATCCGGAATTTGTTTTGATACGTTTCCAGTTTGCCACGAAACATTTGCGCTTGCAAACGCTGCGCTAAGATTTCCGTCACTCTGGACCTTTTCCGTGTTTTTGTCGCTCGCCGATCTTCTTGAAACGCGTGCCAGAATTCACTGACTGAGCGAAACTGTCCAAAATGTAAAAAATATGGAAAAATTGGTAAAAATGACTACATTGACGATATGCACGAAAAGGACAATTGACAAAAATAGACCTTCTTTTTCTTTCGGCTTGTCCCGTTTGGGGTCGCCAGAGCGTCTCATCTTTTTCCATCTAAGCCTAACTCGTGCATCCGAATTGACCAAAATAAAAAGCTTAGATTTTTTTTTATATTGACAAAATCAGATAATTAAAAAAAAATAATTACAAAATGTACAAAATTCATAAAATGGGGGAAAAATTAGCAGATGTGCCAAATAAATAAGGACAAATTGTGCAAAATCTCCAAAATTGGACAAAAGTGTACATAAATGCGTGACTGCGCTTGTTGCTAAAGACAACAGCTAGCAAAGCGGCGGCCATGTTTGGTGACATTTTGGAGGTTGTTTTGATTGCGCCGTCTCGATGTGCGCAGCGTGCGAGCTCTACGCCTTCTGCGGCGCCCTGTTCGGGATCTGCTCCATGGTCACGCTGACGGTGATCGCCGTGGACCGCTACTTCGTCATCACGCGACCCCTGACCTCCATCGGCGTGCTGTCGCGGAAACGGGCCCTCGTGGTCCTGGCCGCCGCGTGGACGTACTCGCTGGGGTGGAGCCTGCCGCCCTTCTTTGGATGGAGTGAGTGCACGCACGACAGCGTTTTACTTGGTTCGCATACAATGGACAAAACTGCCCAAAATTCACAAGAACTACAATAAAATTGGACAAAATTGACCAAAATGACAAAATGAACCAAAATACACACACACAAAAAATACGTTAAATAAAATATATAAAATTGGTAGAATTTAGCATACCGTAAATTCTGGACTATAAGCCGCACCTGATTATAAGCCTCACCGAGTACATTTTTAAAAGAAAACCCATTTTGTACATACATAAGCCGCACCTGTGTATAAGCCGCATGTGCCCACATTGAAGCATGAGATATTTACAAAAAAAAGACCGTACACAGAAAGAGTTATAATAATATTTATTAGCTTTTCTTTCCAAAAAGTGCTTGTGACGCGGCAGTAACACGGCAGCAATACGGTAGTAACGCAGCACTAACGGCTGGGTAAGAAAACATACCGGTAAAAGTCACTGAGACGCGGGAATACCACAGCAGCAACACGCTAGCACAGCGCTAACAGGACCAGTTAAAAAAATGCATATCGGTACAAGTCACTGAGACGCGGGAATATCACAGCAGCAACACGCTAGCACGGCGCTAACAGGGCCAGTTAAAAAAAAACATACCGGTAAAAGTCACTGAGACGCGGCAATATCACAGCAGCAACACGCTAGCACAGCGCTAACAGGACCAGTTAAAAAAATACATATCTGTAAAAGTCACTGAGACACGGCAATGCCACAGCAGCAACACGCTAGCACAGCGCTAACAGGACCAGTTAAAAAAATGCATATCGGTACAAGTCACTGAGACACGGCAATGCCACAGCAGCAACACGCTAGCACAGCGCGAACAAGACAGGTTAAAAAAATACATACCGGTAAAAGTCACTGAGACGCGGCAGGCCACCTGCTTTTATTACCTTTTTACATTGCTCCAGTTCTTCCCGCTGCCGTTTCCGGCGTCTCACCGTCGATTCATTTGTGCTAAGTTTACACGCAGCAGCTCTGTTTCCGTCTTTATCCGCCAGCTCGATTGCTTTTAACTTGAAAAGCTGCGTCATATTCATTTCTTCTTACATTTTCCACGATGAGGATCTGTTCACGCTAATTTTATTCATGCTTTCAAGTTAAAACTTGCGTCTTCCTCGGCACATATATTCCACCCGTCTCATTTTTACCTTTTCTGCTCGAGCGCCCCCTGGCGGCCGTGAAAATAAAATGCGTAAATTAGCCGCACCGTTGCATAAACCGCAGGGTTGAAAGCGCGTGACAAAAATCGCGGCTTATAGTCCGGAAATTCCAGTAATTGACAAAACGCCAAAAGTGAGAAATGAGAAACATGTATTTTACGTGCGTGACGCGGCCGCCGCCGTGTGCTTGCGCCAGGCGCGTACGTCCCCGAGGGCCTGCTGACGTCGTGCACGTGGGACTACGTGACGTTCACGCCGTGGGTGCGCGCCTACACCATGCTGCTGCTGCTCTTCGTCTTCTTGGTGCCGCTGCTCGTCATCGTCTGCTGCTACGTCTCCATCTTCAGAGCCGTTCGCCGCACCAACAAGTCAGCAGCATTTCCTTCATTTATGGGCATTTGCCAGTTCGTTGCTTTGTGTTAGTGGGTATGCGTCACCGCGTCCCGGGTTACTCCGCTACTTAACGTCACAGTCATCGAACCCTGTTTCTCGTTTTTTTTGCATCCTGCTTTCCCGGACTGTGTAATTGCGCATCTCTTTAGTTAAGAATAAAACCCACTGAACATTATGCCTTTGCCTGAGAGTCCTGCGTTTTGGTCCAACTCCGCACCGCTGGCATGTGACAGCCCGGAGTTAGCTGGGATAGGCTCAGGCACTCACGTGAACCTTGTGAGGATAAGCGACTGTGAAAATGGATGGATGGATGGATGGATGGAAGTTGATATTGATCACAAGTGGTTGCATTGAAAGAACGCGTCCGTTTCTTCTGCGGCGGCACACTTTTGCATCCAGGGCGGTGGGCAAGATGAGCGGCAGCGGGGTCCACGCCCACGTGTCGTCCCGCGACTCGGTCAAGACGTTCCACCGGCTGCAGAACGAGTGGAAGATGGCCAAGATCGCTCTGATCGTCATCCTGCTCTACGTGGTCTCCTGGTCGCCGTATTCGGCCGTGGCGCTCACCGCCTTCGCCGGGTAAAAAGAAAAAGCCAACACGCCCAACGGCTTACTCGGCGGCGAGCGGCCGGTGTGCGATTATCATTTTTTTTTTTTTTTTTTTTGCGTAGGTACGCCGACATGTTGACGCCCTACATGAACTCGGTGCCCGCTGTCATCGCCAAGGCCTCCGCCATCCACAACCCCATCATCTACGCCATCACTCATCCCAAGTACAGGTAAAAAGAATGAAAGCAGCCATCTTTTTAAGAGGGAACCGGGGAAGTGCCAGGGTGGGCTGACCGACTCCAAATTCAAGCGCGTCTACGGACCGAGCGTCACAAATGGAATTGACGGAATCAGACAAATGCGCCTCACGCACCTCGAGGCGATCTCCAACTAAAAAAATGTGTGAAAGATTTGTCATTTTATTGAAGCACACAGCAAAACTTCCAGCTGGGCACAATTTGTACTTGCAGTGCCTTGAAAAAGTATTCACACCCCTTGAACCGGGTCACAGATGGTGTAGTGGTACACACACCTGCCTTTAGTGCGGGCGGCGTGGGATCGATTCCCGCTCAGTGATGGTGTTGATATCTGCCCTGTGACTGACCGGCGACCAGTTCATTGTGCAGTCCGCCTTTCGCCCAAAGCTAGCTGGGATAGGCTCCGGCTTTCCCGCCACCCTTGAGAGGATAAGCGGCTTAGATAATGACATGACATGAGCCCTTGAAGCTTTTCACATTTTGTTATCTTACAACCATGGGAATGATACATAAATGTAAGACTTTTAAGCACACAAAAATCTGAAAAATGTGCCGTGTGTGAATACTTCATGCGAGTTGTTTACTATATTTCGAAGGGACACTTCACATTCACGAACAGCTGCGCGTCATTATGCCGGATTTTAGCTGTTGGCTAGTTTCCACCCGTAGTCGCCGGAATATTGACGTTAATATTAAATAGAATGACACGTGACTGTGATGGTTCAGGCTGTCCAAAAGGTACTGACCAGGATCGAACCCGTGTTCTTGGGTTTATGAGTCCACCGCGCTTGTCCCTGCACGCTGATCCCCCAGCGTCATGCCAACACTTAGCTGACCTGAATGTTAACTGGGCTGAGAGGAACACGCACACCAACGTAGACAAATCCAAATACACGACGCATGCTAAGTGCAATCACATTGTTGCAGGACAAAAAGGGTTTAATGGATCATCACTTTGATGATTAAACGGCGCCACTTTGGCGGCACCGCAAGCCCTTTAGATCCAGAAGCCGTCGAAGCGGAACGGAGCCATCCATCTATTTCATGCTCATCCTCTTCAAGGTCTTAGGTCGCGATAGCCTGTCCCAGCTGGCTTTGGGCAAAAGACGGACTGCGCCCTGAACCGGTCAGGAGTCAGTCACAGGGCAGATATCGACACCGTCACTGAGCGGGAATCGATCCCACGCACTAAAGGCAGGTGTGTGTACCACTACACCATCAGTGACGTGGTTCAAAGGGTGTGAATACTTTTTCAAGGCACTGGAAATACAAATTGTGCCCAGCCGGAAATGTTGCTTCAATAAAATGACAAATCTTTCACACATTTTTGAGTTGGAGATTGCCTCGAGGTGCGTGAGGCGCATTTGTCTCATTCCGTCAATTGCATTTGTACCGGTCGCCAGTCAGTCGCGTATAGCGAGTTTCTCGCGAAATCTATTTGAGCGCCGTATCGGTCTCCAGTCGAAGTGTGTTGCTGCGCTTCAGGGTGGCGTTGGCCAAGTACATCCCGTGCCTCGGCGCTATTCTGCGCGTGCGCCCGGCGGACCTTCGCTCGGCCGGCGGCAGCTTCGCCTCCACGCGGCGTTCCACCGTCACCAGCCAAACCTCCGACGTCAGCGCCCACTTCCGACGACAGAGCAAGAGTCGCCTCTCCTCGGTCTCTGACAGCGAATCGGTGAGCTTGCTGCATCGTGGCGCCGATTTTGATTTATCATATGAAGGCTGAAGAGTTTTTCAGGTGGCTCCTCTCGACGCGGAGGAGCAGAGACTCAACTCTGAGTTCCTATCATACAACCAAACTTCTTGCGCTATATCAAACGGGCCGCCCACTTGGGAAATTCTGTCGGACCGCCTGTATTTGCTCTGTGACGGTAGGAACGCCGATCGACTGTCATAACCAAGACTGGTCGGCGGACCCAAATGCACGACTCGGCCTACCATGCAACCGAAGTTCTTGTGCTATATCAAACGGGCCGCCCACATGGGAAATTCTGTCGGACCGCTTGTATTTACTTTGTGACGGTAGGAACGGTGATCGACTGTCATAACCAGGACTGGTCGGCGGATCCGAATGCAGACTCGGGTGACAGGCAAGCAGTAAGGAGAAAGGTTTTCTTTGTTCCAGAGTCGGTAACCGGGGAGTCTGTCCACACAAGCAGCAGGAACAGTAGCGACAGGATTACAGGGTAGGTAAGGAGACAGGCTTTGGTCGGTACACAGGTGAGTTGGCGTCAGGAATGCGGAAGTCCGGGAACAAGGGATGCGGGGCGACGATCTGGCGAAGACCAGTCGTCCCCGGGGTCCTATAAGTACAAGGGTTAATCAGTGGGGATGAGGCGCAGGTGTGCGCCTCCTAATTAGCGGCGGTCTGCTGGGACCCGCCCAGTCAGGGCTGGAACGGCAGGGCCATGACATCGACGGCTAAATCCAGAATCCTTTAGCACTACAGACTGATACAAAATCCAGACCACCGCAGAGATCTGAGAGATTTTCCTACTTGGAACCTCTCATCTCTTCTCCCGACAGCAACACGTTTTCCGCGACTGTTTCGTTACAGCGCTCGGGGAACCGGAACGTTCCAGACAGGCTTGCCGAGAACCTCCCATCGTACTCGATGAACATGTATGTCAGTGGCAGTAAATGAGCCCCCAGTATCCGGAACCTTTAGGAGCGTTTTCACCAACTCCGCGGCCTCAACCGAGGGGACAGGAGATACCGGTTCAGAGTCCCGGGATTCTGCTCAGCACATTGTCCAAATGCTCCACTTTTCAAGACGTGTGTTTTTGTGTCGTCCCCCCCCGACAGGGTTTAACGGACACGGAGGCGGACCTGCCCAGTCTGAGCTCTCGTCCCGCCAGCCGCCAGGTGTCCAGCGACATCGGCAGGGACACGGCGGAATACCCGGAATTCAAACCGTCGTCCAGCTTCAAGGGAAAGATGAAGAATCACGACTCGGGAATCTTTGAGAGGGTCAGACGGCGGAAAAGATAAAACAAAAACATGGATGATGTCATCATTAGTTTGCCTTCCAGTTTATTGCATTTGTTTGTTTTTACCCGCAGACGTCTTTCGACACGGATATTTCCATGATTGGCGTCAGTGAACGCGGCGTGAGTATCAAAAACACAACTTTGCTAATGAATGTCAACTTTATAGGCCGATTTTACATTACTTGTACACCACACTTACTTCGGATCTCCGAGTACGACCGCAATTCGTCCGATAATTTCCGTCGCTCTGCTCGGAACCTCCTTTTGCCCGATTTGAGTCATCCGTCCATCCAGATCAACTACCGTAGTTGAAATTCCATGACGTGGTGAGACCGTTTTTATGTGTATGTGTAAAATAAATTGATGTTGATACACGGATTTGTCTTCAGACAGTGAGACAAAAAAAAAAAATGAAGTTTTTACAGTGAATGTCATCTATCTATCTATCTATCTATCTATCTATCTATCTATCTATCTATCTATCTATCTATCTATCTATCTATCTATCTATCTATCTATCTCTATCTATCTATCTATCTATCTATCTATCTATCTATCTATCTATCTATCTATCTATCTACACATACATTTATTTACAAAAAAAAAAACACCCAAAAAACATACCGGTAAAAAAAACTACAACTACATTGTACCAACACGGTAGCACAGCACTAAAAGGTTTAAAAAAACAACAACATCTACATCACTGAGACGTGACAACACAGCAGCAACACGCTAGTGGGGCCCTAACGGTAGCACGGCGCTAACAGGGCGTGTTTAAAAAAAACAACATACTGGTAAAAGTCACTTCCTCGGCACATATATTCCACCGGTGTCACTCTTTTCTGCTCAAGGGCAGTTTAAAAAAAAAAAGCACAAATTAGCCGCATCTCCGCAAAAACCGCAGGATTGAAAGCGTGTGGGCGAAAAAAATCGCCGTTTATAGGCCGGAAATTACGGTAGATTACTTTCTTCTTCCCTGCCGTTAATCACACTGCATCTCTTCCAGCGTAGCTCAGCGCTGCCCGACATGTTGTGGCACAATGTGGTACTACACTTAAGGCGTAAACATTTAAATTTGCTTGTACATTGTAAAAAAAAAAAAATTCGCAAACCTACTTGTAAATGTAATAAATCCTAAAATGTGTGTCCGCCAAACAGATCGCCGACTTGGCCGACGCTCACGCGAGCAGAAGCGCGCTCGGTCGCATCCCGAGCATCGTCGTCACGTCCGAGTCCAGCCCCTTCCTCCCCATCGGACGCTGCGCCTCGCGGTCCGCCCCCGGCAAGGCAACGTACTCCGTCACAGGGGCGGGGTTTGGGTTAAACATGTGACTGGCTGACGTCCAATCGGACGTTAGAAACACACCCAAGCGCACTACACACTAATGATTCAATTAAATAGTAACTGTATGTTTTTAGGAATCAAAATATGACAACAACAGTACTACTTTTCTGACTAAAAACAACACAATAATTTTTTTTATATTTAATATTTAATTGATGTTTCTGTGTGTAAATTGTGAGTGTGTTTGGCTCGAGATCAAAGTGGCAAGTGCCATGTTGTTGTTTGTTTTACGGGGAGATGATTTTACTGTATTTACAGTATATTTATCGTTGGACTGTTTCCATGACGACGAGCGTGCGCTGTGACCAGAGCCTCGGCCGGATTAAAACAAAAGAGGGCGACGGGATGTTTTCTTGCACTCGCTAAACATGCAATTTGATTTTTCATAACCTTCAAATGTAAAGTAAAACACGGCATATTATACAGTCATCGGTTTCTAATGCAAAAGCACGTTTGATGTTGTTTCTTGGAGTTATTGTACATGAACGTTCACAGCATTGTTGCTTTTATTTATTTTTATAAATAAAAAATGAATAAACCTGCCTCGTTTGTTTTCAGTTCATGTTTTATAAAGACGCTAAGGGGTCAGGTCACAGGGCCAGCAGGTTCAGAAAGGGAAAACCAGATTTCAGACTTCCCAACCGCGTCCTCCACCTCTTCCGCGGGGATCTCAAAGTCGTCCTCGGGTTTCCTCCCGTGGAACGTGTCCGGAACACCTCAGCCGGATGGCCGAGCCACCTCATCTGGTTCCTCTTGACTCTGAGCCCCTCCCGGATGACCAATCTCCTCAGCCTATCTCTCAAGGAGAGCCCGGAGAAGGAAAGTCATTTGGAGTTTTTTATCCGCCGTCTCGTTCTTGCGGTCTCGACCCGCGGATCCTGACCAAAGGTGTCCGCACCACTGCAGACTGATCCGCCCGTCGGTTTCCCTTTTCATTCTTCCCTCACCTGTCAACAAAACCCTCCCTGAGGTACTCAAATTCCTCCACTTGGGGGAGGTTCTCTTCCCCGACCAGCAAAAGAGGGCATGCGCCCACATACGACCGAAGACCACCGTCTTAGCGTTAGCACGTTAAATCGTTCTCTTTTGTGACATATGATTTATTAGGGACTCGCTGCACAAGCCCCGTCTGCACACGCTATTTACAAGCCTTTATTTGCCATAGGATAAACCGCGTATTGATTTGCCGGTGTGACGGTCTGAGCGCTCCCCCCTGTGCTGAAAAGTCTCCCCGTGATTAATTGTCTCGATGTGCCATGCGATTGGCTGGCGACCAGTTCAGGGTGTACCCCGCCTCCTGCTCGTTGACAGCTGGGATAGGTTCCAGCACTCCCCGTGACCCTTGTGAGGATAAGCGGCGAAAAAATGGATGGATGGATGGATCGGGAGCGCTGCGAGGAATGCAGTTATCAATGTCCTTTTCACCATCGTTCCTGTCATACTGCAATGCTATTCTTTTCAGATTCCCCAAGTAGTTTAACCAAATACGTTATTTGTTGATATTCATATCTATTTTAAAACGCAATGGGGTCCTCACGTGACTTCCGGCTATGACTGCGCCTTTAAATCAAAAGCCCGCTAATCAATCGCACCAGTGAAGAAGAACAAGAAGTATAAACCACCACAGAAGAAGAAATCCCCCCCATCCCGCTGTCGCTACCCGCCCACAGCCGGGGAGGGAGCCCCTCCTGCCCGCCCGGCAGAGCTGCTTCCCCGCGGGACAAACTCCACGAACTCCACAACAGGTGTTCCGTCGCGCAGACGCGAAGCCGCAATGGCGGCACAAGACTCGCAGGTACTTTGCCACTTGTTTCTACTTCCGCTTCGTCTCGTTCTGTTGGCGCTGATAATCCCCTTATCTTCATCACCGCCGGCACTAACCGTGACGTGAATCCAACAAAGGTTCTCTCTGACGTCATCGCGTCTGAGGGACATTTGATGTCGCCCGTTCGCCTGATTCACATCGCGTTACGTCTCCGATGGGCGGAGACGGTGGCAACAGGTCCTTTTCGAATAAGATAAATCAAGATAAGTTTTTATAACTCAAGGGCCCTTTACAGGATGAAACAACATTATCAATAAATGAATTAAAATAATATTCCATGAAGAACTAATTAATGTATGAACTTTATTGACTCGTATATTCAAACAGTGCTTTGGAAGCCTTAAATAGCAAATAAAAGCACAGCGTAAAAGTGGCAGCCGGTCCAAAATTGTTACCTCATCAATTTAAATTACTTTCAAACTATAATTATATGTTGATATGAAAACAAAGAGGAAAAAAGTGGTGGGATACCGCTCTATTTGCAACAAAATTCAAATTATTTTGGAGGGGGAGGGTGATAAGTAACGATTACTTTAATCAGTAATTTTTACTCCTTACTCCTCAATTGCGATGATTAAAAACAGGACATTATTTACACGCTGAAAGTGTACAACATGCACAAAAAAAATGATTATGATTCAATTATTGACTTGGTCCATCTGAAAATCAGCAAACCCCCCCCCCAAAAAAAAAAAAAAGTACAAGCAGTTATTTTGATTCAACACGGGCTGAAATTCTGAGGTTTCATATAGTTTTCAGTTATTGAAGGCCTGTGAATAATTATTAGATTATAAAAGTAGTTGTTGAGCAATATTGTTAGTGCATTTGTATAGACACCACCATGATCAGTTGGTAAAGCGTTGTCCTCACAGTTCTGAGGACCCGCGTTCGATCCCGGCTCCGCCTGTGTGGAGTTTGCGTGTTCTCCCCGTGCCTGCGTAGGTTTTCTCCAGGTGGGCACTCCAGTTTCCTCCCACTTCCCCAAAAAAATGCATCATTAATTGGACACATTAAAAATTGCCCCAAGGTGTGATTGCGAGTGCAACTGTTCGTCTCTATGTGCCCTGCGATTGGCTGGCAACCAGTTCAGGGTGTACCCCGCCCGCCTGCTGCCCATTGACAGCTGAGATAGGCTCCAGCACTCCCCGTGACCCTCGTGAGGGTAAGCGACAAAGAAAATGGATGGATGAATGGAAATATGACGAGCCGGTTAAAGATTTTTCGCTGGCAACCAGTTCAGGGTGTACCCCGCCTCCTGCCCGCTGACACCTGGGATAGGCTGCAGCATTCCCGCGACCCTCGTGAGCATAAGCGGCTAAGATAATGGATGGATGGATTTTATTGTCATTGTCATAGCGGACATCTGAAAGAAACTGTATCTACAATGTGGGGTATGACAAAAATAAGTTCAACACCCTTTGGTTAGAGCGTCTGCCCCTCAGTTCTCACGACCACGGTTCAAATCCCGACCCGCCTCCGTGGAGTTTGCATGTCCCCCCCGTGCCCGCCTGACTTTTCTCTGAGTACTCTGGGAGGAAAAATTGCCCTTAGGTGTGATTTGTGAGTGCAGCTGGTTGTCTCCATGTGCCTTGCAATTGGCTGGCAACCAGTTCAGGGTGTACCCCGCTCCAGCACTCCCCGCGACCCTCGTGAGGATAAGGTGCAAAAAAAAAAAATGGATGGATTTGTCAATTACTTGATTAATTGCTGCACCTCTTGATTTTTATTTATTTATTTTTTTTAAAATCCATAGATTAAAATGTTTTTTGGAGCATATTGCAAACAAACGTTTAAACTGCAAACAAACGTTTAAATATGATTCTTTTAACATGTTGCCATATGTAATAAAAGTTTTATTTCAAACTTTAGAGATAACCCCATGGAGGCTATTTATATGCCCCTGTTCAATTTTTAAAGGACTTTTTCTTCCGCTCCCTCCCCGTACACATTCGGGTCGTCAAAAGCATCCCCCACCAAGGATCAGGCCCCTTGCGTCCCGCCCGGGCCCGGGCCCGGGTCCAGCATCCCTGATCCAGGCTGCGTCGGCGGCATTCATGCCTGTGACAAAAGTGTCTAAACTTAGACGCTGACGCTGGTGGTCATATTAGCGGGGTTACGCGCGCACGCATACACACACAGACACCGTAGATAACACAACGCAGGTTCTGCAAAGAATTGTTCGGGAGAACTTCTACGTTACAGAGATCGACTTTTAAATATAGTAACATTTTATTTTTGATTTGTGTCTGACAGAAGACATCCGAATGCGGCATGCTAACCGCATACTGTTGCGCGTGTGTGTGTGTGTGCTTGTGCATGCGCACACCTGTTGTTAAAGCTTGCCAAAATAAAAAGCCATTAAGTTGACGGGCATTATTGCTTTGTAGTGGCTCGTTGACAAAAAAAAAAAAAAAAATCTTGTTTGCAAAACGCATAACAAGCGCGCTTGGCTTTTAGATTCAACTGTTTCTCTACAAAATATGATTTTTTTTAAAAACTAAATGACATCATTGGAGCAGCATTTTTTTTTTTTAGCAAGTTGACTGTTGTCCATCAGCTTAAGGTTTGAGAAGGGAAAAATGACATTAAAATGTCCATCTGTCCATTTTCTTAGCCGCTTATCCTCCCAAGGGTCGCGGGGACTGCTGGAGCGTATCCCCGCTGTCAACGGGCAGGAGGCGGGGCACACCCTAAATTGGTCGCCAGCCAATCGCAGGCACATTGAGACCAACAGCTGCACTCACAATCACACCTAGGGGCAATTTAGAGTGTCCAATTAATGTTTCATCTTTTTGGAATGTGGGAGAAAAGCCACGCAGGCACGGGGAGAACATGCAAACTCCACACAGGCGTGTCCGGGATTGAACCCCCGGGACCTCAGAACTGTGAGGCCAACGCTTTACCAACTGAATCACCGTGCCGCCCACATTTAAAATAGGTGCCTTTGTTGTCAAACTTGTCTTGAAGCTGGCATTTTAACCAGATCTTCCATTTTCTTAGCCGCTGATCCTCACGAGGGTCGCGGGGAGTGCTGGAGCCGATACCATCTGTCAACGGGCAGGAGGCGGGGTACACCCTGAACCGGTCGCCAGCCAATCGCACGGCACATAGACACAAACAGCCCCACTCACAATCACACCTAGGGCCAATTTTTAATGTGTCCAATTAATGTTGCATGTTTTGGGGATGTGGGAGGAAACCCACCCAGGCACTGGGAGAACACGCAAACTCCACACAGGCAGGTCCGGGATCGAACCCGGGACTTCAGAACTATGAGGGCAACGTTTTCCAGCTGTACCACCATCCCGCCTTTACCAGATCATATCAATAATTATAACACAGCCCCAGCGGAATTCTTTTCAAATTGGTAAATATCAGCAGATTTTTTTTTTTTTTTTTTTTTTTTACACAGTTAGTACATTGCAATACAAAACAAATATACATTAAAAAAATCTACTAGTTTTTGCTGTTTTGTTTTTAATAATAATATTAAAAAAAAAAAACTACAAAGTTTGGGGCAAGTTTCAGTCTTTATATATATTTTTTGTACATGTATTTTGGAGATTCATTAGTTTTGGGGGGACTTTTACGCTGCTCAATATCGGAATCAGTCTTAAAAAATATGTATTTGTCTAATCTTAACATATGTTTTTTTTTTCTTAAATACCATTTTTACTTTTGCATTTTGTGAATTTGCCATTTGTCGTGTAAAGCAATTTCATGTGAAAATGTATTTTTAATGTTTCCTTCCCTGAATTTTGGACAATGACGACGGTATTCAATTTAAAGGTACTTACTTTGATCAATATCTGATATTTAATTCACAGTATTAAAAGTTTGTAAGATTTGATTCATAAGCTGTTAATTATTTGGCATAAAAGACTGACCTGAGACTTTCCACGGTGCAAAAAAATCATAAAAACTTTCCCCAAATTTTTTTTTCAGCTTGACTGGAGCTGTCCAGAAATCTGAGGATATGTACTGTTGAGATGGTAAAATTCCAAGGATTTGCACAATTTCAAGTTCATCGGTGTCAATAAATGATCAATCGATGATCAAAACAGTTGATTTTTATGATTTTTTTTTTTTTTTTTTTTTTTTTTTTTTTTTTTTAAGAGTTGTCAATTAATCGTTGTCGATTGTTGCACCTCTCACGACCTCGCAAGGAGAATCGCAGTTGCTGAAGCACTTTAACAGACAAAAATCAGCTGCATTGCATTTTTTTTTGTTTTATATTGTAATGTTCAGAACAGTTGGTAAAGCGTCTGCCTTGCAGTTCTGAGGACCGGGGTTCGAATCCCGGCCACGCCTGTGTGGAGTTTGCATGTTTTCTCTGCGTACTCCGTTTTCCTCCCACATCGCCAAAACATCAATGGTAGGTTAATTGAAGATTTAATTGCCCGTCGGTGTGAATGAGAGTCCGATTCATGTGTGTGCCTGCCGATTGGCTGGCGACCAGTCCAGGGTTGACCCCTACGTCCTGCCTCCTGATAGCTGGAAGATGCCCCAGCATGCCCGCAACCCGTGCGAAAGAGAAAATGGATGGAAAAGTCTAGGAATGTTCACAGACCAGAGAAAATAGACCGAAAAGGGAAGGTAGCTAGAAGGGCGCCCTGTGGGACTCCGTTTTAAGTTTAGCGAAAGTAAGTTTTTAGTCCGCCAAGCAAATATGCACGATGACAACAATAACCATAATGTTAATGCGTCTTTTTTAAAAAAAAATAAAATAAACCCTCCGATACGTCGGTCGGGCCCTTTTCTTTTGAAATACTAGAAGGCACGGCAGAGCGGTGATAATTCAACACGACGGGAATGAAACCGTCAACCTCTGACTAATAGGCCTTGTGACCTTTTGCCACGGGCCGCCTTCAATTTGCGCGTAACCTTTTTGTTGTTTTACGATCGCCTCAAAATGACGAAGACGCATCCCGGCGGGGGGGGGCTGGGGACCCTAAAGGGGGGTCCGGGGGTCCGTGGGGGGGTTCTAGAAGAGTCAACCGACTCTATATTAGCGTTGGTGAATCACAGCGAGCTTGCTGTGGCGGGTGTCCCCTTTCATGCCATATAAGTCCACCCCCCCCCCCACTTGTTCGGACCCCCCCCCCCCTGCCACCCGGCTATCTGGGTCTATTCTTAGCCTGTCACTTCAGCTCGTCCGAGCAGGCGAGTCCTCGTCTTTCTTCTCGTCTTCTTCCTCCTCGCACGTCTTCATTGTGTTCACATCTTCTTCTCCTTCTTCTTCTGCCCTCAGAGGCCCCCGGCCCTCCCTCGTGTACCGCCGCTCTGGCCCTCGTAGACCCCTGAACCAAGACAACCCCAAATACCCACCCAAAAAAAAAGGCTGTCACCCTACAAAAAGGAACCTTTTCCCCACCCCACGCTTGGAACATGAGCGCGTACACTGTGTCGCTACCCGGGCCCGGACCTTGGGGGTTCCGGCTCCAGGGCGGGAAGGACTTCAACATGCCGCTGACCATCTCCAGGGTAAGACGACTCTTTCTCTTGGGGGAAACTTGAAGCGCTTCTTCTTGAGATTCAGAAAGGCCTTTATTGGCCAAAGTCCGTTTGTCGGGCCTTGAGATAGGAGCGGACCCTGCTTGGACATTTTTTTTTTTTTTTTTGCTTTGACTCAAGAGCAAAAACTTGAGATGCAAGCGCTGCATGTGGGCATCGACTCAACTCACTTGGCAGATGGAATCAGTGAACAGTTCTCCAAGTTGCAGTTTATCATAAAAACATGAAACATAGAGGATATCAAACGCCCACATAACCTCTGCGAGCTTAATGCTAATGCTAATAACAGGAAACCTCACATACAGCTTCAAAAATAGCCACATTATAACGTTTAAATGTCCCCTTCCATCAATTTTTGTATTTTTACGAAACCATTTTCTATTTAATTATGCCATTATTGTATGTAATCAGTCTGCTTTCATGGAAAATTACAGAAATTTGAGAATATTTACTGTTGCGAGGATGAAAGCCAATGATGTGGACAATTTTAAATTAAGAAAGCATTCTGAAAGATTAGCAAAACGGTTGTTGATTAATCCAGTCACTCACATTTGAAATATGTACGGGTGTGGTCAGTCATGCCCGCGGATATCGAGTTACGGGTGTGGTCCACCAGTCACGCCCGCAGATACAAAGTTGCAGGGGTGTGTTCTGTTTGTAATTATGAGTTTACCCCTTTAAGAGCGGAGGGGGGCGGTGTCAGGTAAACTAGGAAGTAGAAGTAGGCCGAGCAGCAGCTCGTTGTTAAGCGACCGCGTGCTTCCGTGTTAAAAACAACGTCAGGCTGTGGTTCACTGCGCTAGATCGGTTTTCATGTGCGCGACAAGTGCGCAGTGGCGCGGCTTAGAGGGAACATTGGTCAATGCTACGCAAAACAAGTAACGTTTTTCAACATCTATGTATTTCTACTCGTAACAAATTTTATGCGCGTGATTTTTCGTGCTCGACTGTGCAGATTTGATAGTGCGATGGGCCGTGTACGCGCCCGTTAAATCATATTGACTGTTAATCGATTAATTGTTGCACCTAAACCCGTAAGCCGAAGTACCGCATGATTGCAAAAATGACAAAAAAAAACCGTACACACAAATGAACAAGGTACAGTCAACCACGGGGATTCAACTCTGATTGGCCGGACTTGGTGTTCAATAAACCACGGCAGTTTCCGATTGGTTCTCCGCCATCCTTCACGGGTGGTCCTCATACTGGTCTCAAAAAAGTCAAAAATGGCTCAAGTGTGAACAAGTGACTTTTTGGTTCACTGGGGTTTGTGTACTGAAGTCTTTTGGGGTCACAAACGAGGTGTCGGGGCGCGGGGGCGTGGCGGCTGCCAGAATTTGTCGCCCTAGGGGGGCGAAAGCGGATCTGTGGGGGCCTAAAAGTGGAAGCGGGTATTGGTTTCACGTGCGCCCGGAATAGACCGGCCGCAAGGCCGGAGTCGGGATGCGCCGTGGCGCTTTCGGAATGTTTTATTTGTCCGTTGTGCCAGCGGCTCTCCGCGAATGCCACGTGGGCGTCGTCCTAGTGTTGCACGAAATAATAAATTGATTAAATACAAATCAAATGTACGACATTTAAAATGACAACCACATTCAAACGTATTACAATGAAGCTTGTAAAGATGACTATAGCCTGTTTCATTTTTTTAATCTAGCAATATGCATTTTTTTTTTAATATGCACTTTTCAAGTACACCAGCTACTATATTTGTTTGCTTCTGATTTTAATCGTTCAAACATGATTTTTGATTCTGTAACTTTTATGCATAATATATTTTATTTCAATCCTTGTTTTCACCTGTATTTAAACTCTTTTTTTAATGGACACTTAGTCCTACTACATTACTGTATTTTAATGTTGATCATTATGATGGGATTTGAGATTTACCATGATGATATTTTGAGGTGGTACTTGGTGCGATAAGTTTGAGAACCTCTGTCCCAAAGAATTTTCATCACGTAGGTGAATATCCATCCATCCATCCATCCATCCATCCATGTTCTACATTGTTTCTCCTCATTAGGATGCAGCGTTAATGATTAATAATAACATATGGTTGAAACTACATTCAGCAAATACGTGATTTCAAAAGTGTGTATCAAATTGCTAGCCTTTCAAATGAAACATTACACAGGAAGTAACGCATATAAGGTTTTGTACGGTGTGGTCCATGTAAGCCATTTTAATATAAAAGCACTCACTCACATTTAAAAAAATGTACGGGTGTGATCAGTCACGCCCGCAGATATAAAGTCGCGGGTGCGTGTTCTAATTGTAAATATGAGTGTACCCCTTTAAGAGTAGAGGGGGGCGGTGTCAGGTAAACTAGGAAGTAGAAGTAGGCTGAGCAGCAGCTCGTTGCTGGAGACCGTGTGCTTCCGTGTTTAAAAAAAAACAAACAAAAAAACGTTCAGACTCTCGTCCCTCGCAAGTGTTTGTGTGGTTATTTATACTCATGAACATCCATTTTGGACGCATTGATATCCTCCTCCCAATTCGGGGGCGTCAGTGTGCCCGCATCTGGCTAAGTTGTGCTGCGAAACAGACACAATGTGCCGGCGAGGAACACATTTTTCCATAGTATACTTGAAAAAAAAAATATCACGATAAATATATATGTTTTTTGTGGCTCTAAAATCATGAAAAATAAAACCCGCCTTCTGGCAGCAAGACTGTCTTCGGCTTCCTGGAGACGAGCCCGTCACCCGTCAATCCAGTTCCTTTACTCTCCCTACTGACAGGAAGAGGTACGCTGCTGATTTTATGCGTCATAAACGGTTAATTTTTCTGTTAATTGGACTAACTCACGCAAAAATTCACAGCGAGGTGCTAACTTTTGCTAGCTTGTTCGTCAACTCAAGGGCTAGCGAACATAATAAACCGCCAAGCGTCTCTGTTCCGGTGGCATGCAAGGGGGTCTTCCAAGCCAATCCTTTTGCACTCGTATGCCAAACCGTATAGATTCAGAACTCAAACCATGTCACGGACTGATTTTGACCCAAAGTATGTTACGCGTTGCACATCAGAAAACAGATTTTGATGGAAGGGGAATTTCAAACAGATGTGATTCTAATGAAGTTCTCTGACTGAACATGTAAAAAGAAAAATTAAAGTGAAAGTGCCTCTCTGTACTGTAAAGCCGACCCTAGCTGTAGCATTAGCATCGGTGATGACATCGCGCGGGTTGGTCACCTGCCAAATTAAGGGCCCGGAAAGACATACAAAAGGACTGTTCGCCAGGCAATATCAGGCCACTGTGGACTCTTGATTGCGTTCCGCCATGTGGTCGTAATGAAGCGGCACAATAATCAAAAGCTCTACCGTACGCTCCCGAAATCTTCTGGGACTTGGTGCTCATCGCTACGGTTTAGGATTATCCCAGGAAATGAGTTGATGCAGATTGGCCTGTGAGCCGGCGACCAGTTGTAAACTCACCAAAGATGCTCTTTGCCGGAATGCTCACCAATCATTTTGATCATTTCAACCAAAGACATCGGAAACGTCAAGGGTTTTGTTACTCTCTCATCTCCTCAGTACAGCTAACCTCAGATTTTCTAATCCTTTGAAAATATGAGCTCCAGTTCCTGAAACCAGACCGCAACCTGATGTCATCAAAGTCAAATCATTATCCAACGAAGATGTAATCTAGTGCGTCAAAGGTATGCATGATCTGCGGTCGGATTTTGACGCGACCAGACCGGAAACAAGCACAAATGTGTCAGCACCTGCCCTGGCCCCCGCCCCAGCATGCCTGGTGCCAGTCCCGCAGGGGACCCTGAATGAGATATGAGGGTGCCCGTTTCAAGGGAAACTGAAGAACTCTTGACATTGGATCACTGATTGAGCAATGATCAGTGCACTGGATGCCACATGGACAACATGACTCACGTCATATGATACATTTTTTTACGATTTAAGATTAAAGTCCATTTGATGACAGGGCGGGGGAGAAGCGGCAGTCAAACAGGCCAAAATTCAGATGTCAGGATGGTAGGCCGGACAACAGCCCAATTGCATACTAGGTGGTCTTAACCCAAAGCTGTGTAGAACTTGGTCTTCAATCGACATTTAAAAATTTCTCCAGAGGTTTGCACACTAGTTTCTGCGGATTGGACATTCCGGAGTACAAATTAGCCGAGCAAAATATTTTTCAAGTATTCTTTCCTTCATTTTCACATCACAATTTGACCACTTGGCTATTTTTTTATTGTCAACACGTTCCTTTATTTTTATCTTTCCGCTCACGTCGACTAATGAGAGCATCTTGAAAGTCATCTGCAGCTTTAATCCGCGTAGATATCGCTGTCATAACGGACTCCAGGACTTGGAGTTCTCCGAGCCACGAGCAGGAAATCTCTCAGCCGCGTCGCTCGGGGGCAAAGCAGTCGGTCCGCGACTGGAGTTTCGTAGGACGTGAGGAGCTGCACCCTCGTCCGAGAATTTCATAGTTCGTCTTTCCATCTAATATGACTTTACAAGCTCAAGTAGGACATCGGCTTCTTGCGATCGAGACTCTTTCATTTGAAGGTTTTGAGATTTTGGGATTCGGGATCTGGGGGATTGGTTCCTCCCCCGAGAAAAAAAGAAAAATTAGGGTACAGAGAATAAGAAGGTAGTGACATGTACTGGAAATATGAGTCTACAGCAAAGGTGTCAAACTCGAGGCTCAGGAGCCAGATCTGGGCCGCCACATGAGTTCAAGTGGTCCGCAAAAGGAAATCTAGTCTGTAAACTTCCAAGATTCTTGTTAAAATCTGTACCAAAATTTTGAAGAATCGTATACCGTAAATGATAACGTTGAGATATTACAAGAATTCTTGTTACCAAACATGAGCAATTGTTGAAAAAACCCATTACCCTTGATTTCTGATTCCAAAACCAGTTTGTAAATATGACGAAGTGAAAAAACTGAAACAACTCCAAACCTAAATGTCAGGCAATTTCTAAGATTTTGGACCCGCACACTACATTCATTCAAATTCTGCGTTGGGGGGGTTAATTTGCGCCCCTATCCAAAAAAAAAAAAACTATCGACGGCGCTGCTTTGGATTCAGATTTTAGACAGTGTCAGTGCCAGCTGTATAAGGGCGAGACGGTCGTACACCCTGGATTGGACCCCAGTCAATGTCAAGGCTCATATAGACAAACATTCTTACTCCCAGCAACGTGCAAAGTCCAAACAGGAAGACCTGATCAGAGATTTGAACCCTGCACCTCCTAACCGCGAGGCAGACATTCTTAAAGCGTACCCGTCATAAACAGTCGAGGTATTTTGCACATGCTCTATTTGAATATAATTTATGACAAACCATCTGCAACCCGCCAGTTTGAGACACGCTTGTAAAACTTTTGTCAACTAATTGCGTTCAAATACCGTGCGTCTAAATTCCAAGTCTGAGCAAATGGGATACGTGTGTGTGGTACACGTACAGTATGTCGACGTTAACTGTCCACTTGAAAAAAGCCAGCGGACCGAGCAGCTTCCTCTGCGCAACGCCGCCGGTCCAGCACAACTGTTGACAGCTACGCTGCCGTTTTTAGCTACTGAAGGTCAGCCGGCGCGCGTGCATAGTACACATGCACGTACACAAACGCACACCCACTCACGTCTTATCAGTTAGCTCTAATGTTCTCATCTACTGTTACACTCGCGCAGGGTCACTGTAGTTACTTTAAGATAGCCACCATAACCTCCACAGATATTGCAGATATTTTTAGTATACTCAGAAACACTCACTTGGTCGGGGCCATCCCGAGGCTAAACCTTCATAGCTGCACTTTAGAAAGACTTTATTTCATTAGCGGAGGGTCAAATGCAGTATGCGCTCTTATTAAATGTGTAAGTAAGAGTGGTCTAAACACGGATCCTTGTGGGACTCCTTGACTGACTTTTGCTGGCTCCGTTCACTTTTATTATGTTTGATAAAAATTCAGAGTAGCAGAAGGTCAAATGCAGGATGCACTTGTATTAAATCTGGAAGTACTGTTAGTAAAGAGTGGTCTCAGCATGGATCCTTGTGGGACTCCTTGACTGGCTTTTGCTGCCTCTGTCCAGTTTTATTAAGTTTGATAAATATTCAGAGTAGCAGAAGGCCAAATGCAGTATGCACTTGTATTAAATGTGTAAGTACTGTTAGTAAAGAGTGGTCTAAGCACGGAACCTTGTGGGACTCCTTGACTGTCTTTTGCTGGCTGTGTTCCCATTTATTATGTTTGATCAAAAAATCCGAGTAGCACTGTGAAATGCAGTATCTGCTTGTATTAAATGTGTAAGTACTGTTAGTAAGAGTGGTCTAAGCACGGAACCTTGAGGGACTCCTTGACTGAGGTTTGCTGGCTGTGTTCACATTTATTATGTTTGCTAAAAATTCAGAGAAGCAGAGGGTCAAATGCAGTATGCGCTTGTATTAAATGCGTAAGTACTGTTAATAAAGAGTGGTCTAAGCATGGAACCTTGTGGGACTCCTTTACTGTCTTTTGCTTGCTGTGTTCGCATTTATTATGTTTTGATAGTAATTAATTTTAAAACATACTTTAACATTAAAACCAAAATAATAAATCATTAAAAGAGAGTATTAGGGATATGAATAGATAAAGCAAACGCCCCAAAAGATGCATATTTCCCTTGAACTACCTGCTAATTTTCCAGGTAATCAAATTGATGCAGCAACGTGGCTTCTCCAGGTTTTAAGCGAAGGATTTTCAGCCACTGCCAAGCCATAAAAGTAAAGTATTAAGTACGCAAGTGCTGTAGAAAATAAAGGGGTGGATACTAGTGCGCAGATTTGGTCTCTTCAAATGTTTCTATTCCTGCTTGTTCAGTTCAGAAAGTTCAAAGGTGGCGACTCTCGGGTCAGCGGCTGCAAATAGCACAGTGACGACAAAGGGGGGATTTTGGGGGGTAAAAAAGTGTGTGTGTGCACGCCCGTGTGTGTCTGTTGACAGCTGTGCAGGCTTCACAGGGCGGCGCCAGCGAGGCCGCCCAATGATGTCCCCCCACCCGCCCGCCGAAGTGAATTTGTGGACATGCCGGACTCCGCGATAATCACGATAATCATCTGCTCTCACATCGTTGCAATTTGGTGGCGATGGCACATCTGTTCCTGCTTTTTGGTGTCACACAATGTTTACCATAAATGCTTTATGGTATAAACTAATTCCTGTTCACTTGCAAGAAAGGCAGTATTATTTTTTTTTTTCAGGAAAATCTCTTCCAAAAAATATAAACATATTAGACAAAAATCTTATTGTTTGGTGTGACCCCCCCTCCAGCGATCTTTTTTTTTTTTTTTTTTTTTTTCAGTGACAATTTAAAAAATTTTTTTGTATTTTATTTCCCGCCACCCTTGTGAAGATAAGCGGCTAAGAAAATGGATGGATGGATTTTATTAGTTTTGTTGGGATATTTTCTTGATTTTTCTCAAAACATGTTTTAGGGGAAAATTATTATTTTGGTAAAAAATTTTTTTTTGGGGGGGAGGGGATTTTTTTTTTTTTTAAGAAATACAAATTTAAACCCGTAAACAAAAAAAAAGAAAATAAGAACACTCACGAGGAGCGGTGTTGCCACGGTTACCTTGGGAAAACTTTACTGATTACTTGAGCTCAAAAGTAACTTAGTTACTTTGCTCATTACCTGATGGTGTAGTGCAGGGGTGTCAAACTTGTTTCTAACGCGGGTCAGATTGTAGTTATGATTTCTGTCAGAGGGCCGTTATGACTGAAACCATGACAATCTTTAATTGACCCATCATATTTTTACAGATTCAAATTGATCAACCAGTTAAATGCTTGCAAAATCTCAACATCATCATTTATGATTTGACAATTTTTAAATTTTGGTCCAGATTTTACAAAAAAATCCTGGAAGTTGATACACATGATTTGCCTCCGCGGGCCACGTAAAATCATGTGGCGGGCCGCATCTGGCCCCCGGGCCTTGAGTTTGACACCTGTGGCGTCACGGTACACACGCCCGACTTTGGTGCGGGCAGCGTGGGATCGATTCCCGCTCAGTGAGGGTGTCGATATCTGCACTGCGACTGACTGGCGACCAGTTCAGGGTGTAGTCGGCCTGTCGCCGTATTCTACTGTAGCTGGGATGGGCTCCAGCTCTCCCGTGACCCTTGTGAGGATGAGCACTCTGGATAGTGAATGGATGGATGATTTCGAACGGCAGTCTAATTACTCTTGCAGAAAAAGCAATCCATTTCTTTGTTGATGACTCAAAAAGGTGGATTTTGAGAGTAATCTGTTACAAAGTAATATAGTACCAACTTCACTGGTTCATACCGACACACAAACCGGCATCTCACCATTGCTTACCGATTTTGCGTTTTACCTGTGCGTTTTTTTTTTTGTTCAGATCACGCCGGGCAGCAAGGCGGCGCACGCCAACCTGGTTCAGGGCGACGTCATCATGGCCATCGACGGCGTGAGCACAGAGGGCATGACCCACCTGGAGGCCCAGAACAAGATCAAGATGGCCACCTACAACCTCGCGCTCACCATGACCAAGTAAGAGAATATCAAGTACAACGGTGGTCTCGCTGAGGTTTTACGGACTGTATGGAAGTACAGCAGCTGACTTTAACCCTCTCTGGACCAAATCAAATTTTGCAGAGAGAAAAATCTGATACTCTGGACTTCAAATTTTCCACTAATTTAAAATTTGCTAAGCAGAATATTGCAACAATTGCGCTTTCACAGCGACACGAAATACAGCAACAGCCCTGCTTTAAATTACCAATCGCCGAAATTAGTACATACCGCATTGCTAAAATTATTATATACCGCTGCAATTGACTGGCAAACACCTCAAGAGCGTTAAATGTGGGTCTCCACATCTCCACATCAAGTGACAAAAACTGCGAGCAGTTCTTCCAAATTTTGCGATGGATAAGCTCGTCGTAGATGTTTGCTTTCACTACAAACCTAATACTACCTTAATTATGGGACGTATAAAACCTCAAGGCCCCTTTCATGCGCCGATTTCCCAAAATTGTTCATTTTCTTTTGTGTTGTTCTTGTCACGAAATTGCATCTCTCGTCCCAGGAGGACATTTTTTTTGGCCGCTCGGTTGTTGTCACAAGTGTCTCGTACCTCGCTGGAAAAAACAAGAGATTCATTCCTCTCTTTTATTGTCTTTCTCGTCCTCTTCCCGGGAACGCCAGCTTACGGCCGGTAGAGGGGAGGAAAAGAAGTAATAATACAAATAATAATAATAGTAATATGCGCCCCCAAAGATGCGAGCAGATATGAAGACGCTGTTGACCCGTGCGTTCCCCGTTGCAACCTTGGAAGTTGATCCTGCGCAGGGAAGATGTCACTCGAACTACATTTCGACACATTTCCCGACGCTTCTCGCTAGAATTGTGAAGATAAAGAGAATTTTTATTCTGGCTAAATAAACACGATATGAATGGGATCATTTCCGCGTTCTTTTGTGTAAGACACAGGTGTCAAGCTCAAGGCCCGGGGGGCCGGATCCGGCCCGCCACGTGATTTTATGTGCCCCGCGAAGGCAAATCACGTCTATCAACTTCCGTGATTTTTGTGATAATCTGGAACAAAATTTTTAATTGTCACATCATACGTGATAAAGTTGAGATATTGCAAGCATTTTTGTGTTACTACACATCATGAATGGTTGAAAAACCCATTACGTTTGATTTCTGATTCCAAAACTAGTTCATAAGTTTCAGGTGTAAATATGATGAGGCAAAAGATTTTCATAACGGCCCTCTGCGAAAATTGTACATTCAATGTGGCCCGTGACAAAAATGAGTTTTACCCCTCTGGTGGAAGACAAGAAAGGAAGGTGGAAGGCAATCGCCAAGTCAGATGCCAAAGACCCTACGCTCCTTTATACATGTCATGTCATTATCCAAGCCGCTTATCCTCACAAGGGTCGCGGGAAAGCTGGAGCTAGCTTGTGGCGAGAGGCGGACTGCACCCTGAAATTAGTCGCCAGTCAGTCACAGGGCAGATGTCGACACCATCCCTGAGCGGGAATCGATCCCACGCTGTCCGCACCAAAGGCGGGCGTGCGTACCACTACACCATCAGTGACACCCCTTTTATACATCCATCTGTCTACCCCCACTCCCCACCCCAAAAGTACAATTGAGAGATTAGAGATTCGTCACATTTGAGTTGCTGTCTATTTCCTGGTCGGCATCATCCAATAAAAATCTTCTTAATTCCCTTGCACGGTAAAGTCCAGGTTAATAAATCATCCATCCATCCATTTTCTTTGCCGCTTATGCTCACAAGGGTCGCGAGAGTGCCGGAGCCTATCCCAGCTTTCAACAGGCAAGAGGCAGGGTACACCCTGAACTGGTCGCCAGCCAATCGTAGGGCACATAGAGACAAACAGCTGGAGTCACAATCACACCTATGGACAATTTAGAGTGTCCAATTAATGTTGCGTGTTTTTGGGATGTGGGAGGAGACCGGAGTGCCCACCCGGAGAAAATGCAAAGTCCACACACGGCCGGGATTGAACCCGGGCCCTCAGAACTGTGAGGCCAACGTTTCACCAGCTGCGGCACCGTGCCGCACGTGAATAAATCAAAGAAACACATTTTGTATTGGTTGTTGACACGCTAAGAGGGAAGTTGTGTTCAGGTGGATGTGGCCTCCTGGTCACCTTTTTTTTTGTGTGTGTAATTTTATGATAAATAACTGGTGCTTAAAGAGGGCAACCATATTGATGCAGACGTGGCCTCCCGCTCGCCCCCGAGCATATATATATATTTTTTTTGACCGATAAGATCTGATAAGTTGAGCGAGGAAATGAATGTCGGCGCACGCTGAGCTCCGAGCGCCGTCTCATAACCGAGCGGCAGCGCTTCGGGTGATGCAGATAAGACGCCGTCATGAGGATGGAGATGGATTTTCGTGACACACCCCCACCCCCACCCCCCACGGTGAGCGCGATCAGAGCGCGTTTTGCGTGCGGAGATGAAGATGTCTGTTGGCACGCTCGTTCATCTCGGGGTCACAGCGCCGCCGTTGTCATATTTTTCGTGATCTTCAGCCTCAAAAAAAAAAAAAGCTTGAATTGCGCTTTGCTTTCTGGGGCGTTTCCATGACGCCCGCAGAGGAGATGTTGCACAAAGTCGCCATGGGAGAAGAACCATCATCAAATCGGATCACTCATTTCAAGCAACAACTCGGACGGCGCGAGAGAGATGCAAAATCTTATTTCTTGTGAAACAACTTCCATCCATTTTCTTCGCTGCTTATCCTCACGAGGGTCGCAAGGAGCGCTGGAGCCAGCCCAGCTGTCAACGGGCAGGAGGCGGGGTTCACCCTGAACTGGTCGCCGGCCAATCCCAGGCCACATCGAGGCAAACACCCGTACTCACAATCACACCTAGGGGCAATTTAGAGCATCCAATTAATGTTGCATCTTTTTGGAATGTGGGAGGAAACTGGAGTGCCCACCCGGAGAAAAGCTACACAGGCACGGGGAGAACATGCAAACTCCACTCAGGCGGGGCCGGGATCGAACCCGGGTCCTCAGAACTGTGAGGCCAACAATTTCCAGTTGACCCGCCGTGCCGCAGTGAAACATCTTACTATACTTTTTTTTTTTTTTTTTTTTTTTTCCCCCAAGACATCCATCCATTTTCTTAGCTGCTTATCCTCACGAGGGTTGCTTATTTCTTGTGAAACATCTTCCATCCATCCATTTTCTTAGCCGCTTATCCTCTCAAGGGTCGCAGGGAATGCTGGAGCCTATCCCAGCTGTCAACAGGCAGGAAGCTGGGTACACCCTGAACCGGTCGCCAGCCAATCGCAGGGCACATTGAGACAAACAGCTGCACTCACAATCACACCTAGGGGCAATTTAGAGTGTCCAATTATTGTTGCATCTTTTTGGAATGTGGGAGAAAAGCCACGCAGGCACGGGGAGAACATGCAAACTCCACACAGGCGCGTCCGGGATTGAACCCGGGACCTCAGAACTGTGAGGCCAACAATTTCCAGCTGATCCACCGTGCCGCCCTTTTCAAAGACAGTTTATAATTGTTGTTTTTTAGGATAAAATATCTTCATAAGATTCTTGACAATAAAATATTGTATTATAAAAGAGTTCTTGTTGTCAAAAGTGTCTTTAAGAAAAAGTACAGTAATGTGTTTTCTTGACGCACACGATAAATCCACAGGGGTAATACTTTGTGGATACATACTGTAGATAATGAAGTCAGGAATATATTTGTAAAATGTTTGATAAAGTCACATTTTGGCACATGAATTGTTCATTTCCACCTGTCATAACATAACCTTTTCTCTAAGTCGTCAAGCCAACCTTTTTCTGCCTCCGTATAGGTCGAAGCGTCCCGTTGTCATGCCAACGCCGCGAATTGATGCCGGCATTTCCATGATCCCTCACCAGCAGGTGAGTTTTCCCATAATGCATCACTCCTCCTTTCCACATTCTTTCTTGCCTTCAGTGTGACTTTTTGCCTTCCAAAGCTCAGGAGACCTTACAACCAAAACATGAATATTAATTTGACGTTAGTTGTCATTATCAGGGTTTCGCAAACTTTTTGGGCCCAGGGAGATTTTTTTTTTTTTTTTTTTTTTCCCCCAAGGTATCATTTTTAAACTTAACTCAAATTAAACATAACTACCATGTTTACCCTGAATGTTAAAAAATGTAGTACCGGAAGAATCAAGTGTTATTTAAAAAAATAAATAAATGTAGTCATTATAAGAAAAAATATATTTTGTTCAAATAAAAACTCAGAATATTATTAGAATAAAGTTGTATTTTTCCAAGATAAAATTAGAGCATCAATTTTAAATTTCAATCAGAGAAGAAAGTCAATTTTAGTGATGTTACTCTTATTAAGGCTGCAGTTCACGATTATTTTAATAATCAATCTGTTGATTTATTTTTTTAGATTTAATCGAAGCATCACATAAAACAACATTTTCAATTTTCTTCCTTTTATTAGGAAGGAGAATATAATTTCAAATTGACCACGCAGAAAATGCACCCAAAAAAATTGACGATGATTTAGTTACTGGTTTGTTTCGTAATACTGAATGTCAGAAAATTGGGTAAATTTCTGCTCATTCTTTTCCAAAGTAAAACCTGATGTTTGCCAGTCTTTTATTTTGAAAAACACAAAGATAATCAGGCGGCTTTCACGGAGGACTACAGAAATCGAAAAAATATTTACTGTCGAGGGGCTGAAATTCTCAAGATTTGGACAATATTAAATTAAACGGGGCCTCTAACCGAGTTATTAATTTGATCAAAATATCCATCCATTTTCTTAACCGCTTATCCTCACAAAGGTCGCATGTAATTTGATAATTCATAAGTTGTCGATTTATCAATTACTGCTCTGTTACTCTTCAGCAACAATTGCCTAAAATAATGCAAAAAAAAAAAAAAACTGGAAAAAAATAGGCGTGTGACTTTAATAATTCACCTTTTGTTAAAAAAAAAATCCAGATTTTTATTGCTTGATTATAATTTATGAGACGATACACGCAATCATAAACAGCTTCTAATTGGGTCAAACGTAAGGTAAGGTAAGGATGGGTGATTTATTTTTTTGTCGGCGCACGGCTGTCCCCAAATGTGGGTTCGTGCTTTTTTTTTTTTGGAAACGTTAAGCCCCACCCGAGCTACGGCTGGCGAGGGTCGGGGGGGGGGGGGGGGTAATCCAGTTTGAGACTTTCACTTCCACTTTCCGCCCCCCGCCGCCCCCTTCGTGGTGTCTCCAAAAAAAAAAACCCATTAAAACCAGCAACGCGAAAACGAGCCAACGTTATCGTATCGACTTCCCGTTGACGGCCGCTCTCCGCAGCTGAACGGCCGACCGTCGGCCGAGGTGTGCGGCGGCCCCGCCCGCAGGACGCAGTATAACTCCCCCGTCGGCCTGTACTCGGAGGAAACTCTGAGGGAGATGGCGGCCATTCAGGCGGGCCTACCTGCGGGGTACGTAGCCGGGACCGGGTGGGGGGTGGGGGGTGTAAATCCCGGCTGGAGTGTAATGAGGTTGGACATGCGGTGATACCTTGACGTACTTTTTGGGATAATGAGACGTCGGATTTGGATTCTACAAAAGCTCAAATGTCCACCCTTTTAATAAAAAAATTGACAATGTAGGAAATATACGAACATAAATCGATTCCGATTCAGTCGCTGGTTTGGTTCGTAAACATCCGTTGGAAAATCGGAAAAATGTTGATCACAGTTTTAAGACAATTTTTGCAAATCTCTTGTTTAAAGGGGAATTCCGCTGGTTTGCATTAACAGTGTATCCAATAAGTCTTGTAGTCTGGGATTGAACCCGGGACCTCAGAACTGTGAGGCCAATGCTTTACCAGCTGATCCACCGTGCCGCCAATGTTAAATCCTCCCTCATTTAATCGTGTTTTGAGAAGATTTTTATCGACGATGACGAATTTTCGCGAGTCACATGACCTCCGTGGGCAGATGTGACGCGTTCCAAACGCTCGATTTTACATGGGACACCATTTCACTCGCTCCCTCGCCGAGACCCGGAGCTCGCCTCGGCGGAGCTCGCTCGTCAGACCTCGCGTCGTTCCCGTCCGAAGAACCATCCGAATATTACAGCCACAGGTTCGAATCTGTATGGAAGTATTCCTCCGTCTTCCCGATCAATCGATACTGCTATTTTTTTTTCATCCGGTGGGGATAAATCCGAGAAATCGGCGCTGGGCATAATGGCGTCCAATGTAGTCGAGCGTTTGGAACGGCACGTAACACGTCACATCCACGCACGCTGGTCATGTGACTCGCGAAAATGGCGGCGCACCTGAAAATTTACAATTGTCCATTAAAAAATCTTCTCAAAACACGATTAAATGAGAGAGGATTTAACATCACATCATCAAAATACATTGGATACATTGTTACTTCAAACCACCAGAAGTTTCCTTTAATATTTGTGATTGAGAGGCTAAAATTGTGATGATTTGGACGATTTCCAGTTATATAAGATGTCTGAACAATTAATCGATTATCAAAAATTGTTACAGTATAGATCAATTTGATAACTGATCAGTTGCCCATTAGTCAATAAATTCTTGGCAATAAAATTGTGTTTTGAGGGGCTACAACGAAGTACAATGCCCCCCCCCCCATAGTTGCAATTTGTTACTTTGAAGACCTTTTTTTTTTTTTTTTACCTTTAGCGCTCAGGCCAAAGTCTTGTCTAATATAATAAGCAATGCTTCGACGCCATCTAGTGGCGGTTTGGTGCCAAGCAACTACGAGGAAGTGAGTCGCGGAAGTTTCCTGTAGCGTTTTGTCGCCTTCGGGAACTCGAAATCTTTTTGAGGGTAGATATTTGTTTCAAATGTTTTGATTTGTAAATTAAATTGCAAGCTTGGCCACGGAAGGGAATTCAACTTGGAAGTCAAGGTACCACTGGACTTGTCCTGTGAAGGAGGAAAAAAAAAAAAAAAAAAAAAAACTCAGAACATTTGCTGTCAAAATGTTGAAAAGGTTTCGTTCGAGCAGACCGAGCAAACTTGGGCGCTCGAGCCGTTCATTCGTTTTCCGTCGCGCTTGTCCTCACGCGCGTTGCGGGTGTGCTGGCGTCCATCCCGGGGCTGATTCTGGGCGAGAGGCGAGGCCACGCCCTGAACTGGTGAGCCAGACAATCGCAGGGCACGTACGAGCAAACCTGTATTCGCAATGACTTTCACACCTACGGGCAATTGAGAGTTTTCGATCACCCCCCCCCCCCCCCCCCATGCATGTTTTTGGTATTTGTGACTGCCCGGAGAAAAACCCACGCAGTCCCCACGGTGGGTGGGGACATGCAAACTCCAAACAGTCCAGGCCAGAGTTGAACCCGCAACCTCTAATTTATGAGGCAGACGTGCTAACCAGTCCTCCATCGTGCCACACAGTGTTCATTTTATTATTTGAAATTAATTGAATTATAATTAGTAAACGTTTGCCATGATGGATAATCAAAATGGAATAAGCAAACACTTATTTTAAACCATATTTATTTTTCTAATATTTGGTACTGTTAGAGTCAAAATCAATTGGCAAAATATTTAATGAGATAAACGTATAAATAATCCCGAGACAATTCATGTATTATTGGATTACATTATTACATGTAATATTAATATAATATACTATAATAATATATTATAGTATTATTACATGTATCATCTATCATTTTATATGAATAATTACAGGTAAAATTGTTGCATTGAATTAAATTGAGCCTAAATAACATAATTTGGTCAAATATTTAATGCAGATTTTTTTTTCAATGTTGTATTTTAGATGTTATTTGTACTTTGTAAGTTGTACTAAGAAAGGCAGCGTTGTTCCTGGAAATGTTGGGTTGTCCAAACTAAAGACAGCGGGATCGCATTTGGCCCAGACTCATTTTCGAGCGACGACGTGGTACCGTTGACCATTTTGAGGCGAGCGAGCGGACGTTGCAAAACTTCTCTCTTCTTCGAAAAGAGCTTCCGCTACGTGTTTTCAATGGCGAATGTCCCGGTGTACCATCTGCTGATGACGTTGCAGGTAATATAGCGACCACTTGGACGTCGAATGAGACTTACGCAACTTTGCGCATGGACGACGCGCTCTCCGCTCATATTTATTTTTTTCGTGTAGACATTGAAGTGAATAATGTTATGTATTTTTCATTATAATATCTATTTCAGAATGTTTATAGGCATGACAGTGGAGCTTTAAAGCTAACTAAGTGCTATTTTGGCTAACTTTGGCTGAGAGAAGCCGGGTACACGCTGGACCGGTAGCAATCCGATGGCAATCAGCCCTAGTTGTTGATTCAGTCGTTACCAAAGCTAACTCGCTCATTTGTGTTTTTGCGGTGTGAGAGGGAAAAACCCTCTTGAGCACAGGAACCAGATACAAACACCACACAGGAAGGCCCGGGTGGAGATTCAAGCCCACAAAAAACAAATATTCCAGCATATGGTAAAGAGTTTTGGGAAGAATCAAGAAACTGGGAGGCAGCGCTAGCATGTTCATGCTAAAAAAAGGAGCTAATGGCGCTACCTGATGGTGTCACGCACACTTTTCCTCCTCTTCCTCACACCGACTAAAAGTGATGTCACCTGACTAATCTTCTTCTCTCTCTTCATCCTCCTCACTTCGGCCGCCGTCGTCCTTTCTCCGCGGACGAAACCAGGTTTTCAGCCCCCCTGTTCACAAGTTAGTATCTCCCGCTGAGTGGCGAGGCTGTGTGTTTGCGTGCGTTGTCGCCGTGGCAGCGGGCGCGCGTTTGCACGGCACGTTAGCCGGTTGAAGAAGCTGCTTGAATTTGAGGGTTGTTGTTGTTTTTTTTTTTTTTTTTTGAAGTTGCAGTGTCATTGTGCTACTAAAATCAAGGAAAGGATTTGATAAGACATACATTATTAATAAATTTCATGTACAGCAACATCTTTGACTTACTAGCTAGCTAGCTGCCCCGGTTCAGTTAGCGATAGGGCTGTCAACCATCAAATATTTTCTGAACTTTGTTGTCAGATATTCTATTAAATAATTGAATAAGTTAAAAATGTATTTTGGGTCAAAGTTTATAGCAAAATCTTTCTGCGGTTAGTTTTTTTAAGCGATTATTGCTTTTGTTTTAAACTTAGCATCTTGTCAGTATAGTTGTTGATTCATTTCATCATCGATTGTTTGACTGTTTCATCGCTACTCGGTTTTGCTAACTCGTTAGAGGCTAAAATTTCTTAGCTCTGTCGCTTACATTGGTACATGCTAGCAGAAACGCTCTCAGGAACACGCCTCAAACACTCTCAGGTACAATACACGACTGAAACAGATCAGTGTGTTTTGCTAACCATATAAAATGAGTAAAACGAAATGAGGGTGCTAACATTGGTTTAGCCGCTAAACTAATGTTAGCATTTCTTCACAAATGCGTACAGAGCCGCGCCTTGCCATTCGCCACCATTTCACGCTGTCTTATGTTCATTATTCGGATCAACTGCCCGTGTTTTACTTTCTTTTTGGCGGTTTAAACCGACTCCAAAGACAACCGACCAAAGAGAAACTGACGACATTAAGATGTTAAGAGACGAGAAGAATGGTAGCTTAGCGCGGAGCGAAGGGACACAATGTGTCACAATCTTTTCACGCCGTCTTATTTTTTTTGCTTTTGATCGTTCAAGGTCATATTCACATTCAGAACGATAGAAATGCCCTGGTGTGTGGGTGGGCGTGCATGCATGCCTGCATGTAAAACTACTGAAGAAAATCTGGCAAGCAAAAGAGTGCGTCGCTCTTGAAGTGGCAGTGTGTGGTTTGCTCTGGTTTGGACGTTTCTGACGCTCAGCGTGACAGCGAAGGCCACACGGGGCTTGCGGTGACATTTGACCGGCGGGAGCATGATGACGTGTCACGTGCTTGACCGCATCTTGTCTTTCAACCCACGCGGCACCCTAAATCCCCCGCCCCACTCGCACCACCAGCGCCGGCGCGGTTCTGAAGGAGAGCGGCGCCGGCGCCTCCCACAAGGCCATCGAGGTGACGGGCCCCGGTGGCAAGGCCACCATCATCCACGCCCAGTACAACACGCCCATCAGCATGTACTCGCAGGACTCCATCATGGACGCCATCGCCGGGCAGACCATGACCAAGGGCCACGACGCCGGGTGAGAACAAAAACCCCGCCGGCCCGACCGCCACCTACTTTGTTTCTTCCTCCTTTTTCCGCTTTTCCAAAAGTTTGCCGTTAAAATGTGACATCTCTTTTTAATAAGTAGACTGTCAATTCATCCATCAGTTATTTGTTTTGAAACTTCACTCTGGCCGTGTTGGGAATTACTCCCTGCTCACTAGGGTCAGGGTTTGGGTTGTCAGCCATTTTGTAGGGTTGTTGGGATGGGTTGTGAGGATAAGTACTCCGTGATATACAGTGAAGAAAACAAGTATTGGAACACTCTGCTATATTGCAAGTTCTCCCAGAACCAAACCAGACCCAAACAGCCATCCAATCCAGTTGCGCTTTCTTAGTCACGTAACTGCGATTGGCTGGCTCTTCGGTTCTGACATGAAGTAACCCTCCCCGGTGGCACAGACGGTGAATTTTAGACAGTGAATTGTGGCCAGTTGAATTATTAACGTTGAAAAGTTACACTGCAATACAAGTATTGAAAATGTAATTAGATTTGAAATTGAAATCCTGGTGGCACTTATTTACTTCCCATGTAGACCAAGGGTGTCAAACTCATTTTTTTGTCGCGGGCCACAGTTCGGGTCATTGTGACTGTGGAATCAGAACTCAAGGCTCATGGGTTTTTCAACTATTGTTGATGTTCGGTAGCGTTAAAAACGCTTGCAATACCTCAACGTTATGATTTATGATACGACAATTTGATGTTCTGGTACAGAATTGAACAAGAATCACGGAAGTTGACACACATGATTTGCCTTCGCGGGCCACATAAAATCACCTGGCGGGCCGGATCTGGCCCCCCGGGCCTTGAGTTTGACACCTGTGATATAGACCCATCGTTTAAAGACATTCATGCTCGTAGTTATTATAGTGTTCAAGGTGTTGGTGGTGACTCCAAGTGGACATAGTTATTACCTGCACGTCATATACATACAATCTATTGATAGTTGGTGATGAAGTGTAAGCAGGGAACTTGAAAATACCATATGCCATATTTAATACCTGTTATACCATAAATATGTCGGTGCTACTTCACAGATTCCGTCTATTGCAGGGGTAATCTGGAACCGAATCCCTGGATGCAATTTTTTTTTTTTTAAATCAATGAAATAACATCTTCAAAAAAAATTATTGGGGTATTTTTGAATGAATGAATTTTTCCATTGACTTCAACGGGTAAACGTCGTTGAATATGGGGGGGGAGGGTGGACGCAAAGTCACGTGACTCCCGTGTGTTTGCGTTGGGATGAGGAGTGTTTAGTATTCATCCTCTTTGGCCTCCAGATTCTTTTTTTTTTTTTTCAGCTTTGATGGACAACAGCGGTACGCCGGGTGCCCTCGATACGGCGTGGATCGTTTTTTGAGGGATTCACCACAGCGGAAAAGGGGTGGACAATATCTGGATGCGGCTGCGTGGGAAAAAAATTGATCTGCAGTCATGTGACTAATTTCAGTAGCGCACAGAGTATTTCGTATGTGCCTTCGGGGTTCCCAAACTGGTGTACCGGAAGGGGGTGCGCGGTATCATAATTATGCGTTAAGATTTTTTCGCAGTTTTCGTCATAAGTATTTGGTCATCATTGGCGAGGAACTTGCTTTGTTTTGAACTTTTTTTTTTTAGAGGACGTTAGGAGGCGGTTGCAGCATGATGTTGAAAAGGGGTGTGTGTAGCTTTAAAGGTTTGTGACAAACTCTTTCAGCGTATCGTAACTCACACTTGTGTGCGCTGTGATCAAGAGGTCATACGTGTCTTCTTTGTTGGGTAAACGTGTTGATTTTATTTTTTGCTCCAGGGGGATGTGGGGCAATTATTTATCTTTTGTTTTATGAATCCTTTGTGACAGTTTTTATCCCTCGTGATGAGGGCTGAGGTGCATTGAAAGTTCTTTTTGAGGGGCTGCGGCAGAATATTGACGGGCGTGTGCAGGGAATCCGCCAACATATATGACTACGGCTTGTATGTGTTGGATTGTTCGTTTTGAGATGTTCGGCGTGAAAAGGTTGCAGGTCTGCTCTGAGCTGATAAAAAAAAAAAAAATTGTGAAAACATATTTGATGTTAGATTTGAAAATAATCAGAACCAAAACAAATTTTCTGAGCCCCTCTTCCTCCTTCACAAATGTTTTTATGCTTTCTAGATGTGCTTAATAATGTTCCTTTTGGTTTGTTTTTTTTCAATTTCATGTTTCAATGAATTTGAATTCATTTGGGAGTCACTCTTTTATTTGGGTTCACAACCCCCCCACCCCTACAAAAAAAAAAAAGTCCTCCCAAAAGAAATTAGCTGGCCCCGAATTGACTTGTTGCGGGGGTGTCTTTATGGGTGCCGGGTCTGTGGTGGCGGCGTCCCCCCCCCCCCCCAAACCCCCTCCCGCCCCCGTGTCTGGTTCCAGTTCACTTCCAGAGCGTCTGGTGGACAGAGCCTCGCCCGTCTACCGGGCGGTCCTGACCGCCTCGGAAGGGGAGGACGAGGATGAGCGAGGGCGCCGCCGCCAGGTCAACGCCCAGTCCAAAACCTTCCAGGCGCTCGCCAACATGACCGGAACAGGGACACACTCCGGTAAGGGGACCGACGCCGGAACAGGGTGTAAAAAGGCTCATTTCAAAGGCCATATTTGACCATATTCCATTTGAATGACAAAATACTAATTCACTGGCATTTTCTTTTTTTTTGGGGGGGGGGGCGGGTTAATTGCTTATTGTTGAATTTTCATCATGATTAATCTTTACTAATACTTTATTATTTTTGATATTTTCCTAATTTTATTTTAATGTTATTCTATTAATTTATGATTATAATTAATGCAATTTTCATTAATCAGTTATATAATAAAATACAAAAATATTACAGAAAATTTATTTGATTTGTAATTATTAACCAATGGTTTAATCCAATGAAAATGATTATTTCATGCAAAATCATTTATTTTAATCATGAAATAGTAATTCATCCTATTTCTCAATTTTATTTATAATTCATTTTCATTTATAAACCATTAAGTTAATCAAATAAAAATTGTGCATCACATACTAATAATTTTGTTTTGTATAAAGTTTTTTACTACTAACATAATTATATTTTTATAGCTATTTGGGGGGTTTATAAATAATTTAATTATTGTTAATTCATCAATTATTTGACTTATTTTTATATACAGTAAATTAATGAACATATTTTTTTTATATTTGTTCATATCATTGAATGAGAAAAACTAACAATTTTGAAAAATATATTTGAATTTTAGACGAATATTAAGGCTCCAAATATTGTCAGACTCGTGATAATGTAAATGCTCGTTGGGCCGGATCAAAGGACGAAGCGCCACCTTTGGCCCCCGGGCCATACTTTGCCCACCCCCATATTCCAGTGACATCAAAATCACAACATGGTCCATTTTTTTGTTTTGTTTTTTGTTTCTCGCAGTAATGGAGGATGAGGAAGAGGAGGACGAGGTGTTGAGGAAGAGCAGGTAGGCCGCGTCACTGGCACCACGGAACCTGCACAGGAAGTCCCGCTCTGCCCCGCCCCCGCCACGCCCCTCACCCCCCCACCCCCACCCCCACCTCACCCACAACACTGCCACCCTCAGCACTTCCTGCCGACGGAAGTTTTATTTCCGAGTCGGTTTGTCATTTTGTTAAAAAAAAAAAAAAAAAAAAAGACTTAGGGTCGCCATGGAATACAAAAATTACACGACTGGGTAGTCGCACTTCTGAGAAAAGTCATATTTCATTCAAGGTTCTTGTGTTCGATGTATTAATCCTCAAAAATAGGCTATTTATCTTGAAAATACATGTTTTTAGGGATAAAAACTAAATAATTATCTTGGAATTATGCTTTTTTTAATCTAAAAATTTGTGTACAGTGTATAACTGTTTCCAATATATGTACCAATACTTTGTAATATATTATGACTATTCCTTTAGTATTATTAATAATATTACGTTTTTATCTCTGATTCATACAACCTTTTTCTGAAATATGAAATATATTTTGCGGGAAATGTGCAACTTTTTAAATATAATCTCTACATTTACAATAATAATAGCAATAATAATACTGCTGTTTCTAAAAAAAAAAAATCATCTTAGTTCTTGCAATATTGCGCCTTTGTGACAATATGCTAATTCCGAATTTGATCTTGTACTGTAATTATTATTACTATTGTTGTTTTTTGAATTATGCTCCAAATCCTCCGTGGTAGTTTTCATCCTTATCGCGTGTGTACTGTGGTGATGTCACCACAAGGGGGCCCTGCATTACAGTACAGTATTCTCGGGCCTCACCAGACATTTTATTTTGACTTTTTACCTATAATAGAGATACTAATTGTGTTTTTATCATTAAGCGTCCTTTGGTGCCAATGAATTTATTACAATCATCAGAATTATTGTGATAACTATTGTTATTATCATGTATGTCATGGTGCTTGTACATTTTGAGAGCTGTGCCTAATAATTTGCTCTCCAAATTTATCTACAGGAGCTCAGCGATCACAACATGAATTGTAGTTTTTATATTTGTAAGTTTTATAAAATAAGTAATAACTTCATGTAAAATTATCAATTTAGGTCAGCTAGACAAAAACATTTAAAAAAAAAAAAAAAACACACACATTCACCCAACCCATTTCCAGATTATTCCACTTGGCCTCAAGAATTTATGAACACTTTTTGCATCCAATAATAATAATAATAATGATGAAATAATAATGACCAATGACCTTGTCCATTCCTAGTTCTCTTGTTTTATACAAATCTTTTGTTTACATTGGCTGTACCTAATGAAGTGTCCAGCGCACGTGCAGTCCGCCAAAGCGCGAGCGCAGCATCCTTGAGGAGGACGTACGGTAACCACGGAAACCCCTCCGTAATTGTGCATGAGGTCATCCTCATCTCCCGGAAAGTTCCGCTGCTTTTCTCCCCAATCGAATTTCTGCTCAGGGGCGACTTAAACGGCGTTCTTGCCCATCTCGTCCTCTGCGCTTATTTAATCGTCGTCCATTAAAGGCCGACCCACATCTGTGGCCAACGCGGATCAATAGTGGCGCTGGTCCAGCTTTTGAGAGCTGGGGGGGGGTCTTGTCGTCGTAGCAACGCGAGCAATCAGATTGTCGCATGACTCAAGAGCACAGTGGCGCACTATGCTAATACACTCGTGTGTATTATTATTGTTATGGAATCTTTGATCTTTTTTTCTGTCCTCTTTTTTTTCCCTTTATCTTCTTTATGCACTTACGCTTATATACAGTGAACCCTTGGATAAGTGGATTTTTCTTTTAGAATTCTTTTTTTCAATTTTTATTTATTTTTTTTTTAACAGGAAACCGACTCAAGTTGAGTGTTTTGTGCAAATCGAAATTTAAAAAACAAAAATTCATGTTTCACGTGTTGCCTTCAAATGAAGTTGGTCAAGGTTACTAACTGATCAGGAAAGCGTTGGCCTCGCGGTTCTGAGGTCCCGGGTTCGATCCCGGAACCCGCCTGCGTGGGTTTCCTCCGGGTGGGTTTCTTCCCAAATCCCCCCCAAAAAATATGCAGCTAAATTATTGGGCACTCTAAATTGCCCCTAGGTGTGATTGTGTCTATGTGCCCTGCGATTGGTTGGCGACCAGTTCAGGGTGTGCCGCGCCTCCTGCCCGTTGACAGCTGGGATAGGCTCCGGCGCTCCCCGCCACCCTTTTGAGGATAAGCGGCTAAGAAAGTGGATGGATAGTAACTGATCAATATTTGACACACAGACAACAATCAGCTTCAAAAATTGTAGCACATGCTCGTCAATTTTTATAGTTAAACATTTAAGATGAGAAATTGGTACATGAAAAGTCTTTGATGGGTTTTATTTGTCGTTTTGTTGTGGAGATGATAATGACGGAAACTGTACCGTAAAGTTGGAACGTGACAGAAGTAAGCACTTGAACGGAGAAAATGAGGGGAAAAAAGTCACAAGTTTCCTTCCAAGTGCCGCCAGGAAAATTGGCCTCTTCCATTTATTTCCACAAACTGTCACGAATCAACACCCTGATCGATTTTTGTGACTTTTGAAAGGAAATCGTAACCCTAACCAAAAAACAAAAAAAAAAGTCACTATCACGTTATTGGGTAATATGTTTCACGTTATATGGATGTTTCATGTTATAAAAATGTTATAACATATGTTTCACATTATAGTGCAGTTATTACATGTTATGTTAATAATTTTACGTTATAATGAAACAAAAAAGGTCACTATCACATTATTGGGAGATATGTTTCACGTTATATGGATGTTTCATGTTATAACAATGATATAACATATGTTTCACATTACAAAGCGGTTATTACATGTTATAATGTGAATAATTTAATGTTATAACATAATTCATTTCACATTATAACATGAAATGTTTCATGTTATAACATGATATGCTCTAAGTTATAACGTGATCCGTTTCATGTTATAACAGATTTGTTTCACATTATGACGATCGCATGGTCGCAACAAGCTAACGCCAAATTTTCAGGTTGTAACGTAGAACATAGGTTTTACTGTGATATGTTACTTGTTATAATGTGGTAGATTACGTGATAATGTGGTTATTTCATATTATTTCATGAGACATTTCATGCTGTAATGTGAAATAAATTGTTATAACATGAAATGATTCATGTTATAACGTGTAATTATCCACATAATGTGAAACATCATGTTATAACAATGTTATAATATAAAAGATCCACATTTATAACATGAAAAATATAATGTTATAACATGATAGTGACTTTTTTTGGGGTGTGGCACCATTACGCTTCCGTAAAATCTCATTGGTGTTGAGTCCCAATATTTAGGTGCTGATGGTAATTTAGCAAATAGAGAGGAGAAAGTTTTGTATACTACCCCCCACGTTATAATGTGAATCATTTCATGTTATAACGTGACAAGTTTCACATTATAACGTAATTCATTTCATGTTATAGTGTGAAACTTTCACGTTGTAACATGATATGCTCTAAATTACAATATAACCTGATCCATTTCATGTTATAACGTAAATTAATTTCACATTATAACTATCACAGGGTCGCACCAAGCTAACGGCAGCTTTTCAGGTTATAATGTAGAACATATTAGGCTTTACCGTGATATGTTTCTTGTTATAATGTGATAGACTACATGTTATAACGTGGTTATTTCAAATTATTTCATGAAACATTTCATGCTATAATGTGAAGTGAATTGTATAACATGAAATGATGCATTTTATAATGTGTAATTAACCACATTATAATGTGAAACATCATGTTATAACATGAAACATCTGCATTATAACATGAAACATAATGTTTTAACATGATAGCAACTTTTTTTTGGGAGGGGTGGCAGCAATACGCTTCTGTAAAATCACACTGCTGTTGAGTCACAATTTTTAGGTGCTGATGGTAATTTAGCAAATAGGAAGGAGAAAGTTTTGTGACTGTGCTGTGTTCAAGAACAGCTGGGAAAATTTGCCTCAACCAAGCATTGTTTAAAAAAAAAAATGATTTGCTTGTCATTTTTGAGCGCATCAGACGCACGTTGAGTAGTTTTTTGTATGGATGACGATAACATTGACTCGTGTTGTGCTCAAGGGTTGCTGGGAAATGTTGCTACTGCGGGTAAAAGCGTTGTTCAAAGTCACTTTTTGATCGTGAACGCGGCTAGAGTCATATTTCGGTGAACGTGCCGAGGGCCGCCACGCTGGCAGGCTCCATCTTGGATGACGGGTCGCCGGTTCGCTTCCCACGTGGCCTTGCGCATTGCGCCCCCCAACCACGCGTCCAACGGTGACGATGGCTCTTGTGTTTTGTATCTTTTCACACGGGCAGCCTGAGGCATCAGTCGTCCGCCGGCATCCAGCACAAGGCGGCCGTGTCCAGGTAGCGCCGGCCGACGCTGCGTCGCCGTTCGCTGTTTTTCTTTTTTCCATCGAGCTTCTTTACTCGTTGCGCAGCTTCCACGCACGCTAACCTGCGCGTCGTGTTTACGCGGCTGCTGCTTGAATGGCAAACTAGGGGGCGCTGTGGGACGTTACCCAAAACGCTGTGCTGCCTTGACATACGTACGAGTGCCCAAACTTTGAAGTTTTTCAAAGTACCGGCAATTGCTTGGTGGATTTTTTTTTTCTAAGTTTTAGCTTGAAACTTCAAATTAAAATTATCGTTCAAAAATATTTGACCATAAAAAAAAAATCTATCATCAGAACCCCCCCCCCCCATCCGTGTGCTGTTTGTCTACTTCTCAAGGCAATTATAAGAGAGTCAATTTTTTTGCGTATTTTTCGCTCTTTGTGGTCGGATTCAGTCCCGAATCCCCATCAAATGTTGGTGGTGCGGTTTATTATTTATAAATTTTAATGGATATTTTCATTTTTTTTTAAAAGCACATAACCTCAACGAGATTGGTCTGGAAGGGGATAATGATGTTGAAATGAATTTCAGTGGGGGGAAAATTGATTTGCGAGGAGTTGGTTTTATATTCAAGCCTTCCTCTTTATTCGAAATGAAATCCATATTTAAAGTGAAATAACGCGTGTTGAACAAGACGTTCGGTTGGTCCTGCTTTTTCTTCGTCGGCTAAACTAAGCGCGCTGCCTATCGTCGTCAGCTTCGTCATCAACTAAGCAAACTTCATCCTCATCATCGTCATCACGGTCGGGTCGTCAGTTGTCCGCGCGGCCTTTGAACGCGTCGTCTCTCGCTTCCCCTCCAGTCAGTTCGGTCAGGCCGCTCCCGCCCAGCAAGCCCCGCCCCCGCAGCGCCCCCAGCAAGCCCCGCCCACTCAGCAGAGCTCCATCCAGATACCCGTCGGCTCCGCCCCTCAAAAGGTGGTCAGCACGGCCTGCATCTACCCGTCGCAGCCAGGTGAGCCGGCCAATCGCGTCGTCCCATGATCGCGCTAATGTTGGGTTTTCTCAACTCTGATTGGATTGTTGGTTAATTGATTAGATGGATTGAGTTGTTAGCTGATTGGTTGGTTCGTTGCTTGACTTGCTGTCTGTTCCAGCTGCGCCTCCACCCCACGCGCCGCCCCAGATGCCCCACCACCAGCCCGTCGCCCCCGTGGCCGCCCCCTCCCAGGCCGCGGGCGGCAACCGCCCCCCCTGGGTGACCGACAGCTCCTTCGCGGACAAGTTTGACCCGAGCAAGACCACCACCCACACCATCAAGGCGCCGCCACTGCCCCAGGCCGCGCCCCCGCCGCCCCAGTACATCCCCGACCGCTCGGTCGCCGTCCCCGTCCCCGCCCCCGCCCCCGTCGCTCCCGGCCCCATCCCCTTCCCCCCGGTGGCCAGAGGGGTGGCGCAACGGGCCGAGAGGTTCGCCGCCAGCAGCCGCACGCCACTGTGCGGAGCCTGTAACAGCATCATCAGGTAACGCCACCAATTTAAAAAAAAAAAAAAAAAAATGTATTTTACGAAGAGAAACATTGAGATAAGCGTTAGCATACTGTTTGGCGGAGCCTTTGCTAAAGGGGGGTTTTCAGGCCTGAGCCCCAAGACGAGGTGCAAGAATTCACAAATCATCCACAAGGAGTCGACTCGAATCAGAAATCAATTTTCGCATCCAGACTCGTGATCTTGAGGCGACATCGAGCCCCTCGGCTCCCGCAGAATGAGGGAGGAGCGTAAATGTTCGTACGAGTTCATTTTTAACACGTTCGGTACATCATCGGCAACTCGCGTACGTCAGTCAGCCGCTAACGGCCATCCGAACCTCAAGTCCGCATCGTCGCGAGAGGTTCACCGCCCGGTTGTCCCCGTTCCGGCGGCAGGGGTCCGTTCCTGGTGGCGCTGGGCCGCTCGTGGCACCCCGAGGAGTTCAACTGCCACTACTGCAACATGTCGCTGGCCGACGTCAGCTTCGTGGAGGAGCAGAACAGCGTCTACTGCGAGAACTGCTACGAGGAGTTCTTCGCCCCCACCTGCGCCCGCTGCAACACCAAGATCATGGGGGTAAGGCGGCAAAAACGACACCTGGACCGACTTTCCACTAATCTTTGGGACGAAAGAAAGTTAAACGAATACCAAGACTGTTTTCGGCTATCCACAAGCACCTGAACTCACCGCAGACGATCCTACATGATGGGAAAACAGGGACTGCCCGCATGCTCTCCTTCACAATTAAAGACACGTGACCTCAGCAGACTGTCCGACAACACTTGAACTAATCACGGATCGTGCTATATTATTACAGATGCTGGAACCGATCGCAGACTTCACGATTTCAGACATCTTAACTAATATCAGACTGTCCTACTCTATCAAATACACCTAAAGCAGCCACGGACTGTATTCGCTTTCAGAAACCCAGACTACAAATGCAGTAATCCCCCGTTTTTCACGGTTAATTGGTACCGGAACCACCCGCGAAAAGTGGAAAAACTGTGAAGTAGGGTTAAATGGCGTTTTTTTTTTTTTTTCATTATTTTAATTTTAATTTTTTGTGCTTCATTGGTCCATGTCGTCGCGCTGGGATGCCGCATTAGTATGTAGCGATCTGGCTTTTGGGGTCGGGGGGGGGGTCAAAAATCCTCAATGCACTGAATCCGCGATACGTGATCCGCAAAGTAGAGAGGGATTACTGTACACCTTTAAAACCCCCTGAACTAACCAGAGATTATCCTACACTATTAATGACTACAGCGGTACGGTGACTCAGCTGGAAAGCGTTGGCCTCACTGAGGTCCCGCGTTCAATCCCGGACTCGCATGTGTGGAGTTCGCATGTTCTCCCCGTGCCTGCGTGGGTTTTCTCCGGGCACTCCGGTTTCCTCCCACATCCCAAAAACATGCGGCATTAATTGGACACTCTAAATTGCCCCTAGGTGTGATTGTGTCTATGTGCCCTGCGATTGGCTGGCAACCAGTTCAGGGTGTACCCTGCCTCCTGCTGGGATAGGCTCCAGCACTCCTGCAACCCTTGTGAGGATAAGCAGCAGGAAAGTGTTTGGATAAATGTCAACTGAATTTAGCACTGACCGTCCGACACTATTTTAGATCCTTGAACCCAGCACAAACTGTCGGACACGACTGAAAAAAGCTGAAGTATCCTTTTTTGCTTGCCGACTCGCGCTCGACGCGGTTGACTTTTTTTTTTTTTTTGTGTGTGTTTTTGCAGGAGGTGATGCACGCTCTGCGGCAGACGTGGCACACCACCTGTTTCGTGTGCGCCGCCTGCGGCAAGCCCTTCGGGAACAGCCTCTTCCACATGGAGGACGGAGAGCCGTACTGCGAGAAAGGTGCGGCGCGCTCGGTCCGCCACGGCAAAGCGAGCGCGGTGTTGACGCGGCGGCTCGTTGTGCTCTGCCGTCAGATTACGTGGCGCTGTTCAGCACCAAGTGTCACGGCTGCGACTTCCCGGTGGAGGCCGGGGATAAGTTCATCGAGGCCCTGGGTCACACCTGGCACGACACCTGCTTCGTGTGTGCGGTGAGACCACGTCCACGTACTGTCGATACCGGCCGTTCTCAAAATGTCCTACAAGTACGGTAGAGCCTCGGTTCTCGACCACAATCCGTTCCAGAAGGCGCTTCGAAAACCGAATGTTATTTACGGGGGTTCGTTCGAATTGACAATAACAAAGCGCGTCGTGGGCGGGTTTTGTTTTTCCGGGTTTTGTTCGGGGCGTTCGAGTACCGACTTTCGTTAGTAAACAAAAGCAACAAAAAAAAAAAAAAAATCTCAAAATTTTCATTCGAAAACCGCTTTGTTCGAGAACGGGGACGTTCGAGAGCCGAGGCTGTACTGTACGAGACCCACCAGTGGTGTGTGGGTAAAAATCACTGCTAAGATCCAGATCAGAATCAGAATTGGCTTTATTGGCAAAGTTTTTAAAAACACACGAGGAATTTTTTTCTCTGGCGGTCGGTACTGCCCTGGGGCACGACGTTCAGAACAAAGACCAACATAGCAACAAGAACAAAAGACACATCTGATTATATGAACTAGTCCTGATAAGAGTCGTGCAAGATGTAAAATGTTCATCATTTCGAACAACTTCACTTTTTTAGCAATATTGCAATTTTTAGCACTGAATTTTTAGTTCACATTTTTTTTCCATTTTCCTATAGTCAATGTTCAAATAGTGCATAACGTTACAGCGGCTTACAATCATATTTTCACAAATAGAAAAAAACTGGCATTTTTTTAATGAACACTTGGGCCTACAATACTACTGTAATGTCACGATGGTGATACTGGGACTCGCTCAGTATTTTGAGGCGATGCTAACCGCTGTCCATCTTTTGAGGAAAACTTTTGAGAACCACTGTCCCGTGCTACAATAGTGAGATAAAAGCTAAATGTCGTGTCATTGTCCAAGCCGCTTATCCTCACAAGGGTTGCGGGAAAGCTGGGCCCCATCCCAGCCAGCTTCGGCCGAAAGACGGAAGACACCCTGAACTGGTGGCCAAGTCAGTCGCAGGCCAGATATCGACACCATCACAGAGCGGGAATCGATCCCACGCTGCCCGCACCGAAGGCAGGCTTTTGTCCCACTACGCCATCAGAGACAAAAGCTTTAATTGAAAAAAATTCGAAAAACGTTTTTAAAACGACAAATTAAAATAGATCACAGTTCCAAGAGTTGCTGATTGTCAAATTTATAAATGAGCGTATTGATTGCCCGCCTGTCTGGAATTTGCATGTTTTTTTTCGTGCACTCCGGTTTTCCTCCCACACCCCAAAAACATGCAACATTCATGGGACACTCTAAATTGCCCGTAGGTGCGATTGTGAGTGCGCCTGTTTCTCTCCATGTGCCCTGCGATTGGCTGGCAACCAGTTCAGGGTGTGCCCCGCCTCCTGCCCGTTAACAGCCGGGACAGGCACTCCCCGCGACCCTCGTGAGGATAAGCGGCTGAGAAAATGAACGGATGGATGACCCGACCGTATCAGGAGGTGGAAACGGCCTTGATCGCGATTTGCCGTCCGTTTGACGCGTGCCGACTTTGTGCTTTCAGGTGTGTCACATCAACCTGGAGGGTCAACCCTTCTACTCCAAGAAAGACAAACCCCTGTGCAAGAAGCACGCCCACGCCATCAACGTGTAACCTAGCAACCGCACGCGCACACAAACCCGCCCGGCTTCGCCTCGGCGCTCGTGCGCGTCGTCGCCACTTCGGTTGCGGGTTTGTTTTTTTTTTTTTCTTTCCTTTGGTGACCGCTTCACTTTTTCGTCCGCAATTCGCACGCACACCGACCCTCAATTAGTGTTCCACGTTGGTCACGAAGATATTGAAAATCAAAATTGAAATCGATTCTTTGCATTTTTTTTCCAATTTCATTTGATTCATCGTGTTTTGCATCAGTTGGGGGGGGGGCTGACACCATCCCAGATCCTCGACCTCGACACACAATGTCCGATATTGTGAAAACAACCGCAACCAGGCGGACTGTACCGCGTTTCTGCAAGCACTTGAACTGCCCACGAGCCGTCCGACACTTTCCCAGACACTCAAATGCGACGCTTGATTGCTAAGCGAGCGCAGATTGTCCTACAATTTTTCCAGACTCCTGAACTAAGCACAACGCGTCACGCAGTTGGTGGGGAAAGTAGCCTCAAATTTCACGCAGTTTTTCCCCTTTTGGAATGTACGCCGTGAATTTTTCAAGCGTCACCCCTTCATTTGGTGCTCATCAAAAGTGATTTTTGTTTATCTGATTTGAGTTTCATGTGATTTGTTTGTTCGTTTGTTTTTCTAAAGCGCCTGGCAGTGTTTCTTGGAGTGGAATTTTGTTTGTTTTTCTTTACTTTTGCGAATATTCTGAGTGGCTACGACAAAGCCGGACAAGACGCATTTTAGTGTTTTCACGCTTGCTAGAGGAAACGCACGGAGGGCAGCTGCTGGATGAATTGATGACGTATGCGCGGTGAAGAAAATAAGTATTTGAACACCCTCCTATGTAAAATATATATATACAGTATATTTTATATATATATATATATATATATATATATATATATATATTAAAATCTCAGAACCCTCCATGATTTCTAAGTGGGAGAACTTGCAGTACAGCAGGGTGTTCAAATACTTATTTTCCTCACTGTACTTTCTCACCTATGCCCGCTGCTTTCAAACCTCAGCGACGCTCTAAATGAAAAGATGGGCGGACACGAGTGTAAAGGTGCCTTAAACACACCGCGAGAGCGGCGCGATTTTGCGGCGCCGCGCCCTCGCGACCGTTCCGACGTCGCTCGGAGGAAGTGAGCCAAGCGCGAGTTCGTCTCACCCGGGATGATTTCTCGCACTTCAAGAATGGATTTCTGCGGCAAGTGGAATAAAGTCAAACATTGGCTGCAAACGTCACGTCTGATGAAATCATTTCATATTCGTAACCCGTGTGGGTCATTTTCACATGGTTTGATTAATAAAGATGGAAACGTCGCCTGCTGGACTTCCTTTTCAAAGACAATTTCACTGCAAGGAGTATTTGAATAATTGGCAGTTGTCCATCGTGATAATTTCTAATAAATCCATAAATTCAGAACTAATATTTTTCAAACTTTTAAGAGGAAACTGTTTTCAGGTGTCTGAAACTTTCACAATTTGCGGCGTTTTGTGAAGATTTATCAGATTTTTCCATGCAAGCCAACACAAACGCATCTTAGTGTCGATTTTTTTTTTTTTGTTTCTTTAAAAATGTCACTCAAACGATATATTTGCCATTAATGCTACTTCAAAATTGCCTCGTTAAATTGTTGCGATAGACCAGCGGGTATTTGCGACCGGGCACCCGTTTTGCCTTCGCAGAAAATTTTGTAAAAATCGCTTTTTAAAGCGTTGTAACAGTGGCACTTAGATGCTGTTCATTAGCCCATCTATGGCGTTTCGCATTTATTTTCATGAAGGATTAGCACGAATCAATTTTGTTTATTTAATGAGGTGTCTGCAAAGTCAAAATGCTCATTTAAGAGTTTTCCAGAAAAATCCAAAGTGCACTGTTGCAAAAGAAACAATGTCAACATTTGAGAAGCCTCTAAATGGACCTTTCCGACTGGCGATCTTAAGCTCCGCCCCCCCCTTAGCTACATTTGCCATGTCCCACAAGCTTCCAAAATGGCGACCGAACAGAACAGGTTTGAAGTTTATTCTCTATCTCGTATTAAAGATCATATTGCGGTATGTTTTTTGCCAAATGTGTCAGACTTGTCCACATTGAGTTGTACGTGCGCTCTTCCGCAAGCCTTAATCCATCGTAGATACTTCGTCAAGTGTGTTTTAGGCTTTGGGAAATTAATCAATCGGGCCCCTCGTAAGATAGCTGAATATCTTTCATCAGAATTGCACGTTCCCCAAGCGCATCTGGGGACCATTTTCTTCGTAACATTAACTTTTCCAAGCGCCCGCTACTGACAACCAGCATTGCTTGTTGGACAACACGGCGAGAGGGGCGTGTCAAGCCAGGGGTTAAGACAATGCCGCTATCTGATTGGCTATTATTGAAAGGTCCACGTCTGAGAAGCTGGCATCTTCTCGCTCTTCTTCTCGGGCGGGTTTACATGTGACTCACCAAGTCATTCCGATACAGCGCCACCCCATTGGCGTGGTGTAATGCCACAATTGCAGTTCAAAATAAAACCCAATTAGTGACATCATCATGTTACAAAGGGAGGGTGGCTCCTTGCAAAAGTCACACGTGGGGGTGGTGACAATCAATGTTTCGACAACAGAGGGCGCCCGCATTGTTGAGGGCCTTGAAAATTCGTAGCAGTGATTGAAGGGGGGGGGGGGGGAGAAAAAAAAACAGACCTCTCACTCTGCTGCTTCTCTTTTGCCAAGAAAAGGGCAACATACACTCAGCACAACTAGGCAAAAAATTGACTGGTACGCAGTAAATGTCACGTTGACAAACAATAATTCACGTGTGGAATGTGAGAGGTGGGCAGCACGGTGGAGCAGCTGGCAAAGCGTTGGCCTGACAGTTCTGAGGTCCCGGGTTCAATCCCGGACCCGCCTGTGTGGAGTTTACCCGTTCTCCCCGTGCCTGAGTGGGTTTCCTCCGGGCACTGCGGTTTCCTCCCGCATTCCAAAAACATGCAACATTAACTGGACACTCTAAATTGCCCCAAGGTGTGATTGTGAGTGCGGCTGTTTGTCCCGTTGTGCCATGTGATTGGCTGGAGACCAGTTCAGGGTGTACCCCCGGCTCCTGCCCGTTAGCGGCTGGGATAGGCTCCAGCACTCCCCGGGACCTTTGTGAGGATAAGCCACAAAGAAAATGGATGGATGAATATGAAAGGTGAAAAAAAAAAGAAAACGAGCACACCAAACAACAAAGGCGGAATTAAAGACTGAATTTATTTACTTGCAACATTAGAATTCTGTATATATTTTATTTGAAAGTAAATTTGAAAAATGATTTAATATACACACTGATTTTTTAAGGTTAGAAAAAAAAATCTGAATTTTAAATTAAATCTCAGAAATTCAAAATGATAGACCTAAGTATTCTAGGTATTTTTCTAGTTTAAATTTTACGTTTCATTATTTGACGGAATTCCTCAAAAACACAAAAGAAGAGTGCGTGACTAACAAATGGAAGAACACGACAACGTGGATTTTTTTTTTTGGAGGGGATTGATGCGTTTGTTGGATAGACGATTCCCGGCTGAATAGACGATCTTTGGCGCATAGACAATCTTGGATCTGCTGCGGCCAGTCCAAGTCGGCGCGTCACGAAGAAGCAGGCTCACTCCGTCGCTCCTTGTTGGAAGACCGCAGAAAGCTCTGGAATTTCAACCCCTTCTTGCTTCGCTCCTGCTGGGAATTTTGGACTTTTCATCCACTGACAGAAAAGGCGAGATCGAGCCCACCCGCTTCGTCGTCGATGACACGCGACAAAAAAAAGGTAAAGACGGCCAATCGTCAACTTTCTTGCTGGGGACGACTTGCGGGTGCCGTTTATTTGCTGGATGTCACCCGATTCGTAGAAGCGCCTTGGTTTTCGCAACTAACCAATCCTATTGCTAAATGAGCTCATTTCAAAGAAGTACCCAGTGTGAATATTTTTTTTATGTATACGCCGTATTACACAGTCTGGCTGGTATGCAACTGTGTAAAGAACTTGTACGTAAAATCACTCGAAAAATCGCGGAACTGATTCGATTTTCCGGGGTGTTGATCCAGGTGATAGACGGATCCTTTCCTTTTGCCGTCGTGGGGGGAAAAAAGTTACCTTGAACTTTTTTTTTTTTTTTACTGCTACCCCGAAGACTTCGTTCGTTGAAATTTAATTTTTTATTTCCACGAGGGTCTTTTCCTTCCTAATTATTTGTAACACTCTAATGGGACGCAAAAAAACGGCATTTTTGTTCTTGCCGAAGAGTTTGCGCTGTTGTCAAGACTTCAACCGCATTCCTCAGCTAGCTAACGTTTAGCTCCACGTTCGTCTTCTCGTCCCACTCAAATCTTTTTATCCATAAACTTAAATACATATTTCAACTTGCCATTCTAATGGAACTGTGATTTAAAGTAAAAGCGCTTTCACCTCATGTTAGCTCGTCCGCTAACTTGAGCTCAAATAACGCAAATCCCGAAACAGACGCCTGAAGTCGACTTAAATAAAGCCTTTTGTCAACATTTATTTTGACTGGGTAATAGTTGTTACAGCAAATATGTAATATGTGCATGTAAACAAGCTCAACTTAAACAGGATCTACCTTGAACTACTGTCATTTGCCTGTATAATGCGCATTTTGTTCCCCACAAGTGAAAAATCTATGTTACGCATTATACATAGGTATTTAGGGAATTAAAAAAAAAAAAAAGCCCATTTTATAAATATATGAAGTCACCTAGAGCAGTGATTCCCAAAACGTGTGCCGTGGGAAGTTATCCAATTTTACGTGATGGCACAAAAAAACATTTATTTCCAATAAATAATGTATCTTTATTCATCTATTTATGCCAGTGAGGCACAATGACAGATAGAACCAAAAAATCCTCTTCTATTAGATGGCAGGAAGTACATACAGTAATTAATTGATACATTTTTGGTGACATTTGCTTTTGTTGATGTGCCGTGGGATTTTTCATTTGTAAAATATGTGCTTTGGCTCTATAAAGGTTTGAAATCACTAATCTAGAGGTTATGAAAAGTTGTCCACTTTGATTGTATTTTTCCAGCACCACATAACAGATATGAAAAACTTGTACTCTTCATTCATAACCGGGCTACAAATGACTGCATAAATGTCCAGTTGTCCTCATAAGTTTACGTATGGCGGCCGTGTCGGCTTTGACGCTCGATGGCGTCGCCAAACGAGGACGAAACTCGTCATCAAAATTGTTGACGTGCACGATAATATGTAAATTTGGCGTAAATTGTGTATTACCCGTAAGCTATTTATTGTTCTCGCCTTGCATTTTTAATGGTACTCCATTTAATGGTAAGTTTGGAGATGTTTGTAAGAATCTGAAATGTGTTTGATGTGTTTCAGGATCCTGAGGTTGAAAAATATTTATATCACTAATAAACTTTACACCGCTCTGATCGATATCGGCCGATATTTAGAATTTATGCCGATCTTCTTTAACGCCATAATTCGCCGATCCGATCGATGACGTCATTAATTGGCTCCGCAAAAGAGAATTTACTCCGCGTCGCCATCCTGTTCAGTATATTTGAATCCAAAAGTTATTACGATCCTTCGCCACTCGTTGGTCTTCACTTTTTTTTAGTTTGGTTATGTCGCCCGACGCCACATCGCTGCGTGAATTGACAAAGTGTATTTCAGGGGTTCTGTGATGAAATGTTGCCTTCACCGAAACTAGTGCAATGGCATCCCGTTGGGCACTAGCGTGAGCGCGAGCCATGTAAACTAAACTAAATGAAATACTATGAACTAAATATTATATCAGCATGCGCTTCTAATGAACGACTTTGACTCAATTTTCCCAGCAAAGTTGTTGGCGCCCACTTCCTGTCGATTTGGCCATCTATCTGATCAAACTAATCGATTAATCGCTCCGAGACTTTCATTATGAAAGTTGTGGAAGTTCTCGGAATTGTTGCCTCTCAACGGTAAATCTTATCTATCTTCTCTTTTCTCCTCCAAAATAAGACATTTGCAAACATCTGCTTTTACTTTGGAAAACAATCGTCAACGTATTTGCCACATTTCTGACAGATGTCACGAACTAAACCGGCTAACGTCACTATTTGTGCATTTTTTTATTTTTTTTTGGACAAGTTGAAATCATTACCGCGGTTTATGCGGAGATGCGATTAATTTGTGCATTTTTTTTGTAACGGCCACAAGGGGGCACTCTATCGGACAAGGTAAGAGTGAGACCGGTGGAATGTATGCGCAGAGGAAGTGACTATTTTTATTTTCTATCAATTCATTAGGATTCAGTTACTCGCTTGGTCTGCAACAACCGTCAGAAAATCCATAAACAGTTTTCCAAAGTTATAGCAGATGTGACCCCCCCCCCAAAAAAAAATGTATATTTAGCTTCCTTTTATGACAACTAAAAGGTTAACAAAAAGTGCAGAACAACAACCCAAAAATCAGCTGATCCAACAGACCATACGCATGCTTTCCTTTATTAGTGTGATATAAATACACGTGTGTGTGTTCTACTTGGAATGTGCAGCTGTCCGACATCGACACAACACAATACTTGAAAAGTGTCCTTGGACTACAAGTCACATGGCTCAAAAAGCACATAGTAGGGCTGCAACTATCAATCATTTGAATAAACGATTCATCAGGCCGATGAGCGCATCTGTTTCCCCAGTTGTGAGGTTGCTGGTTCAAATCCGGCCGAGCCTGGCAGAGCCCGCAAGTTCTACCCGTGGCTGCGCGGCGGCTTTTTTCCGTGCTGTCGTCTGAGTGAAGACTCGAGATTTCCCGTCAGCGTGAATGTGAGTGCCGACGGCCCTTTGATCGGATAGCGACCGGTTCAGGGTGGAGCTGGGATAGGCGCCGGCATATTCGCCAACCGAGGGAGGAGAAGCGTTACGGAGAGTGGATGAACGGATTAGTCTGGTGGTTATTATTTTTTTAAACAATACAATGAATTGGATTAAAAAAAAAAAAAAAAAAATTTAAAATTTCTATCCCTTGGTTGTAAAATTACCTTAATACCCGGCCTACAGAGGGCGACTGGTTATAAGCCTCACCCAGTACATTTGTAAAGGAAATACCATTTGGTACACGCATACGCCGCAGCTGTGTAAAAGGGGCTAATGCTATCGCTACAGTCGCCGCACTAACGCTAGCGCCGCTTAGCTAATGCTAGCACCGCCACGCTAATGCTAACGCTAGCACTGCGCTAAAATGGCTGGTTTAAAAAAAAAAAAAACATACTGGTAAAAATCACCGAGACACTGCAGTAACACACTAGCGCAGCGCTAACAGGGCCGGACCGGTAAAAGTCACTTCCTCGGCGCATATTTTCCACTGGTGTCACGCTTACCTTTTGCGCTTGACTGCCCCCTTACGGTCGTTAAAAAAATGCACAAATTAGCCCCATCACCGCATAAATCGCAGGGTTGAAAGCGTGTGGGGGGAAAGTTGCGATTTATAGGCCGGAAATTACGGTAATTTTTCAGTAAATAATAACGGAATAATACCAATTTCCCAATAAAGTAAATGCAAAAAAAATATATTTTACGAGTCATCAAATGAATGAATTGATAATAATCAATTCATGAACAATTCGACAGCTGCCACCCTCAAATCAATACAAGGCATGCCGAATTCCTCATAAAATCAAAGTTGTAAAAATTTGAAGTTTTCTTTCACATGGAGCAACAAAAGCGCTCGTGCTCTTGTTTTTGTTTTTTTTTTTTTTTTTTGCAGTTAACCGATTTGATCGGAATTTTTTGGGCTGCATTTGGACGGGCCGATGCGATTGTTTGCAAACAACATTTGCAGTTTTTTTTTTTTTTTTCGTTTGACACGCTTTTAGTTTGCTGGATTTCTGGTCTTCATCATCCTCCTCCTCCTCCTGGTTGGGCTTATTCCTCGTGTGGCACTCTGAGGGATCTAGTCCCACCGCCCCTTACCCCCCGCCTTTTTTTTTTTTTTGCTTTTTTTTCCCCCCTTTCCCCGTCCGCCGCCAATGCTGCAGGCCTGCGGGATCGCATTACTGGCCAGTCTGGAAGCGCCATGGCGAGCTGGCATGGAGGAGGAGGCAGGAGATCAGGTTTCACATCTCCAGCACTCTCCTCGGTCTGCCCCCTCCCCCGAAAAGAACCTGGAGACAGAGTGGCTGAGCTGAGGAGGCAAACTCGCAACTTCTCCTCGCCCTGCCGCGAAGCTCCCCGCTGCTCGATAACCACAAAAACTATGACGTATATTTTCTCGTTTGATGAATTTGACAGCAACTCATCTATTCAACATTTGTAAATACTCGGGAATTCTTATTTTTAAAAGCCTTGTTTTCTTGCTTCGAAAAAGCCCACAATATCATTTGTATTCAACACATGCATCATATCCATTTTCAAATGTTGAAACAAGCTACTGGTGAGGAAGCGTTGTTAGTCCAGCACCAGGAAAAATCAGCGTTTCGATCGGGAGAAGGAAGTCCTGCATTTTCGGCAGTAGTACTAGTATTAGTATTTAATTTTCTCCACAATCGAGGGTGCGTCTTACGTGCGCGACGATTTCCAAAATCCGTAAAAAAAATGTCGTTGTGGGACTTCGGTAGCGGCTCCGCTTGATTGACCGTCGGATCGTTTTGCGCTGACACAGGGACGGAAAACGTACCACACAGAGGACATTTCGTAACACGTACACTACGCGCGATTACCTCCGCCATTTTGTCCGGTAGGTACGCAAAAACAACTTTTGCGGTGATCATGGTTGTGACGGTTGTAAATGGTAACGGAGGCCCCGCGGAAAAAAAATTCGATATTAGTGAGTGATTATGGTTCGGGAGTGGAGGAATCAAGAAAATGAACTCAAAACAGGGTTTCTACGGGAACAAGACCAGGTGGCCGCACTGGCAGTCCTCGGGTTAAGGCGGTTAGTTTACTACTACTTTACAACGCCCGTCTCCCATCTGCCATTTTGTCCGGCTAATGCTCGTCCGTGCTTGTGCGCAGGGAGTATCTTCGCATTGTTCGCCCTCCTTTTTTTCGACATTATCGCCCCAAAGAAGGAAGCTGTGTGTTTTAGCAATACTTCTTCAGCCAAAAGAAAATTCATTACCATAAAAAGATTGGAGCCCACCAAGGCTTCAGTCGACCGACCGTGATGACAATTATTAAAGACGAGGCCCGTATTTTAGCGCATGTTAAGGGTTCCGTTCCTATTTTGGATACAATGATCCCAAAACAAGGTTCTTTGATACTTGTCGAGATGGAGACGGTTGACGACCAGGTTCCTTAGCATTAGCTAAGCACCGCCTCCCCTTCTTCTTCTTCTCCACGCACCTCTCAGCAGTCATGCTAAGTACATCATCTTGTTTATTTCAATGCATTTGTTTTTTTATACAAAGTATTTTGATGTAAATTCTGACTTTAATGGCGGAATCGGACTTAAGTCGAAATTCGAGCTAAGTCGCTACCGTAGGGACGGATCTCAGTCGTAGACCGAGGACTCACTGTAGTTAGAAGAAGTACTTGACCCGAGAACAGAGAGGCATCACTCGAAGGCGATAACGTTAGCGCAAGACATGAAGTCATGCTGCTTCTCATTTATGAAAATGTATCATCTCTCCATCCGCGCAAGGAATACTGTGACGTGGTGTACTGCGGCCTTCTTTTGTAGACCTTATTTTTTTAGCTCAGGCCTTATAATACGGTGCACCTCACGTACGCGTTCAGTACAGGAACGGACCCCGTATTAGAGACTGGGCCTTATAATCCGGTGCGGGAAAATCCGGTATTTGGCATTCTGACTGCGCTAGCAAATGCAAAAACAACAACAACAACAAAAATTGCCTTTTTTTTTTTGGCACATTCACGTTCCACCAAGCGTCGTCTTCACTGAGTTGCTCCGCGTTTGCAGCTAGCAAATCGCAGACGGGGGAAATGTCAGCTCGATCCGTTTATTTAGTCAATGTTCGCGCTCGTCCCGAGGAGATAAAAACGCTATCGACTTTCAGTATCACAAGTAAGAGTTTAGAGCATAAATGATAACCCTTATCAGTATGATCACCACGTCGGCAAAAAATGTTTGAGTGGAATACGTAACCAAAAAAAAAAAAAGGCACAATCCGCAACCATACGCCCTGTTTGTACATCAGAAATCGTAAACGGCGGCTAGCAAAATGACGCCGCCGCCGCCAAAACGGGATTTTTAGCGAGCTCAGTGGCGGCGACGTGGAAACGACTGCGAAGGTTTGAGCTGGTGCCCGCCTCGGTGCCCACTCGCTTTATTTTGCCAGCACGCTGCAGTTCATTTCCATCTGCAGCACACACACCCAAGATGCCAACGCATGCAGGCAGACGGAAAAAAAACGACTTCTTTTTCTGAGACGTAGCATCTGAAATGCTACCGCCCTTTTTGAGGAAATTGAAATATTTTGGAATCTTTTTGTGGCGCGATCCCCGCATGATTAAAGCTTTCCGTCATATTTATTGCAACGCAAATTGGTATTAATAGAAGGGAAAAGTTCCTCTAAGACGCGGTTCCAAACTGCGTTTGAGAGTCGTTGGGTGGCAGAGTCACCGTTCCTCTTTTCCGCGTCTCGCCGTGGATTCCTCGCGGCGGTGTCCGTGATCGTTCCGTTCCAAGGTGGAAACGGCGGCCGCGCCGGCTCCTAACGCTATCGATCGGGCCTTGAAATACTTGGCGTGCGGTGAATAATTCAGACGCGCTCGCCACGCTGGCGGCTCGCTGACCTTTTTGCAATCATGTGACCGCTGCTTGTGTGTATTGAAAACTGGGACTTCATTTAGTTTTGAGGAAGTTGATGCAAGACGACGCTGGTGCGAAACTCGCCGGTTGCGGGGAAAAATCCTTTCAACGCTTACTTGGTTTCAACAAAAATAAATCAGTTCAGGGTGTACCCCGCCTCCTGCCCGTTGACAGGTGGGATAGGCTCCAGCGCTCCTCGCGACCCTCGTGAGGATAAGCGGTGAAGAAAATAGAAGGATAAATAATAAACATTTTCAGGGAGTCCTCGGTCCACGACTGAGATCCGTTACTACAGTAGCGACTTAACTCGAATTTCGACTTAAGTCGGATTCCGCCACTAAAGTCAGAATTTACACCAAAATACTTTGTATAAAAAAACAAATACATTGAAATAAACAAGATGATGTACTTAGCGTGACTGCGGTCGTTATCGACTTCGAGTGATGCTTCCCTGTTCTTGGTTCAATAATCCATGCTTCAAGTACGTCTTTTAACTACAGGGAGTCCTCGGTCTACGACTGAGATCCGTCCCTACAGTGGCGACTTAAGTCGTATTTCTCCATTAAAGTCAGAATTTCCACCAAAATACTTTGTATAAAAAAACAAATGCATTGAAAGAAACGAGACTGCTGAGAGGTGGATGGAGAAGAAGAGGAGGAGGCTGTGCTTAGCTATTGCCAAGGAATCCGGTTCTCAATCTCGACAAGTATCAAAGAACCTTGTTTTGAAATCATTGGATCCGACGTAGGAACGGAACCCTTCACATGCGCTAAAATTTCTGGCTTTGACTTTAATAAATGTCACCACGGTCGGCCTACTGAAGCCTTTAGTGGTCTCCAATCTTTTTATGGTCATGGTAATGGATTTTCTTTTGGCTGCAGAAGTATTGCTAAAAGACACGGATTTCTTCTTTGGGGCGATAATGTCTAAAAAGGTGGGCAAAAAATGCTAACATACTCGCAGCGGACAAGCATTAGCCGGACAAAATGGCGGACGGGGGACGGGAGCTGTAAGGTGGAGACCGTCTCAACCCGAGGATTTACTGTAACGTGATTGGGGAGCGGCTCATCGCTGAGATCCCGGTACATGCATTCGTCCCTCGCGACGACCCCTCACCTCTGACCTCCTGCGACATCAGGGGACACGCAGCCCCTGATCGGCCAAGTAGACTCCAGCTCCTGATTTCGCTCACCCGGCAACCGTAACCGGCTCCTTTTGGATTTTACACGCCACGCGTTCATGCCTCGGCAAATTGTACCCCCCCCCCCTTAAAAAAAAATAAAAGAGCGGACGAGGATTTAGTGTCTGCAAACATTGCGACACGGGCGACTACAATGACATCATTCCCGAGTTTGCGCTTGAAACTTTTTTTTTTTTTTTTTTTAAATCACACGGGCCAAAGCGACGTCGCGTGACGTTCGACGCAGCCGCTCCGGTTTTAGCAGCGCAGCAATCTTTTGAGCGCGTGTGCGTGTTTACCTGGCGGCCCGCATAGCTCGGCTCGCTCTGCTTGTTTACGAGGCGGCGACTGGTTTCTCCGCTTTCTTCGCCGCTCGGTGAACGTTTGACACTTTCTGCCCACACGGAGAAGACGCAATCAAAACGAAGCACAGATATAAAGATCTTTTTTTTTTCTTCCCAAAATAGACCCCTCAGAACCAATTTTGAAATCATACTGCGTTTTGTCAGTTGCGTGCGCTTTTGCTCATTCCCCTGACAGTTTGCACGTGTAATTTGCTTGAAATGTCATAATTAGTAGTATCAGTGTCAATACTGTACTGCATATGTGTACTCGCAAAATCGCTCAACTCCTTCGACACCCGGTCGAAAAATGTATGTAAAAATCTACGGGTGTGGTCAGTCATGCCCGCGGACATAAAGTAGCAGGTATGTGTTCTGTTTATAATTATGAGTGTACCCCTTTAAGAGCGGAGGGGGGGGGGCGGTGTCAGATAAACTAGGAAGTAGAAGTCACTGACCTAGGTAAAAAGAAAAGACTGGATAGCGCATACACCTCTAGCGGTGTGTCGATTTGGTTGGAGCCAGTTGGCCGCCATCTTGGTACTCCCAAAACGTGTGCAGGACATGGTTTACGGGTTGGATTATGGCGGGGTTTTTCCTCAAAGTTTGGCATGTAGAATTAAACCTGGTTGTCTGAACATGACATATTTATATATATATATATATATATATATATATATATATATAAAAAGCAAAAAACTAAGCATTTTTTGTCATAAAAACATTACATTTGAAGTCAATCAGTTTGATATCTTTTCGGAAATAAGGACTCCCAATGGGAAAATACATGCTAAACACTTTGCTCATTTGTTGTCTCTGCGACGTCCTATTCCAGACAGAAAATTTCAACTTGCTTCCTAGCATTTGAAAATCAAATTCAATTTGCAGAGTTCCGTATTATGAAATTCATCAAAAATTTCACAGAAAATGCGTTTTCTTGCTTAGCCACTGATGAAGTTTGGGGAAAACATTGACATCGCTTTTTGGCGAAAAAACGTCGGCCCGTAAAGGTGAAGGAGAGAGTGAACAACAAAAATGGGAAACAAAACTTTCCTCAAGTGAATTAAGCTCATCAGGAAAAAAAAAACCTTTACAAACAAAGTCTTAACAGTGTCAAAGTAAATCTTTCTAACGTACCTGTGGAATGTTTTCTCACAGCCACGAAACTTGCGATTAATGCACAGGTCGGTGTGGTTGTTTTGGGAGTATCAAGATGGTGGATGGCGACCTAGGTTCTGGTGGCCAATGAGCCTTCCAGTCTTTTTTTTTTTTTTTTTTTGTAGATCAGTGGTAGAAGTAGGTCGAGCAGCAGCTTTTTGTTAAAGACAGGATCCTTCCGGGTTTAAAAAAAAAAAATGTCAGGTTCACTGCGCTGGATCGGTTTTGAGAGCGTGCGACAAGTGCGCAATTGCGCAGTGGCGCAGCTTAGAGGGAGCATTGGCCTAAACTACGCAAAATAAGCGGCGTCTTTCAATATCTGTTTTTCTACTCGTAACAAATTTTACGCGCGTGATTTTTCGTGCTACGACTGTGCAGATTTGCGAGTGGGACAGCGAGCGGGCGTGGAATGCGCCCGTCAAATCACAGTGACGAGCGTATATGTACGCTACTAACGTTACTTCCTTCTTGAGCGTGTTGTGTGCAGTTTGGAATGTGACAAACATTTCTTCAGTCAAGCTTTTGCTTGCCGGCTGTCGGATATGTGTCAGTTGGCATAATAAATGAGTAATAAATAGAAATGAACCAGCCTTATGTGGGTCGCGGGGTGTACTTTGCCCACCCCCCGGCGCACACGAGCGGCTTTGTTGTTTGTTGTCTTTTGCAAAACGAATGAATCACGCTGGCTTTGTACCCACACGGCTTGAGTTATTTAAAGGAAAATCCCGGAGGTTTCTCCTGATGCCGTGTACGTTTTGCTGCTCACATCGGTGAGGCGGCGTTGTTGAATTTGCATTAAACAAATGTTGTAGTGAAGCAGTTGATCCCTCCAGAAATAAATGAGCAGCAGCTGCTGTTTTTTTTTTTTTTTGAAGCACTCTCATCTCTATTTTCTCCCCGCCGTGTGTGTAAAACCAAAAAAGCCGGCCGTGGGGCTCCTCCCCTTCCTGCTCCTCCAGCTGCTGTGTTTCTTTTTCGTCGCGAGCAGGAAGTAACATCGTCTTATCGATTCATTGCGCTCATTTTTTTTTTTTTTGAATGTCAAATGGACACGGCCAACCGCGCGCCGCCGTCTTGTCGTACTTAGATAGCGCGACTCAGTGTCTGTCGCTCTCGCCCCGACAGCTCGCCCTGATGTGACGCACTTCGCCCATGGAGCCTCGGGGCAACATGCTACACGCACGGACACAGCGCTCAGGTATGGACGCACACGCTCGCGCATATTCAACAATTGACATTCTTGTAAAATTAATTGATATTGCTTGTAGTTCAATATATAGTTTAAAGCAGTGATTCCCAAACAGTCTGCCGGGGTACATTAGTGTGCCGTGAGCGCCCTTCAGAAGTTATCCACTTTTATGGAATTGCTAAAAAAATAATAATTTCCAAGAAATAATGTATCTTTATTCATCTATTTATGCCAGTGAGGCACAATGACAGACAGAACAAAAAGAAAATCCTCTTCTGTTAGATGGCAGGAAGTGCATACAGTAATTAATCGATCCATTTTTAGTGACATTTATGTACTTTTGTTGGTGTGCCGTGGGATTTTTTAATTGTAAAATATGTGCCTTGGCGCCATAAAGGTTGGAAATCACTGGTTTAAAGTATAAATCCAGCACTATCAGTGTTTCTAAAATACAGTAAAACATCAGGTTATGAACTTAATTGTTTTTTTGACCCCGTTTGTATCCTGAAACATTAAAAGGGACGTCCCGATCTCATTGTCTTAATAAAAGAGACACTATGATTCAATTAATAACATACAGTGTATATTATGAAGAATATTTTTGGACGCAGACCCTTTTTAATGTCAATGACTGACTCCATTAAATTGGCGATTGGATGGTTGAGCATGTAAAGGGCGGAACGTCCGCCTTGGATCAGATTTCCGTCTTGCGCCGCCGAGCAGACGACTTTTCCGGTTCCGTCCGAGCGTTGCGTGACGGAGTCAGTTGTGGTCAGGCGTGAACAATGTGGGATATGTTTGAAAAAATAAGTGTAAACAAGTGAATTAACATATGCCGAGTGGCGAACGTGCAGGTGACCAATGTCCTCGTCATCATCTGGCACATGTATATGGTCATGTTTCGTATCTATATAGATATATATATCTACACACATTGCACCTCTAATATATACACACACAGATGTATTATATTCAGGCATGTTACACACATGTACATGATACCAGGCACACGCGTTACGCACAACACAGTCAGGGCCAGTATTTGTCCTGTTGGGTTGTCGTTTATCAAGCAGACAACGGGCAAAATGAGCCAATCAGAGCCTGCAATTAAAAAAGGCAGGAAGCCCCCCTGATTGCCCAGCCCTGCCTTCACTGGCGGTGAACGAGGGTTAGTCTTGCGAAAGAGCAGAAGGGGCAGGGCTGGGGGGGTTCATTAGCTGTTTTTTTTTTTTTTTTTTTTTTTTTTTTTTGGGAGGGGGGGGCTGTTCAAACCATTAAATGGTCGGCAATTAAGATGACGCGAGACATTTTTATGTTTTGCCATTTTATGCGAGCACGTGATGTCGTTTTTGTCACAGCCATCCATCCATTTTGCAAGCCGCTTATCCTCACAAGGCTCACGGGAGTGCCGCGGTGTAAGCCGAGTCAATATGTCGCGCTTTACTTCCACGGTTCAGATTCAGCTTCTTGAATTACCCATCATCAGTATATATAGAGAGTCACTGACGGTGTAGTGGCGTGGGATCGATTCCCGCTCAGTCATGGTGTCTATCTGCCCTGTGACTGACTGGCGACCAGTTCAGGGTGTAGTCCGCCTTTCGCATATGTGGGGCATCTATTTTTGTACCAAAAATATATTTTTGGACTCAGCGGAACGCAACATTGTGACAACAACTTGTCAACAAATAACGACAATATCATATGAAACACCGAATATGATATTTTCGACACTTGAGTTCACTTCAGTTCTCTTTGTGTAATTTAGTACTGTGACTGTACTTAGTTCGAATGGGCTCAGCAGTCCTTTTATTTCAATTCCTCATATTGAGCAATATTAGTGAACAACGTATTTCACGTTGTCGTAAAAGAGAGACATTGTGTTACCCCAAGCGGATGCCTCACCCGGTCTTTCTCGAGGGACGGCCTTTATTTCGGGAAAGTCGTCCCGTATTTTACGCTCAAGCCGAGCAGGCCGTCCAGCGGAACGCGAGTTGACATTCTGACTTTGCAAACGTACTCAAAGACCTTCCGAGGCGGCCCGTCTGCTCCCTCCAAAATCACTCCCATATGTCTCTCCCCCCCCCCCCCCCCACGTGCATTTCTTAGCTCGGGAATGCAAATATGGATGATTTCACCATCAAAGTATGGCGGAGTTTCCCGGGAAATGATATTAAGCAGAAACGTGGAGATTAATGATGGAATGTAGTGATGTAGATATTGCACATATTTAGTGTTGTATGGTCACGTGCATACATGCTTTTACAAATGATATGTCGTTCGTATAGTATTTTTCACACGCACAAAAAAGTGAGTAAAAAAACTGCAGGAGTACAAAAACTCGCCCTGCCCATCCCCGCAGATAAAAGCAGACGCCAATAGTAACAGACATACCCAACGAGAGCAATTATTTCACTTTAGAGGTAGTTACTATCGAGAGTCCAACGGAATTCATGCAAAAAGCATGTCGCTAACATCCATAATCGATTCTTAATTGTCTTTTGAGCACTTGAGTATCAGACGATTTGGGATTTTGGTGAATTTCAAGACATTGAATCCCCGTTTGTCAAAGGGATGCGTTCAAGGCCTCGCCGCAAAATGGGAAAATCACTAAAACAATCTCAAGAAGTCATCATTGTGTTGCGCTGTCAATTGGAACACAATAAAGGGATGGATTTTCCTTTTTTTTTTTTTTTTTAATCTGGTATATTCATTATCACCAAATAATTGCCAGATTACTCTTTTTGTTTTTTAAGTTATTAGTTGCAATCATGTTAGAAACAAAAAAAAAAGATATATAAATATAACACAGCAGGCTTGACTGTAATTAAATTGTTCTGGACCAAACGCAGCCGGGGGTTGTAGGTTCCCCGTCCTGCTTTAAAACGGAGTCCTCTCATCTTTTTGGGCCCTCTGATGACAATTTCTAAAGTAAATTGAACATTTTTCCCCTAACAACACACAAAAGGAGCACCGAGGGGTGTGTAGTGTTGACTTTTAGCCTCGGACTTGGCGCGAGGATCCAAAGCGACATCGTGGAAGAAACCAGGAGAAACCACACACACACTCCAAATGGTGTGTCGTATGCCGCCTACAATTAGAGAGATATTTTAGGTCCATGTTGTCGTCGTAGTCGAGCAGCTCAGCTGCAACAGAAAGTGGAAAATATGTTTAAAATATGCAGCGAAACATCACGTGAATAAGCAACATGCAACGTTGTCTGACCGTCGCGCTCGTGCGCCGTGTGATTTTTGCGATCATATCGCCGCTTTATGATGTGCGCGGCTTTTGTTTTTTACAGCCGCGCCGGAGGACAAAGGCAACACTGTGCCTCTGACGGACAGACCTGTTACTATGGCGATTACGCTCATTAAAAACACCTCCAGGCCCCTGAGCCGCGTCATAAGAATTTATGGCTTCTTTTTCTGCTTGGCAACACACACACACACACACACACGCGCGCGCAGTTTTATTTTGTATTCGTACAACAACACGTGTATGAGTGGCCCCAGTGGTTGCTGGGTAATCTATGAAGTATGGAAAAGATGGATGAACTTTTTGTGCCTTTCTAGTAGAAGAGTTAGACCCATGACAGCAGAAAAATCATATATAATCATACACAAATTCCCCTGTACTTCATTATCACGTATATTTGTGTAACTAATTGAACATGAAATCCGAAGTTATGGCAAATTTTAATGACTGAAAAATATAGAACTGGAACTTCCATGAAAGCAATACAAATCAGAAAACGGTGTTTTGCAAAAAAGTATAAAAAATTAATAATTGTGGGGAGCTTTCATTCTCTTTTGCATTCCTTGACCCTGCGTGAAAAGTTAGGTCACCCCCCTCAAAAAATGTTGTGGTTCCGATTTCCTACATTTCAGAACTCGGGTCGGTAGGAAGGTGTTTATTTTTAATTTTTGAACAAAATATTTTTTAACTCAGTCTCCACCGTACAGTGCCGCCATTTTCCTGTCAGTTCTCGCCAATTCACGCTCTCTCTTGCATAACGAGATTAAAATTCACGAAGTCTCCCTCGCATTGCGACACACCGGAATATTAGCAGAGATGATAAATGAACTTGATTTTTGTCACGAACGAGGCGGTCGGGCAAGAAAAGACCCAAATGCAGGAAGCCAAAGACGTAAGTGTGGATTTTAGGATGGTTTATTGGCTGGTGGAGGTCATACATGAGGTGGCAGTCCAACAGGGCGACGGTACAAAAACCACAAGGCTCAAGGCTCGGTCCAAAAAAACGTGAAACTGTCAAAAATCCGACATGGCAACACATTAAAAAGTAACGCGACATGATACAGTGAAGAAAATAAGTATTTGAACACCCTGCTATATTGCAAGTTCTCCCACTTAGAAATCTTGGAAGGGGAGAGCTTGCGATGAAAATATCAAACCTGTCCATGATCAGGTTGAAGCATTTCCCTGTGGCTAAGGTACAGTGAAGAAAAAAAGTATTTGAACACCCTTGCTATATTGCTAGTTCTCCCACTTAGAAATCATGGAAGGGGTCTGAAATTTTCATCGTAGGCGCTCCCTTTGCATGATTTCTAAGTGGGTGAACTTGCGATATAGCCGGGTGTTCAATACTTATTTTCTTAACGCTATTGACAGGGGACGAGGCAGCTGTCTGACTTTCATGAACATATGTGCGTATACCACCACATGGCGATCTGGCAACAAGTGGCATGAAAAACAAGTCTTAAATACGCAACGTAATCAGGGTGCAGCAGCGCCTACGAGCAAGTTTCTGCACGGGGCCATGGAGAACCACGCCCCTGACGTATTTATTACAAGATGTAAAAATGTGAGGGTCGGTCGGGAAATCGGAACCGCAAGCTTTTTTAACGCCTTATTGGTGTTGTATATTTTTTTTCCTCTTTAGTTTCATGTCCCGTGTGTTATAAACTAATTGTATACTACTTTTGAAATGTGCTCTCTAAATAAATATGGATGTAGCAACCAGAAAGACAATTTAGTGGTTCATAGAAAACGATGTAGCGACCGGATTTGGGCCCCTGGGCCTGGAGTTTCACACCTGAGGTCGAAATGCTGCATAGCGGCTGCAGAATGTATCCAAACCAGGTCGATTTTATGAGAATTCCAATGAAGATGATGATTTGCTACGGAGGAGGAAGGCTCGGGGGATCGTGGGTATTCTGGGGGTAATCTACAGCCGCAGAGGAGGCACAGAGAGCGGCCAAGCAAACAATGGCAGCGGAGCCAGGAAGTCTGGCCTGCAGTCTCCCAGGCCCCCAAAAGGCATGTCGGGCAGGGCGCCGGCACCATCGCCAAGCTGCTGCTGCTGCTGCACCCGGGGGCTCTTCTTGCAAGGAGGGAGGAGAGGGGGGCAGAAGATGGGGTGGGAGGGATGTAGCCAGTGACTATAGCGAAAGAGATGAAGGACCAAAACATGAGAGGCAGACTGGGAATAGAACAAGGTTACGTACTTTGCGTTACATACTTTAGTCGCGAAGAAGCCTTTTTGGATTCAACGTGAAACGTCTTAAACGAGGAATGAGTCCGTTGGGCCGTCAATCCCTAGACCTGGATAACCGACAATCTACACAGACGTGTTACACGCAGTACTTTTGGAGCTCATCGGACGAGTTTGGAAAGACATTTGGACGTTTATTTCGCACGCTTCGTTTCGAAATATGTGATTGGTTTGAATATGCAGTCGTTGTTGAAAATTTGCAAAGATAGAAGAACTTTGTAGTACTGGATGGTGGTAGTAGTGTAGCGCGGGTCGCCCCCTCCCCCGCCGAATAAAAACCGGAGTACCGTGGTTGGGTTGCACGCGACGTCACGCTTGTTCATCCGGGTGCTCGACCGCCGTTGTCGCAGACAAGCAGTCAGCTGTCCATCGTCTGTCGCGTCTACGGATGTGGGAATCGCGGAAACGGAGACATCGGGAAGCGATTTTTCTGTGTTCCAACGATTAGATTGCATGAAGGAAAAGATAGAATGGAGCTATCGAAAAAAAAACGGCAACAAAAAGTGGCTTGCAAATCCGCGACGTGCAGATCTGAACGAAGCTGGAGGACGCGAGGCAAATGGTTTTTTGAAAGTCTGTTCCGATTATTTTGTAAGCGTTAATTTCGAGTGTCGGGATGTTCTACTTCAGGCAACTCTTTCGATACCTTCGCAGAGTTTGATCTTCTGTACGTATCTAGATTTGGCGACGTCATCGAGTGAATTAAAGTAGAAAACATCCGCCGCTCGCCGCTTCCACGTGGGCCTCTGGACGTTGCCACGGTGATGTTGTCTGCAGAAATGGCGGCGATTATCACGTGATTGCAGCCCAAGGATTGTACCCAGCAGCGGTTTATCCGGCTCGGCTGTTGCATTCACGTTCGCTTGTGCGGTGGCTTTAGAGCGCCTCGTTGTCGCCGCGGCTGCGTAAGAACGTGAGGGGCCTTCAGAGACGCTGTGTAAATGCGAGGGAAAGTGTTTTGCGGTGTTTTTTTTTGTCACATAGCACATAATGGATGATTATGAAAATTATTATTTGTAGTCGAATGCTGGAGTTGAAACTCTACATGATCACACTGCCAAGATATGCAATTTATTCTCACAAAGGTTGTCCAATGTATGTTAATACATAACTTGGATAATACTGTACTTAGGTGTGAAGTACTGCCGTTTTTTTTTTTTTTCAAGTAAATCTTCTCAAAGGCATAATGCAATGAAATTGATACTTCAGCGTTCATATTTTCTATGCAAGTAAATAACATTTGGTCTTAACTGACAAAGGAAAATGATCATGAAAGGCTCTCTTGTTTTCTCTAACGCGCTGTGGTAGTTTTTATTTGGTCCGCATCAGATGAGATCGTTAACTAAAATGCTTTTTCGCTCCATTTTTAGCGCCCCGCTGAAATCTCTACCCCCCCCACCCCCCCCCCCCCCCCCCCACCCCACCCCACCCGACCACGATCCCAATCTCGGCCATGACACGGATTTTATACGTGTAGCTCGCGAGCTGTCGGCATCTGGCGCCTTTGTTTGGACTGCCGCTCTTGTTCCAGAGCAGGAAGTGGCCGCGCATTAAGGTCTTATTGATGTCTGGACTTCCATGCCGCAGTCGTTTTCCAAGGGCAGGGGTGAGAGGAAGCTTGGGAGGTTTAGAAGGTGGCCGCTATTCGTGCACGACGTTGCTGTTTTCTTAAGACAAGGGTGATCGGTGTGGCTTAAATCCACTCAAAATCCTGCTGCGGCAGTCGCTGTCCCTGCAATCTTTCGCTTATTGACGCCTCCCAGTCCCAAAGCGCTATATCTCATAATTTTTATATCCTGGGCTATTCTTGCACCGTTAGTGAGGTTATCGCTCGGATTTTATTGTGGTTAAGCAACCGACTTCCACATAGGGCAAATCAAGTTGAAGCATTTCCCTGTGGCTAAGGTACAGTGAAGGGAAAAAAGTATTTGAACACCCTCGCTATATGGCTAGTTCTCCTCTTTCTTAGAAATAATGGATGAGTCTGAAATTTCATCGTAGGTGCATGTCCACTGTCAAAGAGATAATATTTTTAACAATGTATTTGTGTGATACAGCTGCAAATAAGTATTCGAACACCTGTCTATCAGCTAGAATACTGACCCTCAAAGACCTGTCAGTCCGCCTTTAAAAGTCCACCTCCACTCCATGTATTATCCTGAATCAGATCCACCCGTGTGAGGTCGCAAGCTGCATAAAGACACCTGTCCACCCCGTCCAATCAGTAAGATTCAAACTTGTAACATGGACAAGACCAAAGAGCTGTCCAGAGACAAAATTCTACAACTCCACACGGCTGGAAAGCGCTACGGTCAATCTCAATCGGAGTTGCATATAATAATGAAAAAAAATCAGAACGAGGTAATGCAAACCTGCGGCTGTGTCGTTGCGAGAGTTTCGTAAAATACGATGACGGTGTCTGATTTGTGATTGGACGAGCGAGTCGGCGGTGGAGCCAACGGGAAGAGGATCGTGAGCGTGCGTCGGCGGGATGAAGGCGGACCGTTGAGAGGATCGCCCCTCGGACGTTCTCTTCGGTGACATTAACCGTTCAGGTTGTTTGTGGTCGAAGCAAATGTTACAGTATGCTGTCTGACATTTTGCAGTTACAGGAGGACGTCCGGTGGATTGGCTTAAGTGAGGCTTCAAGGCTGCTCGTGAGTCAAACTGCTAACTTTTGACTCCAGTGGGACGTCCACGTTGTTAATGCTAAAACGTGTGATTACTGATTCAGTGACTTTCAGCTGTAACCATGATTGCGAACTCGTAAAGTCGACTCAGTGACCAGTCGGTTCAACCCCTAATATCATTTTCTAGTGACCCCTGGTTGGTTTTTGTCATTTCACAAAGCATTATGGGATGCACTGAGGCCCCTGTGCTCACTAGACATCACAAAAAGGCCAACTGATGACACAGGGCGGTACGGCGGTTCGGGGGGGGGATTCCAGTCATCGGCTTGCGCAAGTTGCCGCAGCAGTAAACTTTGGGGCATGCCCGCATGGACGCGAGCGGAGAGTCTTTGGGGTGGGGGGGCGGTCATGCCCGGATGCCTACTTATAAGGGTGCTTTACATCACATTGTACAGGTGGTTCCACACAACAATGCCTGCTTTCATCTGGACCAATATGGTACGGCGCTACTAACCTGTGCTAAGTATTTATTGTGTGCCTGTTTGATCCTTTGGTCCAGTGCGTCTCAAATCTTTTATACCAAGTACCACCTAAAAAAAACCATCAACATTAAAAGACTTTAATGTTAAACTTTCATGTTAAGGTGGGGGCCACAAAATATTATCAAATGGCCCCGGGACTGCCAGTTTGAGAACCCTTATTTACACAGTCTGGACATCAACGCTGCGCCTAATTATAGGAAAATAACGGAAAAATTTTGCACATAAAGATTCTGTTAAAATGTGCTGCACATAAGTCTAATAAAAACTTGTCCAAAAAAACTTGTAAAAATTTGGTTCCTAAAGATTAAATAATTTATTTGCTTTTCGAGGAATTGTTTTCCCTCCACTTGCATGTATGTGACTGGATTTATTTGACTTCAAATGTTTGTTCTATGTTGAAGATAACGCGAGCACATATGATGTCATGCTAGCGCTACACTGTTTTGGAAGGGAAGCGGATCCAAGACGGGTTGCCTCGGAGTTCGGATGGGGGTTGTGGGAACCGTAGTCGGTCGGCTTCCGGTCCGTCCTCAACATGCCCGATCCTGTCCACCCTCCTGCATCTGACGGCCGTCTCGCTGTGTTATTTTTGCACCAGCCGGTCTTATCTGACCACCTTGTTATGCAGTCGCGCACCTGAACAAGCCCGCATCAGCAAAACGCTCGTCGCATGTTCTCCTAAAAGTGGGAATAGAAACACACACACACACACATGCACTGTACTCATGCACACTCGTCGGGACCCCCCCCCCACCCCACCCCCCTCCGTCGCCATCTAAAGATGTGTGAAAAGTGGGTCACAGGTCCGACCTCTTTGTCCCGCCCTGGCAAATGGAAAGTGACAGACACTGGCTGGACATAGCCACTAATTGCCCGACACGCACACATATGTAACCCCCACGCTCCCCAGACCAGCAGCCCCCACCCCACCCCCTCTCGGCGCCCCCTAATTGCGATACGGCCGGTTATTAGTGCTGTGCCTGTAATTGCACAACATCTCGGGCGAATCATTTGGCGTAGATGCAGGTGGGGAGAGGGTTGGTTCCGTAGCACAACACGTCGGTTATGTCGACTGTTCTGCTGTCGCGGCCGTACGTAGGAACAGGAAGTCCAGTGTTCCCGCCGCTCTTTTTGGTACACCCACATATAATATTCTGCATGAAAACTTGAAAATTCCGCCTTCAAAGCCTTTTCCACCTGGAAACATAACATTTGGCATACACATCAATCATGAGAACACCCACAAATATGTCTAAAAAGTTACAGGAAATTACTTTATAGGGGAATGAGGTTCTTTAAAGGTCCACTGTCATGAAATGCATGATTTTCAGTATGTTATTAATGAAAAAAAACGGCAGCTGGTATGGACCCACCTGATTTTTCACCACAAAACATGAATTTGACAAATATGCCTTTTTGTAACTCCCGCCATGAAAATCCTCTCAAGGGATTTGTTTTTGAGAAGAAGCAGGAAGTGACGAACGGGGCAGTAGCGGCCTCCCGCGGACTTGTTTGTACTAGTTTTACCTGCGGGAATGTAGCGCGTTGTTCCTTCGTGTTAGCCAAAATGCCGGGTCATTGTATTGCTGGGTATTGCTCGAACACTCGGGAGTATGGATTCACTCTTCATACTTTTCCAAAAGACCCGGTTTCTCGTGAAAAATGGATTGCACGGGTGCAAAGGATGAGAGCTTTATGGGTTCCAAATGACAGCTAGGTGTGTACACGGCTACTTAAAAAAATGTATATAGTATTATAATAATAATGGGGGGAGACGGAGACGTTAATCAGGGGTGCTAAATGCGCCGTTGTTCCTTGCCGTCGCAGAGGTGGTCTGGCCGCATGCGGTTTAGCTGTGATCCGCATATCATCTAAATACGGCTCGAAAGTAATATTGTAGTTACTATTGAAGTTACTTTTGGAAAAACAAATAATGAGTGGTGAGGTGATCCGGGCATGTCCCACCGGACAGAGAGACCCCGAGGACGACCCAGGACACGCCTCGGGTGACGTCTGGAAACGCCTCGGGATCCCGGAAGAGCTGGAAGAAGTGGCTGGGGAAAGGGAAGTCTGGGTATCCCCTGCTGAAGCTACTTCCCCCGCGACCCGACCCGGAGAAGCAGTAGAGAATGAATGAATGGATGGATGGATGGATGGATGGATGGATGTTAATAGACATCTCAATCATGAGTAGGCGCACAAACTAGTCTCACAAAACCTTGCCTGAAAAGACACAGGAAGTCGGGCAATGGCCATTTTCTGATCATTTTGCTCCTTTCCACTGTTCCTTTGATGACAAACTTCTGAGGGATTTTGTATTATTACTTCCAAATTTGGACCACATTTACTACCATAGTTGGAATGTTTGTGAAATATTGCTGTTATGTCCAGCCTTGAAAATGTTTGTATTTGGAAGACACCAAGGCCGCGGAAATGGCTAGTGCGAGCATCCTCAGAAATGTTTGAAAATTCAGCCCCAGAATCTGGTTTGTCTTGACATTATCAAGAAGCAATTTCCAAAAACACACGGGGATTTTTCTGAAGTCTGTCATTTTGATTTAGCGCCAGCCATTTTAGGGTCGTTTTGGTCATTTATCAGGGCTTCTGTGTATGTTTTGAAAATGCAACTACTTTGACCAAATATACAATTTGATGTCTATTATCAGTTGGCCCAACAAAAAAAGCCTCAGGAAGCAAAAAATTTGCTAAAAATTCTGACATTTTAGTTTAAAGTGAGCCATGTTAGGGTCAAGGTGGCCATTTTGTGGGCTGCTTAAAGACAAAGTGCTCATACGGTAAGCGGCGAATGTAAAAGTAGTTTTGTCATTATTGTTTGTCCCAAGTAGCCCAGTTGTACATCATAATGGCAAATTATTTCACGTGATCTGAACATTCCACGTTGTGTCTTGTCAGCGTTCCGGGTCCAAAGAACCAGCAAGCCAGAGGACCTTCGTCTCATATTGTGATAGCAGAGCAGCAAACGTCTCCCGCGAAGCTTCCGGACAGCAAAGTTGCATCGGGAACCACCGGGGGACCGTCCGTCCCGCACCTCCTGGCGCGGTCCCGTCCCGCCCCACCCGAACGTCCGTCCGTCCAGTCGCGCCGCAGGATGGGAGGCTTCCTTTTGCGTCTGGCCGTCGTGGCCGCCGCCCTGCTGATGGTCCTCAGAGCAGAAGGTACGGAACCCGCACTTGGGGCTCAGAAAATGAGAATGGGTAAACGCATTTTGAGCGTCGCTGAGGTTGTTTTGGTACATTGGCCTGACTTTAACGTGGGCTCACTTCCCGCTCAGCGACGGTGTGAACGTGGGTCTGAATGCTTGTCCCCGACGACCATTTCGGGGTGCAGGCAGACTGGGAGGGGGCGAGGGCATAAAGGGTGAAAAACTTTTGAATCAACCAATTTTCAGGGAGGGGGGACAGCTCAATGAATGCAACAAATATTCCAAGACTCTTGATCACGTGACTTCTCGTTGGGACGGATTTAACAGAGGAGTGCCCCCCCCCATACCTCCATTTGTGTCCCTTCCTTTCAACACACTTAAAGCCTTCCATGCTTTAATTGGCGTAATCAGGTGGACGAAAACATTTGCGTAACAGAAGCTCCTATATTAATTTTGAAAGTCATTGACAGTTTCCAACTGCATCTTCAATCTCAGCTCCACCCCTTTTGTCACCTTTTTCCCTGCCCACATGACCTCAAGGTGATACCGCATACCCCCCCCCCCCCCCCCCATGTGAGAAAGTGTCTCGAAATCTCACACGGCGGACACGTTCCGCCTCCGTGCCGGCTTGGCAAACTTTCTCTCCCCGGGCGCCGCAGGAAGCTGTTGAGCCGATTGTTGTTGCTCTCACTTCCTCTTTGCGCACGAAGCGCTTCCTGTATGACACGGCGCGGGCCGCGGCGGCGCTAAAGCCTCCGAACGGCCATTGTTCTCCGGAAATATCCCTCAGTCCCTCCGGAGACAGATTTGCCCCTTGAAAAGTGCTCGTTTCCCTTCTCCGCGACCTTTTTGAAGTCCCGCCGACCATTTGTAGAGAGACCAGAGAAATGGGATGATACATTTTTTTTTCATCTCCTTTTCACACGTTAAAATATGCATGCGACGATGGTGCCGCTCTTTAGTTGTGTATATTTATTTTCAGTACAGCTGTCACACGTGTGGAAAAAGATACTCATGTTTCATGCTAAATGGGTTTGTTATTCTTATTTTGGCAGAAAATCTGTGCCAAAATGACCACGTTACAGGCATAATTTTCACCAAATCCTAACACCAATTGAACAATAGTGTAGTTTTATACCGAAATATTTGTCACATTTACGTGATTTTACATTTGAATATCTGGTTAATAGAATTGATGACAATCATTTGCAGGGGACAATTGTGTATCTCTAAAATGATGAAATATTCATACATTTACATTGAACCAATATGGCTCTCGTGGTCATCGCAGAACTCAAATTTGTTGTGGCCCGGGATCGAAATGACTGTGACGCTCCTGATTTAAATCACTATACTTGTTCATATTTCTTACATGCAAGATAATAATAATAACAATACTGCATTTTATCTGAGAGCCTGTAGCAGCAAAACACACAAGTAAACAAAAAATCAAGAATATACATTCACAAAACAATGTGTGTCAGAAGAATTTAAGGTGGAGGTGGGACTGCATCAGGGATCCGCACTGAGCCCCTTCCTGTTTGCGGTAGTAATGGATAGGCTGACAGACGATGTTAGTCTGGAATCCTGTTGGACCATGATGTTCGCAGATGATATCGTGATCTGGAGTGAAAGCAGGGAGCAGGCGAAGGAACGATTAGAAAGATGGAGGTACGCACTGGAAAGGAGAGAAATGAAGATTACCCGAAGTAAAACCGGATATATGTGCGTGAATGAGAGGGGCGGAGGAGGAGGAGGAGGAGTGGAGCTACAGGGAGAAGGGATAGCGAGGGTGGACGACTTCAAGTACTTGGGGTCAACAATCCGGAGCAATGGAGAGTGTGGTCAGGAAGTGAAGAAACGGGTCCAAGCGGGGTGGAACAGTTGGCGGAAGGTGTCTGGTGTTCTATGTGACAGAAGAGTCTCCGCCAGGATGAAGGGAAAAGTTTAGAAAACGGTGGTGAGGCCGGCCAAGATTTACGGATTAGAGACGGTGGAACTGAAGAAACAGCAGGAAGCAGAACTGGAGGTGGCAGAAATGAAGATGTTGAGGTTCTCGCTCGGAGTGAGCAGCTTGGATAGGATTAGAAATGAGCTCATTAGAGCGACAGCCAAAGTCGGATGTTTTGGAGACTTTGGTGGTTTGGACATGTCCAGAGGTGAAAGAGGGAGAATATTGGTAGAAGGGTGCTGAGGATGGAGCTGTCAGGCAAAAGAGCGAGAGAGAGGAAGAGCAAAGAAAAAGTTGATGGAGGACACGAAGACTGTGGGTGTTGGTGAGGAAGATGCACAAGATAAGCTGAGATGGAAAAAGATGACACGCAGTGGCGACCCCTAAGGGGACAAGCCGAAAGGAAAAGAAGAAGACATTCACGAAACAATGTAAAACCAAAGGAGACCAGTACATGTTCACGTACAAACTGCATTCTTTGTTCATTACAAGGTTGCCGGACTTAATTATCATTTTTATTTTTTGTGATTCCTCCAAGAGATATGAGCTAATATGTACGTCTGAGCAGAGCTGTCACGATATGATAATTTGTGAGACATTACATGTGCATTTAATCCATTTCGATGAATAGATTGGAGCATGAAAAAAAAAAAAGAGTTGAGAGACAGAACACATCTTTTAATAGTCGAGTTGTGCTTGATGGAAATATGCGGCGTAAGCGGCGCTGCGACTTGAAGGGTCCGATTACCCAGCGTGCTCTGTGCCAGACCTCAGTCTCCGCTCTGACTGACGCGCAATCGAGCGCACATGTGCTCACGCTCACAAGCGCACACCAACTTTCTCTTCCTTTTTCCGTTTCTGCTCTCCCAACTTGCTCCTTTTAAACTGCGGTTGTGACACAAGGACACCGCACATGCTGTGCACGTGCTCGTTTGCATATTATGCTAAAAAAAAAAAAATACAACTTTGTCCAGTTATATGCCATATTGCCTCATTTAAATACATACAATGTAATTGGTTTCACGTGCAAAGCTTTGTGGATTTGACACGTCACTGAGAGCTGTCGTACACAACACTGCCAAATTTGTTGTTGATTTAAAAAATAATAATAATAATAATAATCCGCAGAATTTCTCATTTCTCTCATTTGTCATTTCTCACTCAAATACTACAACTTGGAAAACTGGATGCTAATTTCTCTACCATTTTTGTCACAACTCCACATAACTACACGTTTGAACTGTGACAATATATGCGCTAGCTGGAATATATCCCGCTAGGACAGGGGTGCTCAATGCGGTGGTCGCGATCTATCGCGAGGCAGTCTCGGTCGATCGCGGGACGTCAGCCAATTTTCCCGCTAAAGTGCGCGCGTGTGCAATTGTGCACTGCTGATGCAGTCTTTGCTGAAATTCTGCGTCGCGCGCAAATAAAAACAAATATTACAGTACTTACGCAGCCAATCAATGTGTTTTATAATGACGGCGTCCACCTCCGCTGGTATAGTTAGCAACACAGTCCGGGGCAACGTAGAGCAACGACGACCAAGACATGCTGCTTATGTTTACTTTCAACATTAATGGAGAAAGTTAAAAAAAATCCTGTCAGAGTATGTGAATAATTGAAGAAAAAGTGGTTAAACTGGACGAGATTTTCTCTTTTCCGAGTGGGAAAGGTCTGGTCTGAAGCCAAAGTAGAAAGTGCAGGATGAGATGGTGTATAATGTTAAAATTCCATCTTGGCACAGCCTGATCCAGGATGAAAGCAAAGACAATACAGTGCACAAAAGCTAGTTCTGTAGTTAAAATGTAGGACGCAACATAACATTAACCTTAAAACTGTTTGGGAGCATAACCCCCCAACCCCGTCGTCAGTAGATCACGAGAGGCTGGCTGCTTGAAAAGTAGATCTTGGGGTAAAAAAGTCTAGGCACCCCTGCACTAGGATATTGTGGGGTTTTAGATTAGCAAATAAAAGCAACAAGTAGAACTAGAGGACAGTTTGGTCACATGTGGAAACAAGTCCACAAGCACCATTTTTATTTTTTTTTAGAAAAGGTCATGTGTTGTCTTGTTAATCCAGAAAATCCCAAAAAATAACATTCACAGTAATAATAATAATAATGTCATTCTAGGTAGTATTTTGAGTGATTTCAGATCATTCAAAACAGGATGTCAAATGACAAAGAACTTGACAAATCACAGTCTGAGTATGAAGTTTTAGGTGGATTATTATTATTATTTTTTTTAATCCAAATTGGACCATAACAAAATAAAATCCCACCCCTCACTCTTCTGTCTTTCTCCGCATGATGCACATGTGCTCAAGCCGACGACGAGGCGCTCTAAAGTACAACCCCAGTCGGCATGCCCGCTGTCAAGTTGGACGGTTTGGAAATTTTCACCGCCCACCTTCTCATTTCTTTGCCTTACAGGCGCACACTTACAGCCAACAACAAGGCGCTCTAAAATAGCCACGGCAGTGGGTTTCATTCCATCCATTTTCCGAGCCGATTATCCTCACAGGGGTCGCGGGAGTGCTTGAGCGTATCACTGTCTATATTTGCACTGCGACTGACTGGCCAGCAGGATGGAATCATAGCTAGCATGATAAAATCACATCACAGGGGTGCCGGATAACTGCTGATGAGGTTTTAGGGGCGAGTCATGCCCGGGACGCCAATGTGCGTCACGGGGGGGGGGGCGCTTTTGTTTTAGTTACTCTCCCCTAAAAGATCCGTAAAACCTGGACTCGCCACAGTTTAGCACCACATTTTCAGCAATTCTCTTCAAACAAATCTCCAAAGTGACTTTACGATGGACCCCCGCATACTCACTGTTCGGCACCGGATTCAGCTTTTCACAGATTTATTTATATTTATATTTTTTATATATATATTTTTTTTTTTTGCGGGAAGACTCAACCCCAAAAACATTTATTGGCGGTATATACTTGCTTATTCAAGATTTTTTCATGTTTAAAAAAAAAAAAAAAAAGGGATTACCCCGTGGATTTTCACTCTTTTTCGGTCTGGCCGGACCCTCGCAGGCTATTGAAGCCAGAACCAGACATCGACGCTGGAGTGGTGGACTTGGGGGGGGGGGGGGTGTTTTGGGCTCCAGCGTTTCCTTGACGACCGGCGCACTCTGCTCGCTTCAAGACCAGACATGTCAGCGCGCTTTGGTGTTGTTGCTGCGAGGAAGGCGGGCTGGAATGCGCCCCACAGGAAAAAAGAAGAAGAAGAAGAGAGCGGATCAGAGGAATGAGATAAGCGAGGAGGAGGAAAAGTGATAAGAAGCATCGTGACCCTCCTCGCTCTCTTTTTCTTTCTTACGCTGGCCAAAAAACAAGTTGGATTTTGTTCTTTCTTCCCTCCCCCTCACTGGGATGTCAGTTGTGGAAGGGGGGAACATCAGCTGTGAAAAGGTTCTTTGGAAATGGGTCTCTGAATAGCCCGAGCTGGCTCAGATCTCCTGACGCTGATTCAGGAGGAACGTTTTACCTCCCTGACGATTTAAAAAAAAAACTGTGTCATGTGACAATGTCATCCAATCGCAGAATTATGGCAGAGAGGAAAAAAAATAACCGAGCCTTCAAGGAGACATATGTCAAATTTTAGGACCGAGAAGGTTCTGGAAAAATGCCAACTGAAAATACATCCATCCGTTTTCCGCCGCTGATCCGAGGTCAGGTCGCAGGGATGCCCAGACTTCCCTGTCCCCAGCTACGTCATCCACCTCCTCCCTGGGGACCCCAAAGCGTCCCCAGGCCAGCTGAGAGGTCGTCCCCAGGTTCTCCACCTGGTGGGAGGTCCAGGAGGCATCTGGCTCTTCTCAATGCTCCTTCTCTGACCCCCTCCCAGATGGACCGAGCTTCTCACCCTATCTCTAAGGGAGAATCCGGACACCCCGCGGCAGAAACTCATTTCGACGGCTTTTAACCGGGATCTTGTACTTCCAGCTTGTGAACATGGGTTGACGGTAGGAACGTAGATCGAGACCTGTGTCTTTTGACTTAGCTCTTTCTTTAGCACAACAGACCGACACATAGGAAGGAAGGCATGTCCGTGGACTTGAGGAGGTCCGAGCAAGGGAATCCTCAATCCATGCAAGTTTTTCATCGTTCGGGTCTTATCGCCGTATTTTGTCTGGTCCTTCACCTTGGACTTGTTTGACATGGGTGACCCTACCAGGGGTGTAAAGCCCCAAGACAAACTTAGCTCCCTGAATCATCGGGGCACACAAAACCCTCCACCACACGAGGGGAACTGAAAATCCTTTTGGAGTAATTCGGGAGTGGGGAATGAGGGATGACTCCGAAAAGCAGTCGCCCCCATCAGTCCGTTACATCAAGGTCGCGTTGTATATCGTTGCTGCATGGATTTCACGGCGTTTGAGCTTGGACGTGCAGTCGCCTTACTGTGTTGAGCCGCTTGCGAATGAACAATTTTGCGTTTGCAGCCGCAGGTCAGAACCCAGACCACGTCCTCCAGGGCACGGGCGTGAAGGCGGAGGCCAGGCGGCACGGCGAGGACTCCACCGTCGCACCTGAGGACGCCGCTCGCTTCCTCAGCTGCTATTGCTCCGGGCACTGCCCCGAAGACGCCGTCAACAACACCTGCCAGTAAGTCGCCTCGCGTTTGATTAGCATTAGCGGCTAGTAGGGACGGGCCGGGCCGGGCCATTTACCCGTTTCATCTAAGAATTCCGGTTTATTAGCCGAAGCATCGCAGCCATCCATTTTGGAAAAAAAAACAAACCTACCCAAATGTGTTTCCAAACTTTCAATCTTGAGGTGACGTAATGCCACACGACTCCCACAGAAGGAGGGAAGAGCCGGATGTGCTATTTTCTTTATTTCCTGATTCATAGTGAGAAAAAGAACAGATGATAAGATAAAAATGTGAGAAAATAAAATTGAAATTGTCCAGATTTGGCCATCGGAGGTTTCTACCCGACAGCGATGACGGTTTTGCATCCAAAACGGAGATGTTATGTGAGGGTCGTATGAGCCAGCCTCGGTGTGAAGGGCTTTTCGGGCCCGTGAGGTGACTCGTGTCGTTCCTCAGAACCAACGGGCAGTGTTTCGCCATCATCGAGGAGGACGAGCACGGCGAGGCCCTCCTCACGTCGGGCTGCATGAAGTACGAAGGCTCACACTTCCAGTGCAAGGTACACACACACACACGCACACACAGGGGCATGCAGTCAGGATGTGTGGAATGTGACGGTTTGCGCCGGACTGGCAGGACTCTCCGAAAGCCCAGACCAGGAGGACCATCGAGTGCTGCGGTACCGACTTCTGCAACAGAGACCTGCAGCCCACGCTGCCCCCGCAGGCTCCTTCAGGTAGCGTTTGCAGTCGCAGTTTGGGGCGCTCGGCCTTCACCGCCTTCATTTGACCCCCCACCCCCCCCCCTTCTTGTTTCCAGAAAGCAGCCCCCACTGGTGGGCCTTCCTCATCTCCATGACGGTGTGCTGCTGTACGCTCGTTTGCGTCACGGTCCTTTGCTACTACAGGTACACCAAATACTCGTCAGCGCACGCTAGTTTGTATTCTGCGTCGTGGAAAAACAATTAACTGGACGAATAGTTCGAGACATCTCGAATGAATTAAATACATATTTGGAGGACGGGGGTTCCTTAATGAAATGTTTTTCCCTATGCTTCTTCCTTTAGTATTTGTTTAACTTTACAACAAGGAGGAATATTCAAGTATGCAAACATGCAAAAGATTCAGGCCTGAAATCAGGGGTGTCAAACTCATTTTTGTCGCGGTCCACATTGGACTTGCGGTTTCACTATGGCTGCGAAACGATGAAAATCATTAAACGCCTCATCATGTTTACACATGAAATTTATGAACTCGTTTTGGAATCGGAAATCAAGGGAAATTTGTTGTTTAGTAACACAAAAATGCTTATAATAGCTCAGTGTTATCATTTATGATACAACAATTTAAAATTTTGGTACAGATTTGAACAAAAAAATCATGGAAGTTGATACACGTGATTTGCCTCTGCGGGCCACATAAAATCATGCGGCGGGCCGGATCTGGCCCCCGGGCCTTGAGTTTGACACCTGTGCCTGGGGGGGGGGGGGGGAATGCAGGATATAAGTGAAGGGGGCGGCACGGTGGTGGCTCAGCTGGTAAAGCGTTGGCCTCACAGTTCTGAGGACCACGGTTCGATCCCGGCCCCGCCTGTGTGGAGTTTGCATGTTCTCCCCGTGCCTGCGTGGGTTTCCTCCGGGTGGGCACTCCGGTTTCCTCCCACATCCCAAAGACATGCAACATTAATTGGACACTCTAAATTGCCCCTGGGTGTGATTGCGAGTGCGACTGTTGTCTGTCTCCTTGTGCCGTGCGATTGGCCGGCGACCAGTTCAGGGTGTAACACCGCCTCCTGCCCGTCGACAGCTGGGATAGGCTCCAGCACTCCACGTGACCCTCGTGAGGATAGGCGGTGAAGAAAATGGATGGATGGATAAGTGAAGGCTACCGGCAAAACAATATTCGTGCACGATACCTTTGAACGTTAGTCCATTTTGCCAATTTGAAAAAGGGCTAATATCGGCAGTTGCTGGTTGGGGCCCCACAAGTTAGCCAACGGTACACGTCACCAACACCAGGAAGCCCAAAGAACCTCACGAGTAGGCCACAAACTGGTTCCGAAACTAGCCCTCTGCAATTGATGATAAAGAGCAACAAATATGTATTGCCCGCCGTGTGAAAAAAGAAGCCCAAGTAGTCGTCCCGTTGAAGTTGCTGACCGCTCGCCGCCTGAAGCGTTTTCTGTTTTCTCCGCGAGTCAGCAGTCACGACTACTGCGTGACTTTGGACGGAATTTTCCCACCAGGAAGCCGCCGATACGCTCGGAACGAGATCCAGAATATCAAAACGGCACCTTTTCTAAAATGACTTCTGCGCGTTTGCCACAAGCAGACAACCGACTTATTGTTTGAGCAACTTTTTAAGCAAAGTCGTCTTCTTTCACGGATTAAAAGCAAGTCAACAAATAGTTTGCGCCAAACGTGACGACAATTTCACATCAACTTGACTAGATTGTGTCTGTTTTTGTGGATGTTTGTGTGTATGTTTTTTTTTTGTTTGTTTTTTTGCATGTTCACGTTTTTGATGTTTTGGTTTTTTATTGTTTTGTCTGCGTGTTTGTGTGTCTGCGTTTTTCATGTCTGTGTGTGTACATTTTTCTCTTCCCGTCTTGTGTTTTTTTGTTTGTGGGTATTTGTTTTGTGTCCTATGTGTGTGTGTGTGTGTCTTTTGCGCGTTGTTTTTGTTTTTTGTTTTCGTCTCTCTTTTGTGTGCACGCACGCCGGTTTCCCAGATACAAGTGGCAAAGCGAGCGTCAGCGTTACCACAAGGACGTGGAACAGGAAGTGTTCATCCCTGTCGGGGAGTCCCTCAAAGACCTCATCCACCAATCACAGAGCTCCGGCAGCGGCTCCGGGCTCCCCCTCTTGGTACGGTTACGACACTGCAGGCCCGCCTCCCGATCCCCACAGAAAACGAAGAAAGCAGTTTTGTTTGTTTTGTCTGTGTGTGCGCCCGCTTAAATTTCAACCAAAAGGTTCAGCGGACCATCGCCAAGCAGATCCAGATGGTTCGCCAGATCGGGAAAGGTCGCTACGGCGAGGTGTGGCTGGGCCGCTGGCGAGGCGAGAAAGTGGCCGTCAAGGTGTTCTTCACCCGAGAGGAGGCCAGCTGGTTCCGAGAGACCGAAATCTACCAGACCGTGCTCATGAGGCACGACAACATCCTCGGTAGGTCGCTGCCGTCCGCCGTCTCATTGTTCATTTTGTCACTTTTACTGTTTGAGTACCGTAATTCCCGGCCTCCGGAGCGCACCCGGTACATTTGTAACGGAAATACCATTTGGTACATACATATGCCGCAAGTGCCCGAATTGAGACACGAGATGTTTACAAAGAAGGACGGTACACGGAAAGAGTTTAACGCTAGCGCCGCACTAGCGCTACACAGCGCACCTGGTTACAAGCCTCACAGAGTACATTTGTAAAGGAAATACCATTTGATACATACACACGCCGCAGCTATGTAAAAGCCGCAAGTGCCCACTTTGAAAACCACATTGAAACACGAGATATTTACAAAGACAGTACACAGAAAGAGTTTATCGCTAGCGCAGCGCTAGTGCTAACGCCGCGCAAATGCCAGCGATGACACTCGCGCCCCGCTGACGCTAACTAATAAAACTTGCTGGTAAATATCACTGAGACACGCCGGTAACACAGCGCTAACGGGGCTGGTAAAATTCACTTCCTCGGCACATATATTCCACCAGTCTCATTCTTACCTTTTCCGCTCGAGCGGCCCGTTGCGGCCGTTTGAAAACGGCGGGGTTGAAAGCGTGTGAAGAAAAGTCGCGGCTCGTAGGCCGGAAATTGCGGTACGTCGGCAACCATCCAGGTCCACGACGTGGAAATCCTTTTTGACGCGGCCCGCCGTTGTCGTCCAGGCTTCATCGCGGCGGACATCAAGGGCACGGGCGCCTTCACGCAGCTCTTCCTCATCAGCGACTACCACGAGAACGGCTCGCTGTACGACTTCCTGAAGACGGCCACGCTGGACACGGCCACGCTCCTGCGCCTCGCGTACTCGGCCGCCTGCGGCCTGTGCCACCTCCACACCGAGATCTACGGCACGCAGGGCAAACCCGCCATCGCCCACCGCGACCTCAAGAGCAAGAACATCCTCATCAAGAAGAACGGCGCCTGCTGCATCGCCGACCTGGGCCTCGCCGTCAAGTTCAACAGGTCGGGCTCGGCTTTTATCTGACCGTACCGCCGCCGTCTGGCCCGAGCTTATCGCCGTCTTGTTACCGTAGCGACACCAACGAGGTGGACATCCCCCTGAGTACGCGTATGGGCACGCGGCGCTACATGGCCCCGGAGGTTCTGGACGAGAGCCTGAAGAAGAACCAGTTCCAGGCCTACCTCATGGCCGATATGTACAGCTACGGATTGGTCGTCTGGGAGATGGCGAGGCGCTGCGTCACCGGAGGTACGGCACGGCTATCGGACTCGAGGCTCAGGGGGACTTATCGGGGCGCCGGATCATTTTATGTGGCCCGCGGCAGTTATGGGCCAAGTTTTGAACCAGATGGAAAGTGGCTCTGGATCTTCACCCGGCCTAGCTACCAAGTTTTGAGCCGGGGTAGAAAAAAACTTGTTGCAACTTAGTCATTTTTAACACGTGTTTTATGTGCGTACGTAGGTATGGTGGAGGAGTACCAGCTTCCGTACTACGACACGGTGCCGTCGGACCCGTCGTACGAGGACATGCTGGAGGTGGTCTGCGTCAAGGGGCAGCGCCCCACCGTGTCCAATAGATGGAACAGCGACGAGGTCGGATCACGCTCGCCGTCGGCACCACCTTCGGGCCACGGGGTGCGCCGCTTAAAACCTCATTTTTGTTTTGTTTGTTCGTAGTGTCTGCGCGCCATCCTGAAGCTGATGTGCGAGTGCTGGTCGGCCAGCCCGGCGTCGCGCCTCACCGTCCTGCGGGTGAAGAAGACGCTGGCCAAAATGGTCGAGTCGCAGGACATCAAAATCTGAAGCGCCGAAACGCAACCGACGCCAGACAACTTTGGGAGAAAAGGAAAAACGGAAAGCGCCCGTCGTCATCGCGCTCGTCCTTCTTCTCGTCTTCCTCCGCTGACGCTTTCCGTGAAAGCAACGCAGACCACTTCCTGTCCCGTTCATCCACTTCCTGTTTTGGAACAAGCAAACAAACGATACGAACTTTGGATTTCCTCGTCGTGTCCTAAAATGTCTCGGCCGCATGGGAGGCGTAGACCGTCCGTCCTGTTCTTGTCGTCCGTTTTTGTTTATAAACATAGGCAGAGCCGCTCGCCGCCCGCAAGCAATCTCATTGGTGGAGACAGACCTCAGTGGGTGGAGCTGATGAGAGGAAGTGAAGTTTCACATTTTATTTATAACAAACTCTATGGTCATGTACGCAAAACGTGAGTGAAATGAAAGTCATTTTATACGCGATGCACAGCTACAAGGAGGGAGCACCAACGCTAACTTAGCATTAGCTGCTAACGCTAACGGTGAAACGTCAAGACCGCAAACTAAAGTTGGCCAACACGGCGTTTTGTACGAAAAGAAAGTATCGGGTTCCCGCCCCACACACACAAATCCAATTTATAGTTTGAATCATATTTTTCCTCCTGTAAAAAGTAACATAATTCAACCCGACTTTACGCTAACCACGTGTCTTTGCGGGAATTATAGTCGCCAGATGCTAATTCTAGGTTGTAAAAACAGATTTTGTAAACTAGCTCCTCTCTTTTTGCAACCATGTTAATGTAAGCAGTTTTATGACATTGAAAATTATATATATGTACTTCTTGTTAAACATTGTCCTGACAAATAAACGTAATCGTTCGAATCAGTTAATTCCACAAAGCAAAGTTAACGCTAAAGTAAAAGCGTTCCGATAACGAGCTAACGTGCGCTTAGTTTGGCTCCTCCCACTGAGCTTTCATACGTCCAGACTTTTGTAAATGTTTGTTGTTGTTGTTTTTTTTTTTTTGTTTTGTTTTTTTTTTAACTTAAGACTTTCTACAGCAGGAACATCAACGCCCAAGTTTGTCGAAACTCGCCAGACGGTTCCGGTCGCGCTGAGGGTTAAAGCGCAACTTCGCATTGAAGAGAATTTTTGGTTCAGGTTGACTTGTGAACTTTTCGCATCCGCTTCCACCGCGCTAAAAGCTGCATTGACGTCTTTGGCGGACGCGTGATGGTCGTCCAACGTCAGCGTGTCCCTTTTTAACGTCGGTTCTCGATCGTTGTCGCGCGGAGCAGGGCGAACCGCCGACTGGCTTTTTGTTTTTAACCAGTCGACTTTTGTTTTTCCTCCTCTAATATGCAAGAATCCTTGCGAAACATAGAAATGTTATTTGTTCTTTTGTGCCTTAAGAGTTTACCAAGGGGGGGGGGATGTATACAGTCTGTCCAATGTAACAATTTTAAGTAAATAACCTTATTTTTAGTACTCAACAATTGGTGTGTTTTCACATGGAGGAAAATCAGCTTGAATCAATTTCTTCTGTGGTGGGGGAAAAAAAAAAAAAGTTCTCATTCAATAGTGGAGGGTATTTCACACTTAACTGAATAAATTACTTGATTTATGAACTGTTCCTAATCACAACCACTGGATGGCTCATTGGCCACCAAAACGGAAGTCGTCATCCGCCATCTTGATACTCCCAAAACAAGCATCCCGACCTGTGCAGCAACAGAATTAACAAGAAAACGTACCACAGGTAAGTTAGAAAGATTTACTTTGATACTGTTAAAAGTTTGATTGTAAAGGTTTTTTTTCTGATGAGCTTAATTCACTTGAAGAATGTTTTTTTTTTCCTTTTACGGTGGTTGTTCACTGTTCACTCTCACGCTTCACCTTTATAGGCCGACGGATTTTTTTTTTTTTTTGCGAAAAAGCGATGTCAATATTTTCCCAAACTTCATCAGCGCATAAGCAAGAAAACACATTTTCTGTGAAATTGTTGATGAATTTCATAATACCAAACTGTGCAAATTCAATTTGATTTTCGTATGCGAGGAAACTAAGTTCAAATTGTCTGAAATAGGATGTCGCAGAGACAACAAATGAACAACGCGTTTGCCCATTGCGAATCCTTATTTCCAAAAATATATTGAACTGATTGACTTCAAATTTGTAATGTTTTTATGACGAAAAAATTATTAGTTTTTTGCTATGTTATGATGCTTACTGCTTCACAGCATATTTTGGGAAACGTTAACATGTCACGGAAATCGGGCCCTAGGTAATATGCAAGGTTTCTCGCTAGTCACAGAATTCTGTCTTTCCTTTGCACTTAGCCTTTTTTTTTGGCTTACCAAGTCGAATTAAAAATCCTTCATGTTACCAGAACCGAAAAAATATCAAGATCACACGACCAGTTTTAATTCTACATGCCAAACTTTGAGGGGAAAAAAAAAAAACCCTGCCATAATCCAACTTGTCAACCACACGGTGTGGGAGTACCAAGATGGCGGGCAATGGCTTCAACCAATCGACACACCGCCAGCAAGTATGCGCTATCCAGTCTTTTTCAGATCAGTGATTACAACTAGGTGAGCTACAAATATGGTGACTGCGCCTCCTGCTGGACTTCATGACGTACAGTAGCACAAATTTGACAAACAGGGTTCACGGCAAACGTCAACTTTTGCCCAAAGGGCAAATGAAAGAAAATCTGATGGGTGGGCCAGATCATTAAAAATCATGTTGAATATCTTTCCATTTTCTTAGCCGCCGGTCCTCACGAACGTCGTGGGATAATGTAAAATAGTTGAATAAAAATGCCCCAATATTCTGCAGTTTTACCAGCACAGATAAAAGCGCTAATAGTTTCGTATCAAATTAAAAATGACATTTCATTTTCATTTCCTACCTGCAAGCCGCAACTTTTTTCACACGCTTTCAACCCTGCGGTTTATGTGGTGATGCAGCAGCGCTAGCGTTAGTGCACCTGGTTATAAGAGTTTAATGCGAGAGTCACGTTCGGGTTAAACTCTTTGTGGACCGACGCTTATAATTGGGTGCGCTCTGCAGGCCGGTTTTGGATTACATGTGCAACATGACAAACAAGCAAGAAAAGGGTCAGTTTGACATGTGTTTTTATTCGAACGTCCATGCGACTACTTGTCCTCGGGCTTGTTGAAGCAGTAAGTGAGGCAGCACTTCCCGCAGTAATGGCGGTCGAAGTGGCTGGCCATGAACACGCCGGCGCCGCACTCGTCCGCGGGACACTCGCGCCGAAGGCGGTGGATCTTGCCGTTCTCGTCCACCTGGGAAAACAAAACGTCAGTCGACCGGACGACGGTGGTCCGGTTCGCCGGCGTGTTGCCGTCACCTTGTAGTACTTGAGCACGGCCAGCTTGACCTTCTTCCTCTTGTGTTTGTTCTTCTTGGGGGTGGTGTAGGACTTCTTCTTCCTCTTTTTGGCTCCGCCGCGGAGCCTCAACACCAAGTGGAGGGTCGACTCCTACAGACAAAAATAATAATTCATCTTCTAGTCACTTCCATTTCCGTGAAAGTGAATTTGGGCAATATTTCAAATCAGAAAATCCTTGAAATATATTTTTTTAAATGACGTCTGGATCAATTTACAATTTGGACTTCACATCTACATGAACTATCATTCTTATTTAATGATTAAAATACAATTGTTTACACTGTACATTTGACTGGTCAAGGGTTGGCTTCACAGTTCTGAAGACTCAGGTTCGATCCCGGCCCCGCCTGTGTGGGTTTTCTCCAGGCACTCCGGTTTCCTCCCACATCGCAAAATTATGCAACATTAAAACACCAAATTGCCCGTAAGTGTGATTTTGAGTGGGGCTGTTTGTCTCTGTGTGGCCTGTGATTGGCCAGCGATCAATTCGGGGTGTACTGGGATAGGCTCCCGCACTCCTGCGACCCTTGTGAGGATCAGCGGCAAAAAAGGATGGATTTTAATTAGAGAAAAAAAAACTGGCGACAATGGACTACAGTATAACCTAAATGACCACCAAGCAGTGTCAAATTTTCCAATTTTAAATTAATTGGGAATTGAGGGTAATTTAATGTGAAAGTATTTATATTTAGACTAATATTTTTGTCATTGGTGCACACCCACACAAAAATCTTTGCTTAACGACAGACCCCACTCAACCGGCGACATGAACTTCCTGTGAACACAAAAGCGATTTTTTTTTTTCTTTTAAATTGAGGGACTGCTACATCAACCTCGCAGAAATTCTGATTTTATCACAAGTTACACACAAACATTTCCCTAAATTATATTCCCAATCTTCAATTTGGTCCGTTCCTGTCATTTTGCAACCTGAGAGTTTCTTTTGCCCTTTGAAAAATGACTTACATGAACTAATTTTCCCCATACACCGCCCCCCCCCCTATCCCCCCCAAAAAAGCAAACAAAAATCTTGTTCGAGTTACGTATGCGGGGAAATTGACGACAAACATTTTAAAAGGCACTTTCTTCTTTGCTCACCTTTTGGATGTTGTAGTCGGACAGGGTGCGTCCGTCTTCCAGCTGCTTGCCGGCGAAGATCAGCCTCTGCTGGTCAGGAGGAATTCCTACATGCAAAAGATGTTGGGTGGCGCCAACAATGTATGAGGACAACTGAAAGACTAATTACAAGATTGATTCTAGAACATGCTTAGCCAAATGGATACAAGGTAGTGCGGATAGTATCATATTACACGTCACTTTAATGGAGTAGTTTGAGAAATATCCTCGCCTTCAATGTACTATAAGCCCCGTATCGGCTCGATACAGATAGCTGGTATCAATACTCGCCCATACTTTTTGTTCGTTTACTGTCACGTTAAGACGTTCGCGTTAAAAAATAAATGGAAAAAGTGAGAGTGATGAAACTCTAACCCACTTACCCTCTTTGTCTTGGATTTTGGCCTTGACATTTTCGATGGTATCGGAGGGCTCGACCTGTGCAGGAGGACAACAGTGAGAAATGGAAGTTGCACCAAGTCGACCATTTTAGACGCGACGCGTGCGGCTGTGGCGTTTGCGGGAAGATGGAGAAAAGTCACTTTTTGGTGAGTTGCACGTGTGTATCATGCTGCTCGGCTAAGAGCTAGTGTAGCGTTTGGCGTCGTGAAAGAAGCCCCAAATCTCTTCACTGGCATTTAATTCATCCCGAGAGCCGCCAAACATTTAATTATGGAGACGTGTGACGCTGCGAGGCTTTCATGCGTTCAAATGTTCTCGTTTTGGGGACTCGGAATGTGGACGTCGCTCACCTCGAGGGTTATAGTCTTCCCCGTGAGGGTTTTGACAAAAATCTGCATCCTGGCGCCCGATCCACCTGACGAGACAACGCGGCGACAGATATGACTTGGTAAATGGTGAAACTTGTGGCTAATATTATCTTAAAACGAGAGCGCCATGTTGCATTGGTCTCACCTCAAATGGCGGACAGCAGAAAAGAGGGCCTTCAGCCCCACACACGGGGTTTTCTAACGCACTTTGCACGGGGTGTGTGCCCGATATCCCGCCTGATAAAAAAAAAAAAAAAAACTAAATTTGTATTTTCTTTTAAAAAAATAATTGATACGATATAATGCTTTGTATTTAGATAAATTTTATAGTCTAATTTAATTTTGTAGAAAGTACTGTATACGCTAAAGGAAATTGTAGGCACCCTGGCAACCACTGACTAAACGCGTCAGAGTGCTGTCAGAGACCGCTAAACGGTGAGTCTATGTGGTGGCCATGTTGGAAAGGTCGTAACTAAATTAATAAAATCGTAAATATTTTTAGTTGCCGACTATGCACAGAATAAGAACAAGAAATTTGTATCCTGTAGTCGGAGCCGCACAAATAGAGAGCCGTTGCACGGAAAATACTTGGAGACATTTTAAAAAATTAACTAAAGAGAGTCGCTTACCGGTAATATGATAACGCTGATATCGTTTTGTATTTATTTATTTTGACAATTGTGCAAATGATGCAGAGGTCTCAAACATTTTAGAGCAGTTTGAAATGGTCAGTGATATGATATAGTGATTTGGAACAGTGACAAATGTGAGAATTTGGCAGAATGTTGACGAATCTTTGAGAAGTGGGGGGCAGGGCGGGGCGACTGGTTAGAGCAGGGTTTCCCAAAGTGGGGTCCGCGGACCCCCAGGGGGTGGAAAAAAAACCGTCTTTCCAGGGTGATCTGTGATGTGAAGACGAAAAAACGAAATCGTCTGGAACCTAATCATGATGTGAGGATTGCCCTTTCCAGTGTTGAACCACGTTTTGATTTATTGTGCAAAAATAAAAAGCAAGAGCACGTGAGCCACTAAAATTGAATATTTCTTCGTACCAGAATGGCATAGCTGTGTCCAGCACTACATTATTAGGCGAAAGTTGAGGTTGGGGCTCCGGGTCCGGGTTGACTTTGGGAACCACTGGGTTAGAGCGTCTGCCTCACTGGTCTGAGGATCCGCCTATGTGGACATAGTATAGTATACACAAACTCGTAGAATAAGAGTTGACAAAAAAAAAAATCGCGGGTGACCAGCAGGTGTCGCCAAACTTCACAGACCAGCACGAATTTTCTTTATTAGTATCCATCCATCCATTTTCTTAGCTGCTTATCCTCACAAGGATCGCATTCATTAACTATGATTGGGGGAAAAAAGGATGGAGTCGTCTCCACGGAATGGACACGGAAGCGATTGCGGCCACACTTAAACTCTTTAAATCTCTGCGACAGACGCATTGTTCTCAAATGAGCGAATTTGGGATTATAAATACTTTTTGGTCACTTGAGATTGAGAATAACAATTCGTACCTGAAATGAAGCGATCGCTACACAGGCGTGTGTGTATTTTGGTTGGGCACCAGCCATCACGTTTAATTGCCGAAATTCGTCGATATTTTCTGGTCTTTTCAGCTGGTATTCCATAAAATTCTATTTTTGAATATCCGACTCGTCTGCTGTGAGAACCAACAGCGCAACAGGTCTCTGGTATTGGAAATATTTTCCCCCGGTTCAACGTCTCCCGCAATGTCGAGCGGCTCTGTTTGACCTGCAATATGGCGCCGTGAAAATGGCGACGTCACGTGCACGAGCTCGATATCCTCTCCTGGAACTTATTCAGGAGGCACTTGGGTTGTTCATTTTGGCGAATGTTTGGCTATGAACTGGCTACTTGCTAACGCGCCAAATGCTACGCTACTTTTAACAGAATGCGACACCGTTATCACCTGCTTCTTGCTAACTGTTTTTATTGCCCGTTAAATGCTACACGATGCAAACATGCTACGCGGTGATGTGTTTACTAGCTTCCAAAGGCTACACTTCCGTGTGTCACCATTTTCCTTTTTGGGTGTGTGTCACCCGGACGCCAAAAGAGTGATTTTGTCTGAAGCGTTGCCAGGCGACCGCCGCTATCCGAGCGGCTGCCGTCATCGTCTGACTGCGTCCGGCCGGACTAAACATAACTTTTGTGTGTCAGCCTGCAGCAACTGTCGCTCACGCCCATGCACACGAGAACACGAATGTGTATACGCTCAGCGTGAGGGCACGGTGAACCATATTTAGTTTGAAATCAAAGACACCAATAAACTATATTTAGAGTCACCAAAAGTTGCGTTTGCTCAGAGGCGAAGCCTATAAAGCAATTAACTCCAACATCAAATCAATTCTCATTTAAAGTGGCGTAATTTACGGCCTACAAGCCGCGACTTTTTTCACACGCTTTCAACCCTGCGGTTTATGCGGTGATACGGCTCATTTGTGCATTTTTTTTTTTCTAACGGCCGCAAGGGGGCACTCGGGCAGTAAAGGTAAGAATGAGATCAGTGGAATATATGTGCCGAGCAAGTGACTTTTACCGGCCCTGTTAGCGCTGTGCTAGCGTTAGCGCTGTGCTTGCGTGTTGCTGCTGTGTTACTGGCGTGTCTATGTGATATTTACTGGTAAGATTTATTTTAACCGGCTTTGTCAGCGTTAGCATCACCGCTGGCATTTGCGCGGCTTTAGCGCTAGCACTGCGCGAGCGATAAACTCTTTCTGTGTAAATATCTCGTGTTTGAATGTGGTTTTCAATGTGGGCACTTGCGGCTTTTACACAGCTGCGGTGTGTGTTTTTACCAAACGGTATTTCCTTTACAAATTTACTCGGTGAGGCTTATAACCAGGTGCGCTCTGTAGGCCGGGAATTACGGTAGTGATACAGAAATTGGGAATGATGAGTGATATCGAGCGGTCGGAATCGTTCGCTCGCTGCCTACTCACTGAAAACGGATTTTTGCATTCACCCAAGCCTTCCTAATCACAATACGGCAGTTTTTAGATATGGTCGTGGGCTATATCGATCCACATAAAAATCCCTGTGCTGGGATTTTAATAATAGTACATTTACCCAAGACCGGTGGACCATATATGCTGAGGAAGTGACTTTTACCGGCCCTGTTAGTGCTATGCTAGCATGTTGCTGCTGTGGTACTGCCGTGTCTCAGTCATCTTTACCGGTAGGCTTTATTTTAACGTTAACGTTAGCACGGCACTAGCTTTAGCCCAGCGCTCGCGTTAAACTCTTTTTTTTTTTTTTTGTACCGTCTTTCTTTGTAAATATCTCAGAGGAAGTGACTTTTACCAGTCCTGTGACCGTTGCGCCAGCGTGTTACTGCCGTGTCTCAGTGATTTTTACCGGTATGTTTTTTTTTTTTCTTCTTTTTAAACCGGGCCTGTTAGCGCAGCGGCGCTAGCATTAAATTCTCCGTGTACCATCTTTCTTTGTAAATATTGTGTTTCAATGTGGGCACTTGTGGCTTATACACAGGTGCGGCGTATGTACGTACCAAACGGTATTTCCTTTACTAAAGTACTCGGTGAGGCTTGTAACCAGGCGCGCTCTGAAATACGGTATTTTAGCATTCCGATCATCTGTGCCAGACAACCGCCAAAACAATCTCATTTTGTTGTTGTTCTGCGTTTTCAATTAAGGAAAATGACAATTCATTGATATAAAATAGAAAAGAGCTTTATCGAGTGCGATCGAAGCAAGCACAGAAGCAAGAAAAAAAGGCCATCAGGGCCATCTTGGGGTCAAAGGCCGTGCTGCTTCTGCTTTATGGACGGCGGTCGTACCTCAAATGCTTGTGGAATATGTGACGCACGGGAATGAGATCTGTGGAACCCTGAGCGAATTCTATCGGGAAAATTTGGGACGGGCTGCCAACGCGGATCTACGCGACGTCGGGAAGCATCCGAACCAAGACTTTGTTTTGGTTGTCGCTGTTAACCTTGAGGACTACAATCGGATACCATCCGTGATTATTACAGTGTTCTTTTCTTATGACCGCCGATGAGGGTTGTTCATCGTACAAGTACGAAAAGACACTCGTGTTGATCCATCTTTTGTCTGTGTAATAATAATTCATTCTTCTTTCTGCATTCTTGGCTGAATGCAATCTGTATTTTGTTCCGTCGTGTTACTGCTGTTTATTGAGTCTTTCATGTTTCCTTTGTTGTAAAGTTTAGTTGCCACGTCCTCTTTGCCTTGTTGTTGTTGCAGGAGGAGTGGCGAAGTTGTGTAACTTGGGGTTCAGTTCAAACTTCTCCATTTACGAAAGGGGAAACACCCTGACGGGCTTGGGTCATAATCGGGCTCCCGTGATTGGCCGGGCCGCATGTCAATCACGCGGAGCGGCGCGCGGATTGGTGAGAGCAAGTCTCGCGCTTTGTCTTTCCAACTTTGCGCTGCCTGGCGCAGCCTCGGGTTCGACCGTCCGCCTCGTGTGCCGCACTCGTCCCAACTTTGTCGGCGTCCAGGGGAACACTCGACCGGCGGGAGCTTCCGGTGCGCGCTCACGGCCCTTCTCATCTCAAAAGTGGACTTGAATTCCGCGAGCGTCGCCGAAACTCGAGTCTCGTTGACTCGGGTCGGACAAAGAAAGATGGCAGACAACGAGGAGCGGCAAGTGTCGTCCAGCTCGGCATTCTTCAGTGACGACGTCCACCACTACCAGCCCGAGCAGGACCTCTACAGTCTGGACGACATCGTGGACTTGGTCGGCGGGGCCCAGGACGCCCTGGAGCGGCACATGGCGGAAGACGGCGAGCCGCGGCCATTCGCGGAACCCCGCGAAGAGCGGCAGCCGGCGCCGGTGCCCCAAGTGAGGGAAATGGAAGAGGAAGGGGAAGGGGAAGGGGAGGGGGATGAGGAGCAGGAGGAAGAGCGGCGAGAGGAACGCGAGCAGCTCATCCCAGACTCCACCGCCAGCGTCCCCCGCGCGCCTTCGCCCCCCGCGGAGAGCGACGCCCTCCTCCTCCCGCAGCCAGCAGCGCAGCCACCGGTCGACACGCATCCAGCACCGGCTCCGGCATCTTGTGAGTATCCAACGAGACCGGGGACGAACCGTTTGTAGGAGCTCCAAATGGTCCAAGCGCCGTAAGAGAGCCCCCCCCCCCCCCCCCTTTACCCGGACATCTTTTGGACAGCAATGACGGGCGCTTGCGAACGCGGCTAGCGTGGTGATCCTCCGGCGGCCTGCCGCGGAGCTGGCCGCCCGCTGACCTGCCAATTGCGCCAACCTGATAGTTGCGCCTCGATTTCACGTTATTTATTTTTTTAAATAATATTTTCGGAAACCAATTTAACCTTGCTGTTAGCCGGCGGCTCGTCGCGCTCCACTCGGGGCGACGAGAGAAGCTCGCCTGTGGCCCTAACGGCCGCGAGCACGCTTGTCAAAAGCAAGTGAGGTCCATTCAGGTGCTGCTGTTGGTTCCGATGCGGCCCACCTGTCCCGATGTGCTGCATCATCGTCTCGTTTGACGCCCATCGGCTGATATTCGCACGGAAATCCACGTGACTTCTCGAACCACTTGCAAAGAACTTAACGTGAGATGTTCGAACATTCGCGAGGACGTTTGATTTTTGTTTTGTTTTTGTTTTATTTTTATTTTTTTTGATCCGATGAGCAGCGCTTCTCTTGGCTCCGCCCGCCGCTAGCTTCAAGCCTGCTTCCGTTATCGGACAAAAAGCGAGGGCTCGAATGTTCCGCGACGAAATCACACGAAGGGGTTGCAAATCTGGATTATAAACACTTTTGGCGTGTTTATCACCCAGAAAGTGGCCGGCCAAGCGCAGATGCGTTGACGTGCAGCAAGGAGGATCTTGACGTTTGTCCGCTAAGAGTGATCGTATTGTTTGTCCACACATCAGCTCGTTGCCATCACGTTCTTGTTAATTCACCGGTTTTTGGGTCCTTTTAGGCAGAGCTGTCTTATAATGGAAGCCCGGCCCGGTCAAATGACTCACAACAAAGGAATCTGCCCGTCCTCGCCACCCAGTTTCCCCTCCCAGCATCTCCACCCCGATTCGCGGCTCGATCCGCAACCGAGCTGCTTTGGGACTGAGCATCTGCGCTTTTCCCATCCCGAGGCCGAACGAATGAACGCGTTTGATGTAGTCTGGGTTTTAAACACGGAGATGAGGCCGACGGCGAGGCAAACGGGCGTGAAAGAAAGCAGCCGGCCCGCGAAGGGTGAGGGAGGCATGGAGTCAGGGCGGGGCCGCCTGATGGACCAAACCGCGGCCACTCGGAACAAAGACGCAGCTGGGATGAGCTTTGCGTCGTTTCTTTTTCTTTTATTTTTCTCGCAAGCTGCGCTTCAAATCATTTCATATCCACACTAGCCATCGACGCCGGCCTTTTCCCGCGATGGCGGCCTGCGGGAAAGCGGCCGACGCGCAGCCGCGGCAACGGAGGCGAGCCGCCGGTTTCACACGTTGGTCGGTTCGGAGAACACAGCTGCCGCCCGTGACCGATTATTCGATTTTGACCATCGATTGGTTCGTGAATTGTTCAAATCCTCTGATTTCAGTTTTTCGACAGTAAATATTCTCTTAATTTTTGGGACCTTACAACCCAAACCAAATGGAGGGGGATTATCAGATGGACGAGTCAATGGAATAATAAATTATGAATATATTCAAGAGTGACAGCTAGGGCTAGTTTAAATACATCAAATAATTCGGCTAAGTCATTTTCAAAAATGGGTCAAATGCAGAATTTCTGCCTCGCAGGCCCGCGGGGGCGAAAAAGTAAAAAAGATGGCCCGTTCCGGCCCGTGCTCACGGCGCTGGAACCGATCTTTCACACAGACTCAGTGTTGAGCCAGTGGTAAACTGATTTTTAACACACACGCACCATTAGGTGTGTTAAATTGTCTTTGTTAGCATTTTAATGTGAACTTCCTTGGACACAAAGTTATTCAACAAGCCCCCCCCCCAAAACCCAGTTTGTATGGACCGTACTTCCGGAGGCGGTAGAAGGCCTGCTACGTATTCTATAAGCAAGCCATAAATCATAGGTTAGATTGATCCCAAAGGAGCATTAGGTTTTGGGGTTCTGGCCTCCTCTCCGCGCAGTCAGGCTCCGCTCGTTTCTCGGTTCCGATTGACCCCAAACGCCGCTTTGGGGTCAGCCCCATCCATCAGAGCGTCAGGTGGATTACTGGACTGTTTGTTGTCTTTGGTTTCCTGGTCACAGACGAGCGCAGATAAGCGCTCCAAGCTGTTTTGGTTTCCGTGCTGACACACACAGCAGCTGACAGACAGCCGGTCCTCCAAATGGGACCAGACCGCCCATCCTCAGGGTCCAACTTTTAGCGCTGTCGTGGCGTGCGCGATGCTTCCAAAGAATGTTTCCAGTTGTTAGTTAAGAGTTTATGGCGGAGAGGATGACGTTGACTACAACCACGATTATAAACAATAGACATATTGGTGAATATGTATGTAAAATTAGAGTTTTACAGAGAGATTTTATTGTTCTTATCAGATTAGTACAAAAAAAAAAAAGGATCAAAATAAGCATTTTGATTTGGGAAAGCAAAATCGCCAATGCAGCTTGGCCGTAGTTGAACTGGTCAGTTTGTCTTCCCGCAGTGAGTAGAATTAAGACTCTTAATGCTTAGCTGATAACATACTTACTGTACTCAAACGGGTTCGGGGACAGTGGTGATTAGGCCCGTGGTGGCGGAGGGTGCGTGTGTGCCTTTGTGAGATATGTATTATGTTTAAAATCTGTCTACGTACGAAGCCGCCGCGGCGTTAGCTCGCGTAAGCGGAAGTTGCGCAGCACTCGTCCCCCTCTGGGCAAAGAGCACGCCGGGCAAAATGACGCCGAGGACTTTTGCAATCTTGCAAACATGCCACCCAAAAAATATTGCGACACGCTCTATTCTAGAGTTCCTGGATGATCGAAAGGCGACTTGGAGAGACTTGCGAAGGGTCAAGCCGCGCTATGAAGTGACATAAGTTGGAGATAGATCCATTCAAAGTGCGATTGCGCCACTCTAAGGGCAAGTTGAACCAAAAACTCTTGTGCGATTGCTTGCATAAGCACCATGGACGACAGCCAACGTCAAAAAATGTTTGATTGGCTGGTGAAGGGCTTGTCATCAGCGGACCGACCGCAGTCTTGCCGCTCGAGAGGGGTCCTTATTTTTCATGAGGCATAAAAACGTTATCAGTTTCATAATACTTTTTGGGCAAATCTATCAATGAGAAGCTGAGATGCGTATTCCAGTTACTTTGATTTAACAGGCGCGTATGCGCCCACGCACCCGCACTCGCAAATCTCCACAGTTGAGCACGAGAAGTCACGTAACATTGATGAGTAGAAATACATAGATATTGAAAGGTGTCGCTTGTTTTGTGTAGTCTTGACCAATGTTCCCTCTAAGCTGCGCAATTGCGCACTTGTCGCACACACTCGGCGCACATGAAAACCGATCCAGCGCAGTGAACCACAGCCTGAGAGTATTATTTATTTATTTTTTAACCACGGAAGCACACGGCCTATAACTATAACGAGCTGCTGCTCAGCCTACTTCTACTTCCTAGTTTACCTGACACCACCCCCCTCCGCTCTTAAAGGGGTACACTCATAATTACAAACAGAACACACACCCGCGACTTTATATCTGCGGGCATGACTGGTGGACCACACCCGTAACTTTATATCTGCGGGCATGACTGACCACAACCGTACATTTTTATTTATTTGATTGCTGTATTAACGTTGTTGCGCTAGTGAGACGCTAAATTTTGTTGTCAATGGTTCCATCCTAGGTGGTCTCCATCGCTGGAAGCTAAATGTAGACCGCAGAGGTAACCCCCAATATTCAATCATCTGTGATTGGCAACCAATGAGACACACGATTGATTGTGATCGTTGCACTTTGATTTGATGAAAATAATCAGAGCACATGTTGATTGTTTTACTGTCTAAATGAACCCGATTGAAGGTGCCACGCCCTGTTTGACGTCGTTCTTTCCTTCCTCGCCATTTACACTTTCTGGCTTTTTTTCCCCCAAAATTTTTGGGGGACTTTTCAGCTTTTCTGCAATGATTTAGTACCACATTATTCATAGTCGTTCATGTTTTTGTGATTATTTTCATATCTGTGGGAGACGTAAGCGCTGTAATTCTTGTCTGAACTTTGTGCTGTTAATGCTTGTTTTTGGATGACGAGTTGGATGCGTTTGTGCTGCTGCTTTCGTATGATTAATTTTTTTATAACTTAAAAAAAAAAAAAACAGGTCACAAGCACATCTATCATCTGACTCCTTATAATTTTTTTCTGCTATGCAATGTCTTGTCGGTTATCGCATGTCCTCAAACACATGGCAGTCACATTGTATGTTTTGGTCATGCTTGCATTGTTTTTGAGCCCAAACATTCAGTACTCTCTTGGAAAACATTAATTTCTATGTAGATATTTTTCTGAAAGAAAAAGGAATGTAATTTTAAAGGCCTTGCCCGTTTTACAAAGGTGTCAAAATTTTGCCGGCATGTTCATCTGGGTGAAAATGTCCGTTTTTGAAAATTCCGGTCCTGAAGCTTATTTGTTTGACTTAACCATCATAAAATTTTGTATACACGTCTATCATTAGGCGACATGGTTAGCACATCTGCCCCACAGTTCTGAGGATCTGGGTTCAAATCCCAGCCTCACGTGCGTGGCGTTTGCATATTCGTACCGTGCCTCCGTGGGTTTCCTCCCACATCCCAAAAACACGAGTGATCGGTTGATTGAAGACTCTAAATTGCCCGTAGGTGCAAATGTGAGTGTGATTGTTGGTTGTTTGTGCTACTGGCTGGTAACCAGTTCAAGGTGCACCCCGCCTCCTGCCCACAGTTAACAGGGGTGGGCTCCAGGACACGTGTGACCCGAGTGAGGACAAGCGAAACATAAATGGGGGATGTCTACCTGTCATTAATAGTCTTAAGGTTATGTCCAGTTTCTATCAGTTCGGTACGAAGTGCCCATTTCAGTGTCCTGTCCATTTCAATAGCTCGTTCAAATAGTACCAAATTACCTGAAATATTTTGGCCGATTGCTACCAAATCCTAAAATGGACGATGATAGACCAGAAGGAAATTCACTTTTCATCTTTGTAAATTGGAGGAGCCTGGCAACAAAGTTAGAGGGTTTACTATAAAACATGACATTGCAATAACTGCTCATTAAATGTTGAAGAATCCAGACCCCAAAACCAGTTTCACCTAGCATCATTACATTTAGTGGACCTGCCTATCGTGAATAAAATGACGAACAAAAAATAATCTCAAGAAGCAATGCTCTAAAAACACAGGAAATTATTGTGCATTTTAGGGTCATTTTGCCCAATTCCAGGAGTGCGTCAGAGACAAATTTCTTGGAGATTTTGTCTCAATGGTTTTAAATTTGAACCATGTGTACTAAACCGAAGGGCAACCTGAAATTGAAATGTCTAAGTTTGCGTCTCCTTCATTCATGTTGGTGCAGCGTCGCTACTGAGCTTGATGACTCAGCTCAGCAAGGTCAGATGTTGACGGAACGTCTTGTGATGATGGGGATTTTCTGGTTGTAACGGAATTGTTGTTCCCTGGACGGGCATTCGGTTGTCGTCGTCCCCCCCCCCTTCCAGCTGTGTGGCACGTCCCGTTTGCGAGGTCTGTGAGTCAAGGATGACGACTCAAGCTGACGTGATGGTGACCAATGATTCTCTCGCTTCTACTATCCTGACAAGCTGACCGATTTTGCACTCTGCCACTTTCTGTCTTTTGTCCCGCAGATGTTCCTTCTTCTCCTTCTAAAGCTCAGCCTCAGCCTCTGATGCAATTCCCTACAGGCAAGTTATCTCTGTTCTGCTCGCTTTGTTTTCCTGCCTCTTCCTTTCCGTCTTCGTTTCCACTGTACTGTCATTGCTGTTGTGTATTCCCGTCACTCATCTTGAGCGGAAGAAATAACCTTCCTGCATGCCACAAGTAGACTTAAACTCCCGTAGCATGAGACGCTAGTGATTATGAACTTGAGCACTGCACTGTGTTTCTGTTTTGTGGCTGTGTTATTTGTAGACAGGCGTAATAGAAAATATTGTTTGTTGCTATTATGATTCTTTTCAGTGGTCACAAATCTATGATTTGATTTTAAACTGACAGGTATCATTTGGGAAGAATCATTATACAACGGTTTATAGGACACGCCTAGCATGGATTACTTGAACTACATCTGGGGCAAATATTGAATGACCTTCGTGTATCGGCATGTGTGTGTAGATGGACACCAGACAAATGCTGGACAGCCTTGACTGCGGCAGGTCCCCAAAAACTTCAAGCGACCCAAGACTTGAGTCCAAAGACTGAGCTGATTCAGCAATCATTAATTTGGTTCCACACTCGGGTTTTGCATTATCTGTAAAAGAGTCTTAAGTTTTATCGACTAGAACTGAATATGTCGAAGCATTATGGAAAAAGGGTGACTACGAGCATATCCACAACGACAGTTGACCTTTCAGCAGCAATTGTCTGGTCTTGATCTCCAAAAGGCTTTTAGTATGGGTTCTACCCAGGTATGGTGGGCACTGTATGGAATGGAGTTTGTCTTTTGATATGTGCTGTATTGCGTTCTCCCTCCTCCCTTTCTACTCAAGAACTTGAGCAGAAGGGACATCCCCCTGCTCCCATCTCCCCTCTCTCCCCTCTCCACTCCCCTGATTCCCTGGAAGAGCTCTCTTTAACAGAGAGCCCCAATCAGCCCTTTCCCATCGGAGCTGGTGTACTCCAGGGTTCCTTTTCCACTCAGGCCCCTGCTGTCCACTCCAAGGAAAATCCCTGGGAGGATGATGAAGACAAGTCTGGACCTGGTTATAGTCAAAATAAGGGTGAACTTGATCAGTTAACTGGTCCTTACCTGAGTTTAGGTAAAGACCCAGGACCTCACATTCTATGTGAAGACAGCGGAGTGTCCTTCTCGCCTGAGGAGAAACAAATTAGTTCAGAGCCCTCCCCCGTGACCTCCCAGATGGTTCCAGAGTCTCACATTGCCTCCTCTAACCCAACAGACCACTGGGATTCACCGTGCCTAGCATCGCAAGACAACACCAAGATTTCAATGGATTCCTTTTCCAAGGACGTAGCAGCCGTTGGCTCTCCTGGGTACGAGCCAGAGCTCCACAGCAACCCTTCGGATGAAGATGACGACTTGATGTACGAGGTGAAGAAGAATACTAACCCATTTGACGGCTTTTCCCCATTGGCGGACAGTGGTTCCTACAACTTTGGAGAGATCAAGTTTGACCACAGGGCCACTAAAGTGTCAGAAAGTCCCACTCCAGATCTTGTCCAGTACAGACAATCTGAAGATCTCCAGGATAGTCCGACATCATTCCTAGACGAGAGGAAAACATTTGAGAAGGATACGAAGGCCATCGATTCCCTCATGCAACCAGTCAGTCAGTTCTCATCTGGTCTTGCAGAGGAAGATGAAGATGAAGAGGAGGAGGAGGAGGATAGTGCTCTGCCGCCATCGCTTCCAGACATCCTGAAGTCTTCCCCACTGAACCCTGACAAACTGGACTCTGGCTCCTCTGATGGAAGTCCAGAGGAGCAGAGCCCCATTCTCGAACGTAGGATGATGGAGTCACCTAACCCCCCAATTAACCTGTCAGCGAACAACCCTTTTGCTCTGGATGCTAAAGTGTCTCTGCTTCAGGAGATGGCTGATGAGATTGAAGTGAGGGTGTCTGACAAACCGAAAGATGAAGTTAAAAGCTTTGGTGCTTTTGATCTGGTCAAAGAAGCTGAAGAAACCACACCGCCACAGGTGAAAGTAGAAGAACCTGTGAAGATCGAGCAGAAAGATTGGTTCTCAAGTCATGTTTCTCCCAAAATGACAGAAAAGTTTGAGCCTTTAGACTTTGAAAGCAAGAAAGCCACCACTGAAGATTCAGATTCAGAGTCCCCAACTGCAGACTCTCTGTCTCCAGTCTTGGAAGCCATGGCCAAGAACCCTGCCAGCTTCCAGGTGGAGAAGAGCAACACCAAGGTAGAGCTGGAGGAGCCCGAGGTGGCTGAAGAGGTGTCTGAGCAAGAGGTGTCGTCTGAGGAATTTGAGTTCATTGAGAGACCACCAAAGGGAGTAATCGACGAGTTTCTTGAGGCCCTCGATACTTCCAAGTTTGCACCTTCCAAGGCTTCAGAACTCCCCCTGGACGAGGATGTGACCTTTGAAGAGAAAGGGGCAGCTTCATTTTCTGCGTCCGCTCCAGTATCTGCAGAGATGGCAGGAGAAGTGCCAAGTCAGAGCTCGTACCGCCTGCTCACTCAAAAGAGCAAGGCAGAGCTGGAAAAACTCTCCGTTCAGGAGGCGCCGTCCCATATCCCGCCCGTCCATTCCGCTGTCCGTAAGCCTGAGGAAGCGGCGGCACAGAAGAGCGCAGAGGGCAGCAAACTCTTGAAGATGCCAAGCCTGAACATTTCCGCAGGTAAACAAAACCGCTTTGGGCACGGGGAACCATTCCTCCCTCGCACATCCCATTTTCATTGGCTTCTCCACGTTAGACGACATAACTCCCATCAACACTCTCTTCTTTTTTTGTTTTTTTTTTGTTTTGTTTTGTTTTGTTCTCCTCTCGTTTTCCCCCAAACCAACCAGAAGCCTCTTTTTACGTTCGATCCCTTCATGCTCTCCTCGATGCCACCTTTACTTTATACCATCCACGCTTTTTGCATTTTCTTTATAATCAAACCCATGCATTTTGTTTTTAACAATGGTAAGTAAAATGCCGATTTTTGCTGTTGTTGAAACTAATCAAACTAAAGTAGTTAATGCACAACTCAATTTAGCTAATAACCCAGAATGCTAATCAGAAAACCGACACGCACTCACCCACAGATGTGGACCCAGATTGTAGCCCCGCCCTCTTAACTGGTTGTCAAAATGAACAGCACGCAAATGCCTGGACTTTAATGCTCATCTCGTACATTTCAACTTAATATTTTTTTGAAGAAGCTCATGTTTCACATTTGCTTGAAATTTCAAAGAGCTTCTGAAAGAAATATGTATTCACCGTTTTAAGGATTGTGAGTGACCATGAACCCAAATGAATGGAAAGCTGATTTTTCACATTTTAAATGTAGTGAAACGTCGAATGAAAAGTTCCTGCCCATTGACATTACTCACTACTTTGTTTTATCAATGCAAAGCTGACAGGGGTGGGCAAACTTTTTGGCTGGGGGGGCACATTGACTTTTAAAATTTGACAGCTGGCCCAAGTCAGAACCAGATGCTTCGATTTAAAAGATAAATAAATAAAGTCATTGTAGTGTTAATACTTTAGTTTACTTGTTTTGTTGATCACCCCCCCCACCCCACCCCCGCGCCCCCAGTCCATTTTGTTATGGAAATTAGTCACTGTGATTTGTTACAAGTACAAATCCATAGATATTGAAAAATGTCACTTGTTTTGTGTAGTCTTTACCAATGTTCACTCTAAGCTGTGCAATTGCGCACTTGTCGAACATTGTCAGCGCACATGAAAACTGATCGAGCGCAGTGAACCACAGCCTGTTTTTTTTTTTTTTTTTTTTTTTTTTTTTTTTTACGGAAGCACATGGTCTCTGCTCAGCCTACTTCTACTTCCTAGTTTACCTGACACCGCCCCCCTCCGCTCTCAAAAAGGTACACTCATAATCACAGGCAGCTGCATTTTTATATCTGCGGGCATGACTGACCACACCTGTACATTTTATCAAATTGTGAGTGACTGGGCAATTCTTAAAAAACAGCTGCCAAGTGGCAGGGATATTGCTTATCCACATTACAAAAAAAGATATATATTTTTTTAATCTTTTTTTTATAATAATTTGTCATTTGCTGCTCGACACTCACTGTTGAAATTTGTTTTGGTCCAATCCTGGTTGGTTAAGGGTGGGAGCCGAGTGTACACAGAATCTCCAAAATGCAGTCGTTGTATCCCCGGATCTGCCGTGCTACCTAGCGGATTCCTTCGACGTTACGGACGAGGTCAAATGAATGTAGTCGTGATTTTGGTACGGTTTGGGCCATATTCTACCAACGTTTGGCGGGCCGGATTGAAACGGCCCACGAGCCAGATGTGGCCCACGGGCTGTGTTTTTCTACTCCTGCTGTATTGCCTTCGGGTCTGTGGCCCAAATCACGTCTGCAAGTCCAAAAGAGGAGATCCATTTTCAGTTTAAAGTTGACCTTTTTTCCCCCGACTACACAAACAAGCTCACGACTTTCATAGGTAGACGATTCAGACTTTTAAAGTTCTGGATCTTGTCTGACTTTAAAATTTGATGCAGGTCCATCTTGTGAAGTGCATACTTGTCAATTTTGGCTTCTCTTCCTCTCGACAACTTCTGCACGTTTTGACGCATCGACAAGTTCTCACAGGACCGTGGACAAGTTTTGTCCCTTGCAGTAATCAAGTTTTAACCTTTTACTTCGAATAGAAAAGACGTGACTCATCCTTCGCAGGACGACTCGGCTGAGGTTTCACTGATATTTTGTAGTGTGTGTGTGTGTGTGTGTGTGTGTGTGTGTGTGTGTGTGTGTGTGTGTGTTAGGGATCCCCTGCTAATTAAAGCCTCCTCCCTGCATTGCGACACTGGCAAGACCCGCCACTAGAGCTGATTCTGATTCTGTTGAAAGACAAGTCAGCAAAGATTGCTTGTCGCACCGGCTGACTCTCACGAACATGTAAAATAGTGACAGGCCCCTTACACGTCTTCAGGTTTTATGTAAATGTACAAAGTGTAGATTCGTAGGATAAGGTGCATACTTGCAATTGTCTAGATTGCATCGGCCGTATTTATGAAGGTGAACCGTAGCTGACCGGGTGAAGAGACTTTGTACTTTTACGTAACCGACCGACCGACCGACCGACCGATTCTGTCGCCGCGGGAGTGACTTCGTGTTCACGGGAACATGACATCACGTAGGAGCCAAAGGTTGCGGAACATTGTGGGGCATTTATCCAATCAGGTTGCTCCCGGAGTCAAGATCGAGTTCCAATATGAGCTTTTGGATTGAGCGCTAGTTTTAATGTAGCTGCTTTTGCTTGGTTAACTTTTGAAGGCGACCGCTCCCCCCAAGTGGCGCTACGCAGCTACTACAACTAAAGCAGAAATGTTCTTGGACTTCCAGCGTGACTCATTTCTGTCACTCAATTAGACCACATCCTGGAAACAGATTTTTAGTTTTAGTTTTTTACTCACCTTTTACAAACCAGCCATTTTCTGTAGTGCTTGTTGTCATTGGGTGGGGTCGTACTCTGGATAAGAGGCAGGACACACCCCGGACTGGTCGCCAGTCAGTGGCAGGGCACATGTAGTAGGCAAGCGAGCATTCACGCTCACATCCATGCTCATCAGTTTACCTAACGTGCTTCTTTTGGAGTGTGGTAGAACCTGCAAAGATTCAATGCTGGTAGCTCAGAGCTGTGAGGCAGTTGTGTTAACCACTAGGCTTACCGTGCTACACCCCTTTATTTTATTTTTCAAATAAAATATCCATCCATTTTCTTTGCCGCTTATCCTCACGAGGATCGCGGGGAGTGCTGGAGCCTTTCCCGGCTGTCAACGGGCAAGAGGCAGGGTGGTACACTCTGAACTGGTTGCCAGCCAATCACAGGGCACACATCGAGACAAAGAGCCGCAAACACAGTCACACCGAGGGGCAATTTAGAGTGTCCAATTAATGTTGAATGTTTTTGGGATGTGGGAGGAAACCGGAGTGCCCACCCGGGGGAAAAAAAAACCCATGCAGGCACGTGGAGAACGTGTAAACTCTACTCAGGCGGCTCCGGGATCGAACCCCGGACCTCAGAACTGTGTGGCCAACGCTTTACCAGGTGAAAAAATTTTGTTACGATACTGTTGCCGGTGATCGTCACAGCGATCGCTTTGAAATGAAAGAAATAAGAGATATAATAATAATAATAATCGAACTGGTTAGAAACCATAACCAAATCTGTCAATGAAACCCTGACATTTAGAATTTTGGACTTCAACCCTTGCTTGATACTGCGATGACTTGAAAGAGTTTATCTGGGAAGCTTTTATTGACGTTGATCCCGATGGGACGAAGTGTAGCGGTTTGTCGCATTTTTCTAGAAAGGTTTGAAGACGGTTGCAAATGGGTATGAATGCGATGAAGTGTTACGTTTGAAGCCGTATTCCTACTTTGGGGGCCAGCCTGCATTGAGGGCGTCGATGAAGGTAGCGCCTGAAATGCTGAGGAGTCAAAAAGCTTTCATTGCCAAATCCGCGGAGGGACGGCGCAGTCGCTTTTTGTTGCTGCGTCAGAACGCCCAGTGGCTGACGGTCAGCTGACCGTTTATTCGCTGTCTGCGGTATTCGCCGCCCCCTCCGTCCTTCTTGTCTTCCCTCTTCTTCCTCCCTTTCCCGGTGGGCTCTGTCCATGTGGAATGTACGCTTGTGATCGTCCGGCATGGAGACGGCACGCGTGGACGCAATTAAAGCGACGTGGAGGCAGCAGGGTACGCAGCGGTATTTTGTTTGACTTTTTGGCGGAAATGATAACGGCACGTTTTCTGTTGCGTACGTGACCGCCTGCCTTCTCCTCGGAGCTGAGCGGAGAACATAAAAACGGTAGTTTCGAGGCTTCTTTGGTGATCGGGTTGAAATTGTTTCAAATTCAGTTTTGGATAAGTTTACCGATGAGAGGTGTCACCGTTGTACGCTCTGTTTTTTCGGGGGGGGGGGGGGATTCATTTCGTGTTACACTATTTGTAGCGTCTTCTCTTTGGGTGTCCCTGTGCAGCAAAAGAAACTCCAGTTTTACGTCTTTTAAGATGATTCATATGTTTTGAGGTTGAAAAAAGGAAATTATATTAGAGATGGGTTTAAGGCATGATTTAAAATTTTGGCAAGAAGGAGCTCTTGTACGGCAAACGCAATCGTTGTTCAAAGAATACTGCTGAGATTCATTCATGCATGAACATCCACAATATTCATTACACATGGACTTTACCTGGGTACCATTGTTTTCTCTTATCCCAGGAAGATTGTTGACTGAGAATTACTAAATGATTTGATCTGATTTAATCCAACAAAAAGTATCTTCTAAACCACAAACACACTTGACAGTCTGGTCACTCTTTAGTCTGTATTAAGCCAGTCAATTTTTTTTTTGTATTCCGTCCGCTATCTCGGTTGTGCGTGGCATTTGTCCGCTTGCGCGGGAGAGGTTTTTCTTTACCGTTGCGACATGTAGCCCAAGACCTTTGTCCCGCACTCACACGGTGTCCAAAGGTTAGACGCCAGAGGCGGAGGTCTTTGCTGGCACCTCAGGGATCAAATATGTGAATAAATAAGTGCAATCATTCTTAAACTTCTTCGAGTTCAATTTTGAGGATTCTGTTGATACAGTTTCCTTTGGGTCCTGTGGCTGCCTCCCACATTTGGGATGGGAAAAAAACCTTGCTAATGCTAAAAGACTAAAATGTCGATTGGTGTGGATGTGTACGTTCATGGTAGTCGGCGCCCTGCGATTGGCTGGTGACCAATTCAGGGTGTACAAAGCCTCTCTCCCAAAGTAAGCTGGGATCAGCTCAGGCTCGCCCGAGACCCCGATGAGCACGAGCGCTGTGGGAAAATGGGTGGATGATGCACTGCGGCCAGATGGACTTAATAACCGGACACTAGAGTAGTTCCGGTCCGTTGTGGTAAAGAGGGAGCTAAGTCGAAAAGCCAAGCTCTCAGTTTACCAGTCGATCTACGTTCCTACCCTCACCTATGGGCATGAGCGAAAGAACAAGATCCCAGATACAAGCGGCCGAAATGAGTTTCCTCTACAGGGTGTCCGGGTTCTCCCTTACAGATAAATTGAGAAGCTCGGTCAGCAGGGAGGGGCTCAGTGTCGAGCCGCTAATTCTCCGAATTAAAAGGAGCCAGATGAGGTGGCTGGGGCATCTGATTCAGACGCCTCCCTGGTGAGTTGTTCCGGGCACGTCCCACCGAAAAGACACCCCGAGGACAACCCAGGACACGTTGGAGAGGCTATCTCTCTCGGCTGCCTTGGGAACGCCTCGGCATCCCTCCGGAAGAAGTGGCTGGGGAAAGGGAAGTCTGGGTATCCCCTGCTGAAACTACTTCCCCCGCGACCTGACCCGGAAAAGCGGTAGATAATGGATGGTTGGATGGATGGATGGATGGATGGATGGATGGATGGATGGAGTAGTAGTTTAATACGAAACATTATGTGTTCATGCTGTATGAGTACAACCGTCAAACAATAATACCTATTATAAGAGAACTTTGGTTCATAACGCTCCAGAGGTTCCGAACGGAGCATAAACAGTCAAATATTGTTGTAGTGTGCTTGTCTGGGGCAGTTTTTCAACTTCAGGACATGAATGACTTGCTGCAAAAAAAAAAAAAAAAGGAACCGTGACTTCTGCTGTCTACCAAAAATGACTGAAGAAAAGTGTCCAGCCATCTGTTTGTGACCTAAAACTGAAATTTTTGATGCTGGGAAATGTTTTTGTGACATCCAAAAAATCAGGAAGGAGGCAAACACTTTTTCACACCCCTACAGCTGTCCAAATGTTTTATGTTTTAAACATCCATCCATCTTCTTAGCCGCTTATCCTCACAGGGGTCGCAGGGAGTGCTGGAGCCTATCCCGGCTGTCAACGGGCAGGAGGCAGGGAACACCCTGAACTGGTCGCCAGCCAATCGCAGGGCGCATGAAGACAGACAGCAGTCGCACTCACAGTCACACCTTGGGGCAATTTAGAGTGTCCAATTAATGTTACATGTTTTTGGAGTGCTTGGAAGAAGCCCACATAGCCACAGGGAGAACATGCACACTCCACACAGGCGAGCCCGGGATTGAACCCGGGACCTGAGAACTGTGAGGCCAACGCCTTCCAGCTGATCCACCATCTTTTAAACAGTGTGATACTCGTGATCGTCCTTCAATGAAAACTTGATTTCTGATCTACTGATAATGATATTTTTGGCATTATTGCATATTACGCAAAGAGTGTAAATGTAAGAGGTCCCACAGCTCAGTGGTGAGAGCATTGGTTTGGTAAACCAGGGGTCGCGAGTTCATATCTCACTGGGGCCTCGACTCCCGAAGGGGAGTTGCGTCAGGATGGGCATCCGGCGTAAAAACTGTGCCAAACAAATATCAGTGTTCATCTGAGAGGGTACGCTGTGGCCACCCCGAACGGGACAAGCTGAAAGAAACTTACTTTCTACGCAAGGTGTGGAAAAGTCCCTTTATGTAAAACTTGAGGGCCGCACGAACATTAAACTTCCATATTAAGCGAGGGCCACAAAATATTGTCTTGTGGGCCACAAGTGGCCCGCGGCCGGCCAGCTTGAGACCCCTGATCTAGACTTGTCGCGGTTTCCAAACCCTCACATTCATCCATTCTCGCACGCATTCAAACAGGCAACTGCTACCATGCAAGTTGAGGTTCAGTGTTTTGCCCAAGGGCACTTCAACACAGAGACATACATTCGGACTAACCCTGCGGGAAATGACGATGAAGCGTAACGGTGGTGGTTGGGGAGGAGGAAGTCATGTGATGCGATGCGCTCATCACATGTGAGGTCACATTATGTGTGGAATTTTAATATCTCGAAAGCATGCAGCGGCTGTTATGTCAAGCAGTTATTAATTATGTCTTCGGTCGAGCTCAATGCGATTGTGTTCCAAAAAGTATCTCCACTTGCCCTGCGATTGGCTGCGACCAGTTCAGGGCGTACTCCGCCTCCTGCCCGTCGACAGCTGGGATAGGCTCCAGCACTCCCCGCCACCTTCGTGAGGATAAGCGGGGGGAATGGATGGACGTGGTCTGACTCGTTTGGCTGAGCTGCGGATTTGGAGAGACACTAGGTGGCGCATGAAGATGATTTTGTTTGGCTCTTCAGGCTAATTGTAGCACAACAAAATACATGTCTGGTGTAGGTGTACAACCTCTTGTTGCAGGGAACAAAAAATATATTTAAAAATGTATAATTCCTAGAGTATTATTTTTTTATTACTGCTGAAATATGTCAATTTTTGATTTTTTTTAAAACCAACTTCCTTGTAGAAAATCAATGAGATTGAGGCATTATTTTGAGTTAAAATTTTACACATAAAACTGAGGTATAAAAACTGTATTGATTATTATATTCATAAAGAGGTTTGTCTGTGGCCAAGATTGGTGTGAATACAAATGACAATTTCATTTAATGTACATTTACATATGCATTTTAACACATTATTTTTACAAAATTATTTGATCATAAGGGAGAAATCACTTCAAATTAACCACTTTACATAACTGTGTGCGTGTTTCTTTCGGCTTGTCCCTTTTGGGGTCGCCACAGCGTGTCATCTCAGAGGAACGCACATATGTTTGGCACAATTTTTACGCTGGATGCCCTTCCTGACGCAACCCTTCTCAGGGACTGTGTAATCATGTTAATTTGGATATTGGAGATTAAATTGCTGTACTTTTAAATAACGTGAATTTTTTAAAAGTGACTTATTTCGTGGCCTTATAAATTACTGTATGTTTTAAATAACGTGAATTTTTTGAAAGTGGCATATTTCGTGGCCTTATCTGTCCAAATCAAACGTTGCGTGGCCACTGAAGTTCTCGAACGTTCTCGCTCGGGGCGTGCACGCGCTTCCCTTTCGGAAACACCAGCGCGTGCCAGCGTGTCGTTCTCGCCTCCGCGCGCGCGCGCGCATGGAAGAGGCAAAGTGTAGTGCGCATGCGCGGCGTTCACCTCGGGCGCCAGTGGGCGGAGCCTCGGAGCCGCAGCTGCGTGTTTTCCGCGGAGGTTCAACATGGACGCCAAGCGGGGTTAGTGCGATCATCGCCTTCGATTCATTCCTTCGCTCGCGTGCTTTGGCGTTTGCGTGATGTGGCCGGGCCGTGCGTGGGGATGACGAGCATTTAGTCGGGCGAGCGGAGCCACCCCGCGGAGGTCATTGCCGGGGGTCCGCGGCAAGTAGCCCCCTTCCGCTGCTGGGGAGGAGGGCAGACGGCACCCCGCTGATGGCTGCCCGCGGGGCGGGGGGGTCGCCGCGGTGGGTTCGGCTCGGTGGCGCACAAACGAGAACAGCGCTCGCTCTCGAGCTTGCTGACGCGGACTCGACTTGTCTATTTTTAGTCCGGCTTCGGGGGTGCTCGCCGCCCGAGACCATATGTAGCCAAGCGGCCACATTCGGACCGCGGTACCGCCTCTTTTTTTTTTTTTTTTTACTTTTCTTGCCCTCTCAGCTGTTTTTCTGCCGGCGGTTTTTAAATTATTATTTTTCTTATCTTTTATGTCCAATGCAGCGTATCGCTCGAAAAAGATTTTGAAGGAAAAGCCTCGGTATCGGGCACGCGGTTAATGACGCCATTGTTGTCGCGTAATTATAACGTCATCTGTATGTCGCATCGAATACTGTGCAGTAGCCACTGACCTAAAAAAAGACTGGTCAGCGCATACACATCGAGCGGTATGTCCATTGGTTGAAGCCGGTTGGCCGCCATCTTGGTACTCCCAAAACGATTGGAGGGCATGGTTTACAAATTGGATTATGGCGGGGTTTTTCTCTCAAAATTTGCCATGTAGAATTAAAACTGGTCGTGTGAACTTGACATTATTTTCAGTTCTGCTAACATGAAGGATTTTTAATTCGACGTGCGAAGCTCCAAAAAAAGGTTAAGCGCAAAGGAAAGCTATAGAACACTGTGACTAGCAAGAAACCTTGCATATTACCTCGGCCCGATTTACGCGACGTTAACTTTTCCCAAAGTATGCTGTGAAGTAGCATCATCATAGCATAGCAAAAAAAACTAAGCATTTTGTGTCATGAAAACATTCAATTTTAAGTCAATCAATTAGATATATTTTTGGAAATAAGTACTCGCAATGGGGGGAAAAAAACATGCTAAACGCATTGTTCATTTGTGGTCTCTGCGACGTCCCATTTCAGACAGAATTTCAACTTGTTTCCTTGCTTTTGAAAATCAAATTGAATTTGCAGAGTTCTGTATTATGAAATTCATCAAAAATTTAACAGAAAATGTGTTTTCTTGCTTATCCACTGATGAAGTTTGGGAAAATATTAGATTTCTTTTTCGCGAAAAACCGTCGACCTATAAAGGCGAAGCAGAGTGAACAACAACTGTAGACAAAACTTTGTTCAAGTGAATTAAGCTCATCAGAAAATTAAAAAAAACCACTTTACAAACTTTAACGGTGTCAAAATAAAGCTTTTTAATGTACCTGCAGAATGTTTTCTCACAACCACGAAACTCGTGATTAACGCATGGTTGTTTAGGGAGTATCAAGATGGCGGATGGCAACTTCAGTTTTTAGTGGCCTTTTTTTTTTTTTTAACATTTTGTGTCTTAAAGTTTCAAGATTAGTCGAGAGGTCATAATGAATAGAAAGAAAACTCTTTGGTCATCCACGTTGTTCTACTTGTACTACGAATATGAAGCAAAACCCCTGTAAAATTTTGAACTTTTTTTTTTTTCTGTATCGATGCAATGCATCATGGGACTCTGTTTTATATTGATCGTTGTCCAATAATTTTTAACTGTGCATTATGGGATACCGTGATAAACCATGGGATGTCACACACCCAAAAAAATATCTCTTAATATGGAAATTGTAATCACGGTGGAATTATTGTCGTAGATTCGGTTTGATGTGAAGTAGAACAAAGGACAAAGAGCATTAACAGCTGCATCTTATTATCAAACCCTTTGACAATTGTTGACTTGAATAATTCCTAATTAATGAACATACGCTGCTGAGTGGTTGCCAGGCAACAGAGGTGATGAATAGACTCAAATTACTCATCATATTCACTCAGTCTACACTGGCCATTTGTCATATGGTGGATTTACTCCATTACCTCAGGACCCAGGAAAACATGAGCAAATGTGTTTGTCTCGCTTGAGGCTTATGCTCACAAGAATCGTGATCAGGAGTCGCCGACATTTCTTTCGCTTTAATGTGGGTCAGACAAGAGTTCCACTTAGATGAAGTCACATGACTGCACAGTTTTATGCTTCGACGGCCAAATCTGACTCAAAACTACTTCTTGTTTTCTACGCGATGGCGCAAGAGTGACTTTGCAATTTCGGCCAACGACGAGTAGTCTGTTCTTCGTGTTATGATTGATGAATTCGACATATCTCCTTTTATTGAAATGCAAACAAAATTATGATTCACCTGCAACATCAGTGAGAAAATAGACCAAAATGTTTATGATTGTTTTCCAAAATAAAAGCAGATGTTTGCGAAATGTTGTTTGGATGAAACAAATCGGGTAACCTTAATGGAGGCCTCTAGAAATCAAATAAGTTTTAATGTTAAGAGGCTGAACGTGAGGATTTCGACAGTTCTGCGTGAATTTCTCTGGAGGACTACTCAATTATCAATATAGTTGATTAATTTCAGAATCGATTAGATGCTGATGAACGTTTGCACCGCTCGTCTTTTACCATTTCTGTGAATGAAGCAGCGTGGCACAAAAACAGAAGCCGAACGATTTTCTTTTGGACCGCGAGGCTTTTGAGGGGCGACGAGGTGCCCGGCCGAGGTCCGTTCGGAGGCTCCTGAGCGACAGCTGCGCCCGTGACGCCGCGGTTTCATCCGGAGAATTCCACGCGGGTCAGAGACATTATTAGATGACGCCTGTCGGCTCGCGCGCCGGTGAACAAAGAATTGTGCGACTTCATATCGAATTATGCTAACGGTGGGCAGATTCGTATGTCAAACTTATTCGGTGTTTAGCAGCTAATCATTGTTTGAGAAGTTATTTACATGTAAAACCTTTTTTTTTTAATTGTATTTTATTTTACTCAAAACACCAAAGGTGTCGCTACAAATCTGTTGCTAAACTGATGTTAGCCTGTTATCAGCAACTAGCAAGTCTCCAATATTTCTTTGACTCACACTCGTAGATTGTTGCAATTCATCATTTTAAGACCACATACTCAACAAAGAAGTTCTTAGACCTTGAAATCTTACATTCCGTCCAACTTTTAAGTGTCAACACGTCACTTCATATAGCGTCTTCCTCTTTGTCAACCTTCCTTGTGTACAACCCGAGTTCTCGATCAAATGAAACGTGTGACCACATTTCCTTTGATTACAACGGTTATCCCTGCACCATCCTACGTCTACTTCCGAGTTTAGCTGACACCGCCCCCCTCCCCTCTTAAAGCGGTACACTCGTCAATACAAACAGAACACACACCCGCAGCGTTATATCTGCGGGCATGACTGACCAAGCCCGTACATTTTTCAGATGTGAGTGACTGCAATTCCAATTTATGCACCATTTGGGAACAAGTGTTTGTAAACGGAGTAAAGTGAACGATAAAATTCCAGTATTGTGATTAGTTGATTAACTGTTTCAGCCCGAGAGTTTATATATAGTTCACAATACGTATCTAACTTAATAGTGATAAGGTAGTACGGAATGAGCGTATAATGCGTTCAGAATATTTTCCCGTTATGCTACTCTCTATTAAAGTTATTCCAGAAGAAAAGCAATCAACTACTGTTTCAAATCTCTTCGGCGGGGGTGACTCGCCCCCTGGAAGTTGTTTTCTTTTCCCCAAAGAGCTCTTTGGAGCCATGATTGGGGGTTAATAGTCCTCAATAGGAAGAAAAAACTATGTAAATGGAGCTACCGGGACACGTCTACGTACAGAGGCTGCGTTATGCACAATAACATATTTATGAGTTTTTGGGTGGGCGTTCGAGTACTGGATTTTTTAAATCGCAAGGAAAAAAAATCTCAATTTTCGCTTGAAAAACAAATTGTTCAAGAACTGAGTAGAAAAACATTTTTGGGAAGTGTCAATGACCCCCCCCCCCCCGTTTAGTATCTTACTTTAAAGCAAAATCTAAGAGGAAAAAAATGGATTATTTCCCACAATATGAGAGTAGGTCACATTTTTATTAGGCGCTGACTCATTTGACGCACACTCGGTAACGTTTGATCGGAGCGCGACGCGACGGCTAACGTTGGCTTTGTCTCGCCGGCGCCCCCAGTGGCGGATCTGGTGTACTGGCGCGACGTGAAGACCACCGGCGTGGTGTTCGGGGCGGCGCTGCTGCTGCTGCTGTCGCTGACGGTGTGCAGCATCGTCAGCGTGTGCTCCTACGTGGGCCTGGCGCTGCTCTCCGTCACCGTCTGCTTCCGCATCTACAAAGGCATCCTGCAGGCCATCCAGAAGTCCGACGAGGGCCACCCCTTCAAGTGAGCGGCTTCTTTCGGCGCTCGCCGTACGCCCGCTTCCCGTCCGCTGACGGCTCCGTTCCCGTCCGCAGGCAGTACCTGGAACGCGAGGTGGCGCTGTCCGAGGACATGGTGCACAAGTACGGCGACGTCCTCCTGGAGAAAATCAACAAGACCGTCAGCGAGCTGAGGCGTCTCTTCCTGGTTGAGGACCTGGTGGACTCCATCAAGGTGGGAAGTCGTCGTCCTTCTTTCTCTTTGGTCCTTTTTTTTTTTTTTTTTTTACGCGGTGGCCCACAAAAAAAAAAAAAAATCACCCCGGAATGTGTGCGCTTCCAGTTCGCCGTCCTGATGTGGGTCCTGACCTACGTGGGCGCGATCTTCAACGGACTCACGCTGGTCATCCTGGGTGAGCGCCGCGCTTTCGGACCTGCGCTCCAAAATAACCGAGAAATGGAGACGTGAAATATAATTTGAAAAGGCGGAGGAAAAGTACACTTGGTTCTGAAGTTTGTCCTCACGGGCCACAATCAAGGAAAATAACACTTCTTATATGATAACTTTACTAATTTATAATCTCGCCCGCGAATAGGTATTTGAGTTTTCTTCATGGATCGTCCCAAAAAAACAGAATCAGATTAAAACACTTCAATATTTTGATATACTGAAGGATATAAGGCGTGAAAATCATGACGTCCCAAAAATGGGACGCTGGCCACCAATGGGTTAAGTGCAAACATGGGTGTAGTTTCGATATTCACATGTAGGGGGGTGGGGGGGGCGCTCCAAAATTCCCACTTTTTCCCCAGAAAACGAAAAATCAAGCTCATTGCACTGCAAATTCAGTTTCTCTGTTTAAATCATTCTAACGTGAAAACTGCAACAATCGCAGTTTCTCGTCTATTGATTTCATCTTTTATTTTTTTTTTAGCCGTTATCGCAGCCTTCAGCTGTCCGATCATCTACGAGAAACACCAGGTAAGAATTTTAACATCCGACCATTTTGTGCTATTCCTCCTCTTTGTTGTTGATTGTTTTTTTTTTTTTTTTCTAACCTTCTTTTTCCATATTTTGTATCAGGCTCAAATCGATCACTACTTGGCGCTCATCAACAACCAAATCAAAGACGTCATTGGAAAGTAAGTTTTGACTTTTGACTTGATAGTAATAAAAGTATGAATGCGACAATTTTGAAAATGGACAAACTGAAAACGAGGTTGACGTGAAGGTCAAATAACTTTATATATATAATTTTTTTTTAACATTGTTGACCATTCACTTACCGTAATTCCCGGCCTACAGAGCGCACGTGGATACAAGCCTCACCGAGTACATTTGTAAAGGAAATACCATTTGGTACATCCATACGCCGCAAGTGCCCACGTTGAAACACGAGATATTTACAAAGACAGTACACAGAAAGAGTTTAATGCTAATGCTAATGCCACGCTAGTGCTAACGCTAACAGGGCCGGCTAAAATAAAACTTACCGGTAAATATCAATGAGACACGCCAGTAACAGCAGCAACACGTTAGCACAGCGCTAACGCTCGCGCAACGCTAACAGTGCCGGATAAAAATCACTTCCTCTGCACATAATCTTCCGGTCTCATTCTTACCTTTTCTGTTCGAGTGCCCCCTCGCGGGCAAAAAAAAAAAAAAAACGCACAAATTAGCCGCATCACCGCATAAACCGCAGGGTTGAAAGCGTGTGAAAAAAGTTGCGGCTTGTAGGCCGGAAATTACGGTACTTTGCTTTTCTGCTTCTCCTAAATCGGGTCCCAACCGTGCGATCTCCGGGCGAAAGGTGGGCCACGCCCCCAACTGGTCGCCAGCCAATCGCAGGCCACACAGAAACAAACGCGTGCGCACTCACATTCACACTTAATTTCAGCCGGGACCGGGATTCGAACCCCGGTCCTCAGAACTCTGAGGCAGGTGTGCAAACATTTTCTCAACCAGAATGAGCATTGTTGAAATAATGAATGGACGTTAACGAAATAATTCAAAACATTTTGTCAATGACATAAAAGTGACCGCTGAAAAAATGTTGACAGGGTAGTACAATAGTTAGCAAAAAGTTCACAAAAGTAAACTTATGAAAGTGAGCATAAAAATGAGTCACCATAGCAACAAAAAAATGAGCAAAAGTGGCAATTTTAGAACTTGACATGCTGGCAAAAGAAAAACGCAACCTTAAAAAAGTAATTGAAGTTTGAAAAAAAAGTTTTAACTACGAGTGTGGCGAAAGTTTAAAATATTGTTTTCTATTACACAGGTCGTGAATATTTAAAATGAATGATTCCTGCGGTATTTGGGCTTTCACCTGGGAGTTAACGTTTCGACATTCTTGGTGCGATGTATGGGGGCCCCGGAACGGAGCCTTGAGGGACACACCGCGTGTTGATCACTTTGGCGTTTTTTTGTCTTCTAGGATCCAGGCCAAAGTTCCTGGGATGAAACGCAAACCCGAGTGACAAGAAGATGAAGAGGGAAAGTGCGGAGAAGAAGCTGGCTGGACGGAGAGGAAGGGAATGACGGGGAAGCGGCGTTTGTTGTCTACGTAGTTTTCGGGGGAGGTGGGGGGGGGGCCCTTCTGAGTTTGGCAAATAATACAATTTTTTTTTTTTCCTCCCTCCCACTTGTGAACTTTTTGGTTTTCTGGCAGAGGACTCGATGCGTGAAAGGCCCCACACCTTGCACCCCCGGGGGAGGTCACGCTCCCCCCCCCGGATGTTCGTGGACTGCCGATCGACACCTTTTGTCGTCGTCGTTTTGTAAGAAAGTTTGTGTGCGAGCACTTTAGTTAGACAGGCCAGATTTTGCCCCCCCCCTCCAGCCGGCTTCTTCCTCTTTGTGGAGGAAGTTTTTGTTTTTTCGTTTGTTGTTGTTTTTTTTTTTTTTTTTTTTTTTTGCCCGAAGGTGGGCGGGGCTTCGAGCATCTTCATCATCTTCACGGCTTGTGAGTAACGCGCTAGGCTCATCTTTCTGGAAAAAACGTTCGGCAGTCCGTCGTCTTGGTGTCATGGCCGCTATGTAGTGACGGAAGAATCCCCCGTTTCCTGTACGTTTCACAACATCCGATGATTTCCGACGTGAGAAACAACAAGCAAGGCATTTCAAAAAAAAAAATAATAATAATAAGCATATTACAATATATGTGGAGCTCAACTCTTTGTAAACTTCCAGCATTTGCTTGAATTGTGTGATCGACTCGTTCATACTTAAAAATTGTGACCAGAAAAAGTTTGTGGAATGCGTTGTAAGATGTAAACATTATCTACCAATAAAGCTTCTAGAACAAGAGACAAAACAACACTCCGGTGCCGCCGCCTCGTCAATTTTTACTGGAAATTACCGTCATTCTCGGAGCGCGCTTGGTTACAAGCCTCACCCAGTACATTTGTAAAGGAAATACCATTTGGTACATAGATAGGCCGCAACCGTGTAAAAGCTGCAAGAGCGCGCATTGAAAGACGAGATATCTACGGTACGCAGAGAGTTTAACGCTAGCGTCGCCGCACTTATGCTAACGCTAGCGTCTCTGCGCTAACAGGGCCGGTTAAAAAAAAAAACATACTGGTAAAAATCGGCGAGACACGGCAGTAACGCGCTAACAGGGCCGGACCGGTAAAAGTCACTTCCTCGGCACATATATTCAACCGGTCTCGCGCTTACCTTTTCCGCTTGAGTGCCCCCTTGTGGCCGTTAGAAAAAATGCACAAATTAGCTGCATCACCGCGTAAACCGCAGGGTTGAAACCGTGTGAAAAAAGTTGCGGCTTATAGGCGGGAAATTACGGTATATTGAAGCTCACGTAAGAGTTTTCATGTTCCTCGTCTGCGTTTTGACGTCAGCTTTTTTTGGGAACATTTTGCAGCACACGTTAACTTTCTGTAACGACAATCTACTGCACAGCTATACTCTCTTTTTCCTTGTTTACCTTGCACCGCCCCCTTCCGCTCTTAAAGGGGTACACTCATAGTTGCCATGATATCCGGCCTACAAGATGCGACTTTTTTCACACGCTTTCAACCCTGTGGTTTAACGCTAGCGCTAATGCTAGCCGTAAGCGAATGGTAAGTACTTTTGTCATCGGTGGATAGCAACAACATAATGTTATTTAAATGAATTCAAAAACTTATTGTACTCGTGAAGTGTCGCTTTTACATAACATGCGCAAATACACTCATATTTAGTTTTGAAAATATTGTATGGCTCTTTTGGAATTACATTTTAAAATATTTGACGTTTATGGCGCTCTCAGCCTAAAAGCTTCCCGACCCGATTTATAAATATTTCACATTTGGCTCGAGTTTTTCAACTCGGGACAGGAATACGTGATTTGCAGACATTTTTCACACAAGTCTGACTTGAGAGACATATTTTACAAATTGTTTTTATTTGTTGTTACACTTTCACAAGTGGTATAAGAATTGTAGTGACTATTAGTACATCATAGACATGATAGCAAGTAGAAAAAATTTAAAAAAAGAAAATTGTCGACAGAAACAACACGTTATCTATTTCTATATATCTTTTAAAATCAAAGTGCACAATTTTATTTAAAGCAATTTGACCATAGATTTCTGAAAATCTTTACATGAATGCAAAAAAAAAACAAAACTATTTGTTGACGTAGCTAAAGTGAGTTTCAGTTTCAAAAAGTGACCAAAATATTTTTGACATTCCAGTGATTTTTTTTTATTTTTTATTGTGGCGGGAGGAGCATAATTGACCATAATAATTAATTATAAAGTGTTTTAAATTGACATTATTACAAAGCATAATGGAAGGAGCAAAAATTTGAAAAACGCTCAATTGACCAAACTGACAAAAAACTTTTGCCAGATCCGATTTTATTTTATTTTTTATGCTAGCAAGTTATTGATTTAAAGAAGAAACCATGAAGATTAAATTCATATTTACTGAAAACTTGGATTAACCTACGCTGGCTTTTAAAAAATAATTCCAAATTTGCCCAGCCCTTTTATCTCCTCTATCTGCAAAATTAATTTTATTAGCGCGCAGCCTCGACACTTTTGGTGGATTCGCACGACTGCCAACGTGACGTTTACTGACGTCTGAGTGCACAAACGACAATATTTCTGTTTGACCTTTGACCCGCAAAGCCCCGATTGTCACGTTCTTGTCGGCCGCTCGCGCGCACTTGGAACGTTCTAGAAGGAGTGGCTCGCGCTACGTGCGGACTGAGTCAACAGCAATCGACGAGAAAAAGTGAAAGTGAAAAATCGGGAAACAACACGTGTGACGTGGCGACTTCCCAAAAACCAGCCCGAGTGCAAAAATTTTAAAAAAAATGAAAAAATGTCGCATTCTTTTGTTAAAACCTAACTGCAGCAATCAAAATTAGCTTACATTCAGTCTGTTTTTGATATTCACAAACTACACAAAAGGGAAAACCTCGATTGGGTTTTGTGTCCGGTAACAAATAATCCAATGCAAAAAAAAATAATAAATTACAGCAAAACACAATTAAGTCCATTGAAATGCACACACACACACACACACGTCAGTGTCACAATACTGTCGTCGTAAGTAGATAAAAACGAATATTAATTTTGAGTCCTCACGAATATTCATATTCTTACTAAGAAGTCACATTAAAGACATTTTTATAGATAAATAGAACTACTTTATGAAATGAAGGGGCAGGCGGCGGATAGGGGGCGGGGCCTGCGGCCGTGGGGGCTCCATCCTAATCCTGCAATGGCGCTGCTGCGTTTACATTTTTTTTTTAATTTCCAAATTGCGTCATTGCTCATTTGTATTTATTTCATTAAATCATTTAACGTAATTAACACTAAAAATTAAATTTTACATTCAACATTGAACAATTTATGAACAAACTGGTCAATTATGCTTCTTTTTATAAATGTTTTACTAACTAATAAATCAATAAAATATAAAAATAAATTAAATGAAAATTTTTAAAATAAAATTAAGTTACTTAACTAATAACTAAATTTTATTCATTATTATACTACATGTTATTTATTATTATTTGTTTACATTTTTATGTATCCATTAAATATAAATAATAAAACAAAAACAAATATTTTTTTTATATACATTTAAAGTATATTTTGGTATTCAATGTTATTTTATGAAATGATGACTAATTGTCATATTTTAGGTATCACTCCTTTTACTTGACCTATCATTATTAATAAAACTAATAATTTGGCATCGTAAAATTGAAAGAACTTGTTTGATGAAAATATGAAAAATACTTAAACTAGTATTATTTGAATTTGAATTCACATTTCTTTCAGCCCCCCGCAGGCAAAGAAATGATTTCACGGATTTGGAGAGCGCCCCCTTGTGACGACGCAACGTCACGTCACGCCTCGTAGCCCGCCGAGCGCTGCCGCTGGTTCCAGATGTCGTCTCGGCGTTCGGGTCGGCAGAAGAGGCGCGAGGCGCGCGCCAGGCGTTCGCGCTGCTCGCGATCGCGCTGCTCCCCCGACGACGGGGTCGTGTTGCCGTGGAGACCGGACGACAGCTGACATCCCGCCGACCTGGAGGCGCAATCGGAAGATGATGTCATTTTTTTTTTCCATTACCTTAAGATGGCGCCAAAGCTAAAACTAACAGGAAACTAATGATTGGTGTCAAGGAAGTGTGCTCAAGTGAAGTCATATGAACCCGTTTTTGCCGGGATGCTTGCAGAGCTACGAATTTGGTTTGAGAAGCGCTGAAAATTAGATGTGGTTGTGGGTGCGACGCCGCAACCTGCTTTTGGCCATCCTGAGAGGTTTGCTGCGACCGGTCGGCGTCTGCTGCGGCTGCGGAGACAAAACGCGCGTCACAATTGGGCGCACCGCCGCGACTTCCGGCGTTCCGGTTGCGCTTTTGGTTCGGACCTGGTAGTTCTCCAAGAGGGTCTCGGCCTGCGCGATGCGTCTGAGGAGGTTCTCGATGAAGAACTGGATTCGGACTTTTCCGCTGGTCTCTTGGCGCGCGGCCGCTTCCAGAAAGTTCTGGATGGTCAAGACCTGCCTGAAAGCACGAGGAAGACTTGAAGTGAGTTTTTGAATCAGGTACAGGACCCTCAGACTTGGGTGCAATATCTCAACTCAATCATTTTCAAGTGATTTTATTTTATTGCATTTTTTTAAACATACCTCTCCCGCTGCTCGAGTTCGTTTTCAGAGGCGTTGATCTGCTGCTTGAGGGCAGCGATGACGGCGACGGCGACGTCCACCTGCCGACTCAACGAGCGCTCCTTCTCCGCCACTTCCTGCCTCTGGCGGGTCAGACGCTGCGAGCGGGCGCGCTCGCACAGCAGCTGCGAGTCGGCCCGCGCCAGCTCCGTCCGGACGCGGGCCAGCCGCCGCCGCAGGACGTCGCCCGGACCGCGAGGGCAAACGGCCGCCGAGGAAGACGGGGCGGCGTCCGTCCCCGAAAGACAGCCACCCCCTGTGCCAAAAGGACGGTCGGCCGTGAAAGGGGGCTCTCGGGTGAGGTGGGCGGTCAAATGTAGCGCCGGCGATCTCGGACGAGGTGAAAAGGTCTTCGATGTGGTCGATCATTTCATATGGAATGGAATATGAGTTTTTGATGAGGTCATGTGAAGTGGGAAGGGGTCGCCGGTGAGGTCATGAGTGGGGCAAGCACGGCGAGACCACCTTCGACGACGCCGGCCGGGATGGAGAAGCGGCGCGTGATCGCGCAAAGCGAAGTGCGGCGCAAAAACGTCTCTGACGGGCGGACTAACCGGGCGGCTCTGCGTTCAGGTCCGGGTCTGCGTGGAGGTCCGGGTCCAGAGGGAAAACCGGGCGACGACGTCGCACCTCGTCCGGGGTCGCGTCCTGCGGGGCGCCGCCGGCGTTCCGTCCGTCCTCCGTGCCCACCCCCACGCTCTGGGTCCTCCTCCTGGACATCAGGAAGTGGGCGGCTTCCCTGCCGTCGCTCAGCGAGCGCACGTGAGGACCCCGCCCGGCGGCCGTCGGGCGCCGCCCCCCGCGGTCCGCCGGGAGCTCGCCTGTGATGCTGAAGCCGCCGTACTCGTGCGGGTACTCCGGGTGGGCGTGGAGGGCGTCGGGGCTGCGTAAATACAGCCCCCCGTCGTGGAAAGAACCGGAACCTTCTGAACAAACCTTCTCCTGCATGACTGGCGAAAATGATTGACAAGCAAGATGGCGGCTTCATCACAAGAAAATTGAAGGTTTGGGATTACCGCAACATCTATGCTAATTTGTTAGCCTGCCTTTGACCTTTTGCATTACATTTTAGAATTAAGCTAGCAGCTAGCAAAGATTTTGGTCACATGCAAGCACAACTCCATATTTATTAATTTTGTGAATTTTCACCCGTTGTGGGCGGGCCCAGAAAGTCATCAACATGAGTTTATTGTCCATTTCATGCTTTGTACAAAATTAGCATACATTCCATCCGGTCACGTGGCTTGAAAGCGATAGAAAGATACTTTCTTCATCCACGTGGGAGATTCACTATCAATAATAATCACCATTTGCAGCATTTTTAAAAAAAAGGGCTAAGAACAAAACAGGAAGACGGTCTGCTCGCGTGCCGGAAGCAGTGTTACATACATAAACATGAAATGGGTTTTTTGTGTGAATATGACGTCACGAAGGCAGGCGCGCGTAACAGGTCAGTCGTGAGCGGCTAACGCGAGCTGCCGAACTGGCTCGCTACCAAAGCTAGCTGACGTCGATCGACCGATCCGTCGATTATGTCATTTGAGGGAAAAAAAAATAATAAAAAAAAGAGATGATAGAAGAGACGTGCTCGCGCTTACCTTCCTGTCGCGCGCGCGTGCGAAGACGAGCGGACGTGCACCCGCCGGAGTCCCGAGGCAGTCTTCGTGACGTCACTGACGGACGGCGGTCAAGTCAGCAGACCGGACAAGCCATGGCGCTTCCGGCTCGCGTGGCGCCTTCAAAATAAACCACTTCCGGTGGAGTTGCGTTACTCCTTTGGTTGGCTGGACTTGACGTGGCAGGGTTCGATCGGCACACTTCGAACTCCAAGGACAGGTCGGCTCCAGCCAACGCCAACTTTTCAGTAAATAGGATAGAAATGGAGTCGGCCTCAGATCAAATACAGCCGAGCCTCGGTTCTCGACCATAATCCGTTCTAGAAGGCGGTTCGAAAACCAAATCAATTATCTTATTTGTTATGTTATTTCCGAGGTTTTTTTCGGGGTTTCGTTCAAATTGTCAGTAACAAAGCACGTCGTGGGTGCGTCAGCTGTTCTGTTATTTCCGGGTTTTGTTGGGGGCGTTCGACTACCGATTTTCGTTCAGAAAACAGAAGCAAAAAAAAAATCTCGAAATTTTCGTTCGAGAATTGAGGCTGTACTGTCCAGTAAACCCAAAGCGGGACTCGACACACCCGAGTTCAAACGTGATTGTTAAGCTAGTCCACATTGCACCCCCCCCCCCAAAAAAAAAAAAAAAAAAACTAATTTGGCCTGAGCCACAAGAAATTATTAAGGCTTATTCGAGCCTTATGTTAATGCAGCCGAATGGGGGCACAAGACCCAAGACCAGATAAACGCAGAGGGTTGGCATCCACCATAATACTTTGACAAACAAACATGAGTGTTCATCTGAAGCATCCCAAACCGGATCGGTCGTGACCCGGTTTAACAACATGCCACCGTTAACCTGAAGACCATCGGTGGAAATTCACCTACTTTGGGTCGAACATGAAGAAGAGGAGGAAAGCGCATTAGTCGGCAGAAGAAAAAGAGGAATGCACAGAGCCTAAAATTGAGTGTGAGGACAGAGCAATGGTGAGTCCGGTAAGGAAGTGAAGGAACGGCGGTCCAAGCAGGTTGGATAGGATTAGAAATGATTTGGAGAGCAGACTTCGATGGTTTCGACATGTCCAAAGCGCTCGGGCGTGAGTTGCCGGCGCCGGCGTCTCCGGAATGAATGCGCTCATGGCGGTGAAGCCACCGAAGAGCGTCAGCGGCTGTGTCACGCTTAACCGGACACCAGGAATGCAGATCAGTTGACAGTGAGACAAACATGAAGTATTTTCTGTCATATGTACGTTTTAATATTTCAGATCCCCCACCACCACCACTGAATTTCTCTTGGACTTTCAGGCTTTCAACTCTGAATTTTTGCCAGCTCACGCGAGCTCCTCGAGACTCAGCGACTCGCTTCCTCGGCGTCACAGCGGCAGTGGAGCTCGTAGTCCAGCAGGCGGCCCAGTCGGGTCCCGGCCAGATGTTGTCCGAACATCTGGTCCATCCTGAGGCTCTGCTCCTCGCTGAAGTGGTTCCTCCAGTCTCCGACCTCACCTGGAACAATTGCAGGTGGGTTAATTGGTTTCAGTTTTGGACACGCTAAGATCGGACGATTGATTGCTTGACATCTCGTGTTTCACATCATTCTGCTCATAACAGTCAAGATATCGATCAAAAAAACTCTTAAAGCCTTTTCTGGATGTCATTTTGGTTTTACAGTCCGGGTAAATACCCCCCCCCCATGCTGAAACAGAAACCGTGGGCCGTGTCTTCACTGTTATTGAGCAAATGGTGCGAAAATGAGTCGGATGCGAAGCTGGGTCAACCACAAAACGAGATGTCGCTTCATGACGGATTTGCTAAGCTAGGCTAAGCTACTCGTTCTTTATTGGGCGCATGTTGGCACCTTTCCGGAAGAAGACATTTCCCATCATCCCGTGCGACGCCTGCGAGTTCTCCTTCATGGCGGCGAAGGTGCTTCCGTCGGACACCAGCCGCACTTGATCGTCGGTCAGCTCCGCGGCCAAAAAGGACGAAATGCGGCGGACGCCGTCGTCCAGGTCCTGCGTGGGGATGAGCGTTAGCTTGAGGATTCAGTTCGACCGATTCAATTTAGGGCGATTTCGAGTCTCCAATGAATGCAAGTTTTTGGGACGTGGGAGGGGGAAACCGGAGTACCCGGAGAAAAGCCACGTTTGAGCCAGTCGTCCACCGTGCCGCCGTCATTGATTGATTTCTTTTTAATTAGCTACACGTTAACGGTACGACGACTAAGCTCCGTACGCAAAAACATCAAATGTACTTGTTTGAGTTGCTCGTAGGTGACAATCATCACGTCGGGGTCGTCCATCTTCTTCTCCCATGCCATCGCGTGCTCGAAGTACGACCCCCACCCAACTACAACGACAACAACGACAACCTTTCGTTGTACTTTGTGCGCGTCTACGTGTGTTTCAGTGCGTGTACGCGGTGGGTGGCTGACCCTCTCCAGACAGGAAGTCCTCATAGAAAGCGTCCCAGGAAGCCGCAGAGGGCAGAACGGGGTTTCCGTTGCAGAAGTGGTAGTAGGAGACCAGGGTGTCTTTGGGGTTCCGGAAGATCACCAGCATCTGCGGCACCAAGACCCGACAATAAGGATGGGGTGGAGAAAGGGGGGGGGGGCGGTGCCGTCGCCCCCGCCGGCCCGCGCTCACTTTCGTCTTCTTGGCGTAGAAGGACGGCGGAATGTTGTCGGGGTGCATGTGGGTGCCCAGCAACCTGGGAGAGGCCATTCCGTCCATCACCTGAAGGGGGCGACAGGAGGCACGAAGCGCGGGGTTATTTTAGTCCCTGCGAAGAAGAACCAACCAAAAGTGGGCTTGCTAAAGCGTGAGAAGTCTCGAGATTCAGTTTTGAAGGCCTACAAATATTTCTCAAAGCTCGGTGGAAAACCTCAGCGACATCCGGTCCGAAGAACTCGACGAGCGGCGGGTCGTTGGTCTCGATGTTCCTCCCCGTGGCCTGCGTGAGGATCTTCTTCAGCAAGCCCACCATCCAGTTGAAACCTGCACCATATCGTATATTTTACAAAAACATACACTAATGACATAATTCAATTGAAGCAAAAAAAAAAAAAAAAGTTCTGTCCTACTTTCTCCTGCAATGCACAGTGAACTGTGCAAAGAACCTCGCGACCACTTGGGGGCGGTATAAGACAGACATGGAGAGAAAAAAACTTTACAAAGCGACTCAGCTCCTCTCCCGTTATCTTTCAACATGTGTTGCGCCACCATTTGTATTCAGATATCTCTGTTTTACAGATTAATGACACTGCCATGTAGATGCTAATTGTTAGCCTGTGCGCTACGGTGTTTTCCACTGTGTGCTAGCATTAAAGGACCACAGGCTACAGTACATACCGTGATTTCCGGCCTACAAGCTGCGACTTGTTTCACACGCTTTCAACCCTGCGGTTTATGCGGCGATGCGGCTAATTTGTGCATTTTTTTCTCACGGCCGCAAGGGGGCACTCGAGCGGAAAATGTAAGAGTGAGACCGGTGGAATATGTGTGCCGAGGAAGTGACTTTTATTGGTCTGGCCCTTTTAGTGCTGCATTAGTGTGTAACTGCCGTGTCTCAGTGATTTTTACCGGTATGTTTTTTTTTGTTGTTGTTGTTTCTGTTAACGCAGCGCTAGCGTTAACATTAGCGCGGCAGAGCTAGTGTTGGAGGTGAGCATTAGCATGGCGGCGCTAGCATTAAACTGTCTGTGTACTGTCTTTCTCTGTAAATATCTTGTTTCAATGTGGGCACTCAGATGCGATGCTCACAGTTCTGAGGTCTCGGGTTCGATCCCGTCCCCGCCTGTATGGAGTTTGCATGTTCTCCAGGTACCTGCGTGGGTTTTCTCCTCCAGCATCCCAAAAACATTCAACATCAATTGGAGACTCTAAATTGCCCCTAGGTGTGATTGTGAATGCGACTGTTTGTCCCGATGTGCCCTGCGATTGGCTGGCGACCAGTTCAGGGTGTACCCCGCCTTCTGCCGGTCGACAGCTGGGATAGGCGCCGGCACAGCCCGTGACCCTTGTGAGGATAAGGGGCTAAGAAAATTGATGGAAGGATAAAATAGTTTGATCTGAAGAACTGGAATTTGGTTATGAAGTGAATTGAGTCACGGCGCCCCAATCAGTGAAAACCCCCAAAAGTCAAATCAAGTGATGGGAGACGCCGGCGTGCGGGGGTCGGGGGTGACGGGACGGGGTCTCACCGCATTTGGGATAAGCCGCCAACAGGATGTCGTCCTCCCTGGCCGTCACGCCCTCCAGGGCGCTCAGGTGCTCCCGTGGGCACATGAGGAGGGGGTAGAGGACGCCCCGGTGCCGGTACAGCTTATCCTCATCCCTCATGTCGCGGGCCCGCCGCAGCCTGGAAACGAGCTCGGCCGGGAGCTCCGTGGCGTCGGGACCCGCGGGGTTACTCCTCGGCGGCGCCGACATCTTCCCCTCACAGGGACGTCCGAACGGAAAGAAAACACCTCGAGAATGAAAAGAAAGAGAGACGAACTGCTGCTATGCCGGCAGGATGTGCGCTTGCCCCGCCTCGCCTCGCCTGGCCCCGCCTCCTGCACACCTCCCAGAGAGGAAATTGGTGCTTAGCAGGTCGAAAAAGTCCAAAATCATTGGCAGTGAATGACATTCCAACAAAAAAAAAAAAAAAAGTTCAGTCGCAATGTTGAGGTCGTCACTCTTTAACCTTTCAGGTACTTTTTTTATCCACAAGCAATCAAGTCGATCTTGAGCCGAGAAAAACAAGTTTAACAAGTTTATTTTGATACCCATGCACTTTTTTTCTTCCTGCTTTCTCTTCGTGCGCATATGATTTTTTTTTTTTTTTTTAAATCTTTTTCTCTTTTCTACTTCCCTTTTCGGTCCCCGGAGGAGGCCCCATGAGCATAAAAGTTGCATCCCACATTGAAAACTCCAGAGGAACTAAAGACGGAATGAAATGTTCTACAATCACATTTGAAGATGAAAATTGAGAGGATTATTTGAAATGTTTATGCATAATACTGATCCAAAATATGACTATGAGGTGCAGGTATTGTTGTTGTTCGGCCGGTGTGACGGTCTGAGCGCTCCCCCGTGCTGAAAAAGTCTCCTTGTGATTAATGCGGATGCGTTACTAACAGGGGAACTCTGAGTACGTAGCAGATGCTTATTGGGAAATCCCCCGGTCTCATAGTTCCCCTTCTAAGCTAACATACGTTATAACCTAACCTTAAAACAAAAGTTGATAAAAAGAGATACACATATATGTACGTTTGCTGTGTTCGTCTTTCCGAGACGTCCGTAGCGAACACGGACGCTCGGCGACAAGTTGTCGAATGGCACATGTTGAAGCGTGGATGGGGAGGTTTCAAACCGGCCGGAAGTTTACAAAATATACGCGCATTCGCGTTACTCACAAGGAGACTTTTCAGCACGGGGGACCGCTCAGACCGTCACATTCTACATTGTACTATCTGTGACTTTGAATGTTTGTGGCTTTAAAAGGGTGGGGCCTGACCTGGCGAGTGACGTGCGACCAAGAGAATGAGAGTGTAATGTAATTGTTAGATGGTTACAATCCCACATTTTTTATATATATATTTTTTGTCTTTACCTCTGGCTTGCTCACATCCCGTGAAGAAAAAGGATCACCGTGAAATCTTGTGGTATAAAATTAGAAAAAGTCCGCGATACACCTAGTGAACTACACTGCGTTGTGTACATCGACGCACGTGCCTAATTGTGATTGCAGAAGCCGCCGCGGAAGAAGGAGAAGGTGCCGTTCAACCTCAAGCGTACTCGTAGGTATTTGGCAACCGAGCACGAGCAGCACTTGTGTTTCTTCAGCTTCCTTTGTGTGTAATGGGAGCACACGTCGGGCCTTGCCGTAAGTGCCGCGTTGGAGGTGAAGGGTCACGCAGCTGGAACTTCCTTTTTTTGGGCTCAGAATGCCTCAGAATGGGGAACGTTCTACCAGCCAATCACGAACAACAGGAAATAACAACAAAAACGGTATGTGTAATTTTTTATTTCATTTTTATATGATGAAGTAACTGAAGGAGTCTTGTACTGCTCACCGTTGCTAGTATTGGAATGTACAAGTATTTTTCCGTTTTCCTGCAGAGGGCAGTATAACAATGTGGCGCTTTGAGTTCATTGAGGCAACGACGACGAGGAAGAAGAAGCGGAAGCGATGGCCTCGATGGACCCGATGTTGACGTCCACGTCCGCGGCGCTGTCCTCCTACCACCACAATGTCGCCGACTTTTACCCCAGAAAGTTGGGGCCCAAGCCCGACGTGGTTCCGTCCGGCGTGACCGAGCGCAAGGTGGGCCCGCTGGACAAGCCTGACATGGTGGCGGTGGACGTCATCAACGTCGGCGAACACGGTTTGTTGTGCTAACAGGCTAAATGCTAACTGCGTCGCCTCAACTTGTTTTTTTTTTCTTCCTTTAACTCTTTCTTCCTACTCAATGACAACGTTTGAAACTTGATAAAGTGACTCAACTCTTGAAAAGTTGTTCCTTTTTTTTAATTAAATGAAGATATTAGTGAGGGAGGGTCGACGCTCTCCGGTAGCTTCACGTCGTACGTAAGCTAATTAAAACGACATCTTGGGAAAAAGTGCTCCAAACTGAGAAATCTCATCTTTTACTGTTCTTCCAGGAAAGTTCAAACATGCATGGAAAATTCTAATTGATTTTGAAAATGTATAAATATAATTTCTCGTAAGTTCTAAGGTCACAACTAACGACTAGTTAATACGTTGATTATTTTTTTTCTCCCCCAAAAAATTGGATAAAAAACGTTTAAAGAAAACTGGGAGTTATTTCAAACTAACGACTAGCTAATAGTTAATACGTTGATTATCTTTTCCACCAAAAATTAGATTAAAAATATTTTTAAAATAACAGGAAATTATTTCAAACTGACAGTGCACGAAATGCACAAACATAAATTGGTAATTATTCAGTTACTAGTTTGGTTGGTCCCAAGGATGTAAGAAAACAGACAAAAATGTTGATTTTTGCTTTCTCAAGTAGGTGTTTGTAAATCTGTTTTTAATTCAATTTATAAATAGATTACATGGAGCATTAAAGAAATAGTAAAATATGTACTGCTGACAGGCAAGTAAGTTACACCTCAGGCACAGGGAGAAAAAATTGGCTTGACCGATAAATCCAAATTAATCGATAAAATTGATGAATGGTTCAGCCTTCTATTGTCGTACGATTGAATTTATATTGCAATCCTGACATTTTCAAGTCATGTGATTCATCATGACGGCGTGCGTCCATGTTGATTGCGTGTGTGTTTGTCCTCAGACATCCCGCACGTGCACAACAAGAAACACGACGCGTACGTCCTGGTGAGTGGTTTTCATCATCAACGATGGCCCGGGGCCAGTACCGCACTGGGTCGGGCCACCGCGTACCTTACAGATGACGGGCCCGGCAGGGCCAGCACTAGTTCACGAGAGTGTGCCAAAAAATACGGTCACTGAAAAATTTCAGCCGTTGAAAAAGGGCCAAAAGTGTATTTTTGGTTTTAGATCATAAGATTTTTATCACTAAGATTTCTTGGGCGAAAGTGGATGCAAAAACCGCAACAAACTTTGTGACTCGCTTCATAACTTCAGTCATCCACCTCCTCTGAAAGTATGGACAAAAAATTAACGAACTTTAAACACTTTAAATTTATTTTTTTTGCATGTACAGTACATTTAATGCCTCGTTTTTTTTCAAGTATTTTTCACTTGTATTTAACTTGTGTACAGTAGATTTGCATTTTAGGAATAAAATATTGGCTTCCTTATAGTTTGGACTTTATATTTTTCTTGGTTCTCATGGAATGAAACTTTTTTTGAGGTGGTATTTACTGTAAAATATTTGCGAACCAGTGTTGTCCGTGCGCGTCTTCAACGCGGCTCAATCAAGATTATTTACTGATCATCACCCGTCTGTAGATGCCACACTTCTTGAACACGCCTCTAGGTGGCGATGTAAAACAAGTCATGCGTCCTGCTGGGGTCCTCTGGCAATTTCACGAAAATGGAAAGTGACATGAAATTTTGAGCGCAATGTCTGAAATATTTTGGTGTTGACCTCCTCCAGGGCACCATTCATCCATTCCGGAAGACACACAGGTCTTTTCCTGGAAAGCTCCTGCAAGAATTCCGATTGGTCACGTCTGACAGACGGGTAAGTATGTGCACGTGCGTGTGTAAATGCGATAACGACGGCGAGCGGCTGATGTTGTCTCTGTCTGGCGAATGTGGTCAAACATGTTCCGTTACGTGTAATCCTGATTGGCAGCAAGGTTACGTGACTCATAAACATGCGGCAAGTGATTGACGGCTCATTGCGATGCGTGCTAGCGTACGCGTTGGTGTTTGACATCCTTGTCTCTTGATGTAAATCGCTTATGGCGCCCGAGTTCACTCATTTATGTTTGAGATTCTCGGCCAAGTTGCTCGATTTAAATTTTGAACGCTGACTGGCAGTCAATCTTTCGACACCTGCAGAATGTTGTCCTCAGTGACAATAGAAGCGTTGACGCAAACAAAAGAGAAGTCTTCTTTCACTAGAAAAAAAAAAAGTTACCGTAATTCCTGGCCTGCAGAGTGCAGCTGGTTATAAGCCTCACAGAGTACATTTGTAAAGGAAATACAATTTGCTACATACACACGTCGCAGCTGTGTAAAAGCCGCAAGTGCCCACATTGAAACATGAGATATTTACAAAGAAAGACGGCACACAGAGAGTTAAACGCCAGCGCCGCTGCGCTAACACGGTCGTTTTTAAAAAACAAAAAAAAACATATCGGTAAAAATCACTGAGACACAGCAGTAACACGCTAGCACAGCACTAACAGGGCAGGACAGGTAAAAGTCACTTCCTCGGCACATATATTCCACCGGTCTCACTCGTACATTTTCCGCTCGAGTGCCCCCTTGCGGCCGTTAGGGAAAAAATGCACAAATTAGCCGCATCAACCCATAAACCGCATGTTTGAAAGCGTATGGGAAAAAAAGTCAAGGAATGACTTTCACCTGTCTGGCCCTGTTAGTGCTGCGCTACTGTGTTACTGCCGTGTCTCTGTGATTTTTACCGGCATGTTTTTTTTTTTTTTTTTTTTAACTGGCCCTTTTAACGTTAGTGCTAGCGATAGGGCGGCGCTAGCGGTAGCGTTAAACTCTCTGTGTACCGTCTTGTGTTTCCATGTGGTCACTCGCGGCTTTTACGCAGCTGCAGCGTATGTATGTACCAAATGGTATTTCCTTTACAGATGTATTCTGTGAGGCTTATAACCAGATGTGCTCTGCAGGCCGGGAATTATAGTACTTGTATTAACTCAATTTTCAAAGATGTTTGTACATCAGAGGCAAATAGTGGGATCCAGTCGACGGCGAAAAATGTCAACGTTTGTTAACAGGTTAAAGGCAACTAACTTCATACATTCGTTCATCTTGCATTCATTTAGTCATGCATGCATTTATGCTCATAGTCTGGTTAGGGTTGGAGATTTAATTCATTTTTAATTTCATTAATAATTTAATAATGATATATATATATATAATTAATAAAAATACATTCGTTATTATATATATATAATTTTATAATATTATTTTGAATAAACTAAATTACAAAAAGGGCGGCACGGTGGATCGGCTGGTATAAGCGTTGGACTCACAGTTCTGAGTTCCCGGGTTCAATCCCAGACTGCGTGGGTTTTCTCCGGGCACTCCGGTTTCCTCGCACATCCCAAAAACATGCAACATTAATTGGACACATTAAAAATTGCTCCTTGGTGTGATTGTGAGTGCGGCTGTTTGTCTCCATGTGCCCTGCGATTGGCTGGCAACCAGTTCAGGATGTACCCCGCCTCCTGCCTGTTGACAGCTGGGTTAGGCGCCAGCACTCCCTGCAATCCTTGTGAGGATAAGCGGCAAAGAAAATTGATTATGAATTTTTAAAAAAAAAAAAAGCATCCAGGTGGATGGCAGTTTCAATGTGTCATTTATGTTTGGGGCTGAAAAGTGAAGAGGAAACATTATTCGAAATGTTTTCGAAGGCCCGAGTACCTGACGCAGTGCATGCGCCGGACCAAAAGGTGGCAGTGTGGGGCCGCATTGACGTTTTTTCGTCCCTGTAGACGGTATGTGACCAAGAGGGGGAGGGGGGAGTGTTTAGACCGAGTTAGCATCTCTGTTTGCCCACAAACGTCCACAGACACACACACACACGTGCATACGTGCGTGCTTGCGTGCACGCGCGGGCGGGCGTGCACGTGTCCGGCTAGTGCTGTCACCGTACGCCTCGGCGCTGTCATAACACAGCACACGGCGTAATTGTGGATTTCACATCACAACGGCGTGTGAAGCACAGTCCATCTGACAGGAACACACACACAGAAAAACACACAGTTCATGTTTCATGTACGTCTGACACAGAAAAGCACTCAGTGGTTCTGCCGCATCTGGTTGTGTGTTTGCGCTTCTTTTTTGTCTCGACGATATTTCAATATTACTGTTCAAAATGGAGAGCATTTCCGAAAGGAGAGAGACAGAAGCGAACCAACCAGCTGTGCGTAGCATGACGAGAGGCTGCAAAATGAAAACAGCTCACAGTCGTTGACCTCGTGGCTCGTTCTCCTGTTTTGGTCCCCGAAGATCCTCCTCGCGCACGTTTTCGGAACGCTATCCACGAGCGGAACCAGAATGCACATTCATGCGAGATTCGCCATCGGCGACAACTCCCCGAGTCTCCTCACCAGGGGACGAGCAACTAACCCAAACACCTTTAGTTCAAATTGACACTGCAAAAGGGGTACGAACACAAACTGATACCGGTTTAGTCCGTAAAATATCAGAAAATCAACAAAAATGTTCGTCATTATTGGTCGTCAGAGAAAATGGCTCATTTTGATTTAAAACAAAAGGAACCGAGATCTCGCGCTCTCACTGGAGCGATTCGCAGCTGGGATGAGAATCAGCACCTCCAAAATCCGAGGCTACGGTCCTCAGTCGGAAAATGGTGGCGTGCCCTCTCCGGGTCGGGGACGAGATCCTTCCCCAAGCGGAGGAGTTCCAAGTATCTTGGGGTCTTGTTCACGAGTGAGGGAAGAACGGAGCGGGAGATCGACGGACGGACGGATCGGAGCGGCGTCTGTAGTGATGCGGACTTTGTATCGGTCCGTTGTGGTAAAGAGGGAGCTAAGTCGAACGGCGAAGTTCTTGATTTATCAGTTGATCTACGTTCCTACCCTCACTTATGGGCACGAGCTGTGGGTTGTGACCGAAAGAACAAGATCCCGGATACAAGCGGCCGAAATTAGTTTCCTCCTCATGGTGTCCGGGCTCTCCCTTAGAGAGAGGGTGAGAAGCTCTGTCATCCGGGAGAGGCTCAGTGTCGAGCCCCTGCTCCTCCGCATTGAGAGGAGCCAGATGAGGTGGCTGGGGCATCTGTTCCAGGTGCCTCCCGGACGCCTCCCTGGTGAGGTGTTCCGGGTGTGTCCCACCAGAAAAAGACTCTGGGGACGACCAAGGACATGCTGGAGAGACTATACCTCTCGGCTGGCCTCTGGATCTCTATTAGAGCTGGAGGAAGTGGGTGGGGAAAGGGAAGTCTGGATACAAGTTACCAAAATGAGTTTCCTCCGCAGGGTGTCCGGGCTCTCCCTTAGAGATAGGATGAGAAGCTCGGTCATCCGGGAGGAGCTCAGTGTCAAGCTGCTACTGCTACGCATTGAGAGGAGCCAGTTGAGGTGGCTGGGGCATCTGATCCGGATCCCTCCAGGACACCTCCCTGGAGTGGTGTTCCGGACACGTCCCACCGGAAAGAGACCCCGAGGACGATCCATGACACGCTGAAGAGACTACGTCTCTCAGCTGTCCTGGGAACGCCTTGGGATCCCTCCGGAAGAGCTGGAAGAAGTGGCCTGGGAAAGAGATCATCATCCATTTTTCCAGGTTGTAGACGAGTTCTCGAGCGTTCAGCGGGGTTATGTGATTGTCTCGCTTTTGTTGACATGAGAGTTTGTCGCAGTAAGTCCGGAGCATCTTTCCTGCGATAAACGGGGGGGAGTTCGCTTGTTACTTGCTGACCTGCCCCAAGTCGTTTTGTGCCGTGATCTTGATAGTCACCAGAATCCCCGTCAGACCGCGGAGACGGACGTCATCCGGTCCGTTTTGCCGGAGTCTGCTCGCGTGTTTCTTGATAGCGCTCGCATGGATTCTTGCTCATGTTGTTCTTCGTGTGTGTTTATACTTTGCGGTGTTGTGGTTCTGCATGACCCACTCTCGAGGAGATGTCATTACGAGTTGCAACTCCAGTTATCGTGTGTGTGTGTGTGTGTGAATACAAATGATAGAATGTCAACGTGTCACTTTGGTTTGTGCGTCGCAGTCGTGGAGGATCCTGCTGTTTGGTTTTCTCAACCTGCTGTGCACCGCCTGTCTACTCGTGTGGTGCAGCTCCACCAACAGCATGGGTGAGTACACACACACACACACACACACACACATCCACACTTAAATGCACACACACTCGCTCGGTCACTCACACACTTTAACGCTCGCTCACCCCCGCTCCTCGCGCAAGTTCACTCTTGACACTCACGCACTCACCCGTCGTTTGTCATGCCGACGGATTATCCGACTGCGGTTTACTCATAACGTCCGATGGTGTGTGTGTGTGTGTGTGTGTGTGTGTGTGTGGCTCTGGCTGTGAGTGTGCGCGTGTGTCTGCGTGTGCTTTCCCGGATGTCTGTGTGTGTGTGTCAAAGTGCTGTTTAAGCAGGGTTGTTGTTGTGGTTTGCATTGTTGCTGAAACACAAGATGACAACGATCCTACAAAAATGGTGTGCGCATGCGTGTGTGCTTGTGTCCATATGCGTGTGTGTGTGTTTGCCCGGTCATCCTGTATCAAATTGTGCAGTCGCCAACGATATCATCTTTCAGTCTTTTACAAGACAGCAGCTTTTTGTCCTCGGACACACACATGCGCGTGCACGCACGTGTACAAGTAAGCAGTTAAGGCATGTTGTTGTGTGTGTGTGTGTTTGCCCATCCATTCATCCATCCATCCATCCATCCATCTTTTTCACGTTGACAAACAGCGACAGTTGCCACTTTGTGTCACTTACACTTTGTGTGTGTGTGTGTGTTTGTGTGTGAGAGTGGCGTCTCTGTGCTGTCTGTCACCTCTGTCTGTCCTCCAAACATTCCCCGACGCTGACATCTTTCTCACCTCCCAACGTCCGCGCTCACTGAGACTTGTTCAAAGACACACATCAAGAGAAAACGCAAATTATACATTCTGGGTATGATTTTTCAACTGAAAATTGCCCGATCAATATTCAAAATGTTTCGGGATGTCCGCTATCAAATGTTTTTCAAATCGTTGATCCTATCGAAATTTGTTCATGTACTCACCCAATGCCCCCGGAGCGGAGTCTGGGCCGCCACATGCACGCAATTTAAATGAGAAATTAAAAAAAAAAAAAACATCTATTAATTTATTTTTTTAAACACAAAAATAAGCAAGGAAGCTGGCGTAAACAAGTTGTGTGCAAAACTATTATGGAACTCTCCGTGGAAAAACCGCCGTCACTTTTCGATGAAAAATGCTCCTCTGCTTTGCATCAAGCCCGGTCGCTGTCACTCCCCCGAGAGGCACAACCCCGCCGTGATTGGTCGGTTCTGTAAAAGTGCCATTCATATAAAACTTCAGGCCCGCACTATCATTTAGCTTTCATGGCAAGGTGGGGGCCACAAAATATCATCTTGGGGGGCTGCAATTGGCCCGCGGTCCGCGGGTTTGAGACCACTGGTGTAAACATTTCTTTTCACAAAAACAAACCAATGCAAAACTACTCTATCAACTGTACTGTATCAAATCTCTTCGGTGGGGGTGACTCGGCCCCCTGGAAGTTCTTTTCTTTTCCCAAAGAACTGATCTAGTGTCAGTTCTCTGGTGCCATGATTGGGGGTTAGTAGTCCTCGATAGGAAGAAAAAACTGTCAGTAAATGGAACTACCGGGACACGTTATACACGATAACAACGCGCGTCGTGGGTCACCTGGTCGGGCCACGCGCTCTTGTTATTTCCGGGTTTTGCCGGGGGGTGTTCGAGAACCAATTTTCGTTCGAAAACGGGGACATTCGAGAACCGAGTATTCACTGTATTATAATCACAAGTCCTTGTAAAGGTGAGACGGCGTTTTTACCTCGCATACCATTTTTGTAACGATTTAACAGTTGGATTCAAAAGGTTTGAGTTTCCAATGTGAATTTGTTTCGCAATGAGTATCAACAAATCACCGCGTCAGTTGCCGGATCGGATTTGCGTTTTTTTTTTTTTTTTCTCGTGGTCGGTTGCTCAAGGGGTCGGCGGATCTAATGATTTGTGTACGCTGGCAGAGAGTGAGAAGACAAACAATATTGTCCGTCCTGAGGCGTTGCGATAAACCCTAGAACCGTTTGACGTGTCCAATATTATCGCATGTGAACCGTTCACGAGGTTTGGAGTCCTGGGCTTTCTGCAGGAACGACTGTAGTAGGAACTCTACGGGAATGTTTGTTTGTCCTGGAATCATCCATCCATTACTGTTTTATTCACTCTCATTAAGACACACTCCAGCGTGGCGATGTGATCCTGTGTGTGCGTGTGCATGTGCGTGCGTGTGCGTGCACGCCCCGAGGGCCACAGTGTTCCTGTGTGTCAGAACGCAGCTGATGAAGCCTCCCACAGGGCTTCCACTCGGCCCCACGCACAACTCCTTTTGTCTGGAGCCTCTTTCACGCCGAGACGCATTGAAGCCCCGCTTATTTCCAGGGACACTTTCAAGTTGGGTGAAAATCCGCGATGGGCAGAGGCCGTAATTAACACATTTTTTCAATATCTTAATCCGTTCCGCACATTTGAACCCTCGGTTAACCAAGCAGGGTTCCAGGTTGTCTGAAATTGTACAACACTGGTCAATAATGGCAAATGCCACCTCGGTAAAGTTGGAAAAGGGGCCCTAATGTACTATGGGCAAAAATGCAACGTGGGTCAACAGAGGGTTAAACGCATTTAAATCTATTAAAACTAACAAAAAACGAGTAACAGTACAGCTAACAGCTACTGCAAAACAACTGTTCAGATTTTACTTTTTTTACCCCGTCATGTTCCATAAATGAGAGACTGAAATTTTTTCGTCACCCCAAGTTGAAGTTAACCACAAAACAAAAAGAATCAAACACAGAAATCAACCCCAAAATGCTCAACCAAGTCATGTCATATTTTGTTTCAAGAAAGTATGCTACCTTAAACCGCCGCTGTCGTCCTTACATCCATTGTAAAATAGATATTATGAACGAAAAAATAAATATGAGCGGAAAGCGTGTCATTCATGTGCAAAGTTACGGAAGTCTCACTCGACATCCCAGTGGTAGCCGTATTGCCTGGAACGTCTGTTCATTACGTCACACCGGGACGTGCCTAAACCTTCCCGGATAAGTTTAAAGGTCAAGTGTCGTGCCTATAAACACAAAAATAGATATTGTAATGAAAAACACATATAACATTATTCACTTCGATGTCCATACGAAAAAAGAAAAATACGAGCGGAGAGCGTGTCATCCATGCGCAAAGTTGCAGAAGTCTCACTCGACATCCCAGTGGCAGCCGTATTGCCTGCTACGTCATCAGCAGACGTCACACCGGTACGGTCGTCATTGAGAAAACGCTGTGCCACCTGCTATGGAAGACGGAACATTTTCGGATTTTTCCGACGCCACGAAAGCTCTTTTCGAAGAACAGAACATCTCACAATTGAGTGAAGTGACCGGGGGAAATATTACCCCATCCTTTCGAGCCGTTTTTAGATGATATGCGGATCGTTTCTAACTAACAACAGAGTCCCAGACACCATGTGTGAGCCAGGCCGGTCGAAAACGTCCGCCAAAGCTGTCCGCCGCGGACACAATCGAATGAAGTGACCCGGGCAATATTACCCTATCGTTTCGAGCCATATTTAGATGATACGCGGATCACTTCTAACGAACAGACTCCCCGACCATATGTACAGCGACCGGGTGAGTACGCTACATTTTGTCATACAAATTTTTTTCACGGCGAAACGGGTCTTTTGGAAAAGTGTGAAGAGTGAATCCATCCTCCCGCGTGTTCGAGCAACATCCAGCAATACAACGAGACGGCATTTTGGCTAACACGCAGGGAAAAAAACAGCTACTTTCGCGCCGGTAAAACAGGTATAAACACACGAAACTTTGACACTTCCTGCTTCTTCTCCAAAGCGAATGCCTCGAGAGGATTTTTATGGCGAGAGATACATACATCCATATGTGACAACATTATGACGTGTGGTGAAAAAACAGATGGGTTCCATTCCGGCTGCCTTTTTTTCCATTAAAAACATACTAACAATCATGCTTTACGTGTCAGTAGCCCTTTAACGCTAACATCTAATGTGAAACGCCAAAGGTTGGCTAAAGGATATCGACATGCGTATGCCACTTGTTCTGCTTTTCCTCAAATTGTCCCATCACATCCTGCCGTTTCCTAGTTTAGTTCCGTTTACATCGGCGTTCCGCTCCAAAGAAGGCGCCCAAATTCAAATTTCCAAATCACGATCAGTATTTCGGGACTGCGGCAAACCGATGACGCCTTGCATGAGTGTGCGCTGAAGTCGGTCCTCACTCTGTATGACGTATGATTCCTACATCAAAGAAACACTTGTAACAAGCAATGTTTGTGAAAAATGACAGTGAAAACAATTTAACGGGGAAAAAAAACGTTTACGTGAGCGGCCCAGGCACATCCGCAAAACAAACTCCACCCTCAACAAAAGCGTAATGTGCACTTTTGCCCGCGTGATCGCGTTTCATGGATTTGATATCAGCGCTGGTTTAACGTGTCTCCACCAGCTACTGCTCAAATCCCACAGCGGTGATACCAGACGCTAAATGGACGCGTCGTTATCGACGCCACGGCCGCGCCCGCTCGGTATTATTTGTCTTCTGATCTGAGCGTCGCAAGTTTGACCCCCCCATGTACACGTGGGATAATTCAATGTTACTTGAATGGACCACCTGGAGTAGAAACAGCGGTAGCGCAACAATGGGGACTATTAGCGGCACGCTGGATAAGCGCGGTCGTCCTGGTGCGGCCGGTGTGATGTGTGCGCTTGGTCGAGTGTTCGAAGCTTTTACTCTTAAGTCTGCAAAGTACGCTAGCCTGTGTGCGTGCGTGGGCACACGGTTGTCTCGGTTTACTGTTTACCGGAACCAGTGACACTAAGCACTTATCGGCTGCGGTTAGGAGATCTATATCCTGATTCATTGTGTGCGTTTTGTCAAGGTTTGCTGACCCCCCGCGGATTAGTTCCTTGAGGTACGATTTTTCTAAAATAAAAATAAATTGATATACATTTTTCTGTGATTCAAGCTATTTGTCTAGATTTTTTTTTTTTTTTTTGCTTCCACTTTGCGAGCAAAAATTGGGGATATGAGCACTGTATGTTGTCTGTGAACGCAATTATCAATCAATTTAAAACAAGTAGCAGATTGTGAATGATGGTTAAAAATAAGGCTTCACTGCCTATTCTAGTTAGTTAGCTGTAAAACTAAACTGAAAAAGAGGATTAGACTGCTGTGCGAATATGCTAACTTTGCCTTTAACTAGCTTAATGCTAACAGACCATGCAAAACTCAATAGACTGGCTAACAAATACATCAGTAATCGTGTTATGACCGTATATTTAAACAGTGACGGGCGCATCAACAAGTGTAGACGTATAATTTCTCATTTATTGGAGGGTTACTTTTTAGATCGCCTCGTGATTATATGAATATGCCATGTAGTGTTCATATATTTTATTCTAAACAACCTACGTTGAGCGCATGTTGTTGTCGGGTCCCTGGGGGGCGTTCGGAATGGCAGAGCGCGGCAGGGCAGCTGTGGCTACACAAGTAGTTTCCCACCACCAGGTATTACCATGGAGCGAAAAAATGATATTTGCAATTCCAAATCGTCTTTGAGTGTCCAGAAAGAGTAATGCATAATAATAATAATAATCATTTTCAAATATGGTCACATTCATATTTTTTTCGCAAATTAATCCCATTGGTCAATTATTGATTAATATGAAGTGTTGAAAATATTTCAATGATGCAATGCAAACGGATCAAGATTTTTTTTTGGGGGGGGAGGTTCCTGGATAGTGATTTTTGGGTGGGGTGGGTGCTAGGTTTTCACCTGATGCGAGTGAAAAATGTATCCATAATACTAATACAAAATATCATTATGACTCTGACTTTTAATGTGTGTGGCTTTAAAAGGTGGGCCTTGAAATCTTTAGGAAATGGATGTGACTTTGGCGGCGGCACGGTGGGGCAGCTGGTAAAGTGTTGGTCTCACAGCTCTGAAGTCCCGGGTTCAATTCCGGACCCGCCTGTGTGGCGTTCGGATGTTCTCCCTATGTCTCTGTGGGTACTCCAGTTTCCTCCCACTTCCCAAAGACATGCAACATTAATTGGATACTCTAAATTGCCACTAGGTGTGATTGTGAGTGTGACTGTTTGTCTCTACGCTGCCTTGCGATTGGCTGCAGACCAGTTCAGGGTGTACCCCGCCTCCTGCCCGTTGACAGCTGGCATAGGCTCCAGCACTCCTGCGACCCTCGTGAGGATAAGCGGCTAAGAAAATGGATGGATATGAAGTCATATTTTAAGTTGAGTTTTGATAGTTGACTAAATCAAAGTTTAGAAAGCCATAAATAGTAGCTTTAACTCTTCGGGATTTCGATATTACTCATCATAATCGTGATTATTATTTTCCACAAAATCACCCAGCCCTACCGAGTAAGGTGACGCTTATTGATCCGTTTGTGTAGTGACATTTGCCGATGCGGAGTAATAATCACCGCAAAGTCCTCTAATACTGTATAATGGAAAAAAAAGCGTTAAAAAAATGTATTTACAATTTGAGCAACCGCGATACGACCGGATGGAAATCGTCCAGCGTTGGACATCAAAGTCGAGGGTGAAATTTTCGATTTGGGAAAACCTAAGCGAGAATGTCGTGGCACGTATGGTTGCTGTGGTCCTGCAGTTCGAAGGCCTCTTCGCCGGCGACAACCAAAACCAAAAAGCTCATCGTCTGTCTGTCTGTCTGTCTGTCTGTCTGTCTGTCTGTCTGTGTGTGTGTGTGTGTGTGTGTGTGTGGGGTGTCTCGTCTGCACACACCATTAAATATTCATCCCGCTGCTCATATTTCTCCCCCTCATCCATCCACTCCTTCCGTCCCCTCTCCCTTCCATTTTCCTCCGTCGCCCTGATTGCTCTCTGTCATCCCTTGCTCTTTCTTTCTTTTTTTTTTCTTTCTTTGTGGAGCAATATTCTTTTCCTCCCTTTTGTCTGCTTCGCAAACATCGCCCGCGCCGTCCCGTCCTCTGCGTGTCACTGCGGGTCTATCCGTCGGTCCGTCTGGCCTCCCGTCACGGTTCCGTCCGCCTCCCATCTGTCTCCCACTTCCCGCTCTGTCTCTCCGACCCAGTCGCCCAGCGCGGCCGTCTGCGAGCGGGTCTGAGCGGGTCCGGGCTCTTGTCAGGATTACGCAGCGTCAGGTTGGCCAACACGGACGGCGGCGCTGGGGAAACAAAATGTTCCTCTCGGCGCAAAGCCGCGCTAATCTGCCCTCCTCATCCCCTCCGCGCTACGTCCGATTACCGCAAGCCGCCCGTGAGGTCAGCCGGGCGAGTCGAAAGAGAGAGACAGCTCGACGGGCAGACAGACGGGTGCTTCTCGCTGATTAAATGACGACAGATCGGGTCCGCTAGCAAGTGCTCCGATTGGCAAGACGGGAGAGACTGCAGACGACGCCATATTTCCAAAAATATTGGCTCCCCTGTCTTAACTCACATCTGATTTGAAGCGCTATCCTATTCTAAATCCATCTCTTTCCATATGATATCGCCCTCCTTTTGCATTTACAGTGAAGAAAATAAGTATTTGAACACCCTGCTGTATTGCAAGTTCTCCCACTTAGAAATCACAGAGGGTCTGAAATTTTCATCATGGCCACTGTTAGAGAGATAATCTAAAAAGAAAAATCCAGAAATCACAATGTATGATTTTTTTCTAAACGCTTTTGTTTGTGTGATACAGCTGCAAATAAGTATTTGAACACCCGAGAAAACCAATGTTAATATTTGGTGCAGTAGCCTTTGTTTTCAATTACAGAGGTCAAACACTTCCTGTAGTGGTTCAGCAGGTTTGCACACACTGCAGGAGGGATTCTGGCCCACTCCTCCACACTGATCTTCCCTACATCAGACAGGTTTCTCCACTGTTGCTGAGAAACATGGAGTTTCAGCTCCCTCCAAAGATTTTCAATTGGGTTTAGCTCTGGAGACTGGCTAGGCCACGCCAGAACCTTGATTTTCCTGGCTGTGTGCAAGACCCAGCCACGACCCCACCTTCAATGCTCTGACAGAGGGGAAAAAGGGTTTTCCCAAAATCTCCCAATACATGCTCGCGGTCATCCTGTCCTTAATACAGTGCGGTCATCTTGCCGCACGTGCAGAAAAACACCCACAAAGCACGATGCTACCACCCACTTGCTTCACAGTAGGGATGGGGTTCTTTGGATGGAACTCATCATTCGTCTTCCTCCAAACACAGTTAGTGGATTTATGACCAAAAAATTTTTTCGGCCTCATCTGACGACAAAACCTTCCTCCCATGACTCCTCTGTATCATCCAAATGGTCATTGGCGAACTTAAGACTGGCCTTGACATGTGCTGGTTTAATCAGGAGAACCGTTCTGTGCCATTCACCTGCGATGAAAATTTCACACCCCTCCTTGATTTCTAAGTGGGAGAACTTGCAATATAGCAGGGGGTTCAAATACTTATTTTCTTCACTGTATAACCGCAACTCTGAAAAACACATGACATTATTCACTTCAATATCCATACAAAAAAATAAATAACGACATTCGACATCCAAGTGGTAGCCATATTGCTTGCAATGTCTGTCCATTACGTCAGACCGGGACATTCGCCATTGAAAACATGCTGTGCCACCTACGATGGGACACAAAAGCTCTTTTCAAAGAAGAGAACATCTCACACTCGAGTGAAGTGCCCGGGGCAAAGTTACCCTATCGTTTCGAGGCATATTTAGATGATTTGCGGATAACTTCTAACTAACAACAGAGGTCCCAGACGGTATGTATGAGCCAAGCCGATCGTAAACGTCCGCCATGGACGAGGCGACGCCGAAGCCGCCCGCCGCGGACACAATCAAGTGAAGTCACACAGGCAATATTACCCTACCGTTTCGTTCCAAACCATATTTAGATGACATGCGGATCACTTCTAACTAACAACCGACTCCCAGACAGTATGTATGAGCCAGCCCCGCTGAAGCTGTGCTCTGCGCCGATGGATACATTGACACATTTTAGCACGCCTGACTTACGTACGCGGATCTTTTGTTGCGTTCTGAGAGGATTACCCCCCTCCCCCAAACTATATATTTTTTAGTAGCTGTATACACACCTACCTGTCATTTGGAACCCACGAAGCTCTCGTCCTTTGCACCCGTGGAATCCATTTTTCAAGACAAACCCGGTCTTTTTGAAATGTATGAAGAATGAATCCTTCCTCCCGAGTGTTTGAACAATATCCAGCAATACAACAAGCCGGTGTTTTTGCTAACACGAAGGAACAACGAGCTACCTTCCAGCAGGTAAAACTAGTAGAAACATACGAGACCGCCTGAGTGGGGGACTGCTACTATCGTCACTTCCTTCTAGGTCAAAATCATGTTGTGTGGTGAAAAAACGGATGGGTCCATTCCGGCTGCCTTTTTTTTTTTTTTTATTTATTAATAACATACTAAAAATCATGCATTTCATGACAGTGGACCTTTAAGATGTAATTGCAGAGGGTGGATTTAGCATGGTATGTCACATGAATTCATATCTGAGTCACGGCAAATTATTTTGGCAATATAGTGTATTGTACATCTCATTTAAACAATAAATGTTTTGTGTTTCAGCTTTGACGGCCTACACGTACCTAACCATCTTTGACCTCTTCAGGTGAGCCTGACGATATCGTCACCATCATCATCAGCAGCCCACTCGTGTGGAAGCGCGCGTTTTGGCTTTGCTTCTCCGACTCATGAAAAATGAAGTTTGAGATGAATTAAAGAACGGCGGAAGGAGGCGTAAACTTCGCATGACCTCCATGTTCCAAAAGTTCACTTCGAAGTTAATTTTCTTGTTTTGTAATATCCAAGTTCATTCTTTTAAAAAAAAAAAAAAAAAAATGTTTTTGTCTTCTGTGCTATAGTTTGATCACGTGTCTGATCAGCTCCTGGGTGAGCATGAAGAAGCCCAGCCAGGTCTTCTCTTTCGGGTGAGTCCACAAACGACGCAAATAAGTTCAGATCGGCAGACATGTGACGTCAACACAACTCCTGTTCAGTGTTGTGAAAAAGTATTAAAGTAAGCTCTTCAAATAAAGACGCTACAAGATTTTTAACATTCGCAGTTGACATTTACTTTAAAACTAAGCATCAAACAAAAATTCATTTCAAGTTTTCAACCAAACTACGTAAATTTGCCTTAGGGAAGTCCACTAGCTTAATGCTAACACAATGCAAGAGGGTCTCGGTGAGCTAGCAAAATTAGCATCGGTGTTGTATCTCCTTTACCAACAAATATTTTAACACAAAATGGTACATACATATAGATAGATAGAAAATGTAACAATGCTTCACGGAATATATTCTTTATCTTCTGCATAAAAAAATGTACTGCAGCTGACTGAGTAGACTGTCTTCGTGTAGATATGTATCTTTCCAGTCAACTGCTTTAAATTTGCCTTGGGGACGTCCACTACCTTAATGCTAACACAATGAATAAGCGTCTCGATGGGCTAGCGAAATTAGCATCGGTGTTGCATGTCCCTTACGAACAAATATTTTAACATAAAATGGTACATATAGATAGACAGACAGACAGACAGAAAATGTAACAATGCTTCACGGAATATATTCTTTATCTTCTGCATAAAAAATGTACTGCAGCTGACTGACTATTTGCGACTGTCTTCATGTTGATATGTATCTTTCCAGTAAACTGCTTTAAATGTAATTATATTATGACTACATTTTTATAAAGTACAATGCTGTAGAATGCTATTGTTTTCTTGCAAAGTATACAATATGTACTGTATGTGTGTTAGCTTGTATGGGCATGTGTGTTTGTACGTATGCTCCTGTGTGTGTGTGTGTGTGTGTGTGTGTGTGTGTGTGTGTGTGTGTGTGTGTGTGTGTTTGTTTGCGGCTGACAGGTGAACTTTGAACTGGAGCTGTGGAAAAGCGGCCCTCAAGTGGAAATCTGCTTTTCAGCTTCACTAGGCCCCTCTGTCTAGCTATATGCATAAGCGTGTTCTTGTGTGCGTGTGTTGGTACGTGTGTGTGTGTGTGTGTTGCAGCAGACGTGTGTGCGCTTTTGTGCGTGTTCACTGGAGCGCGTCATCAGTATTGTGTGGACACAAACATACAGACAACAACCATGCGTCGCGTTTCATATTGTTGCGTCTCAAACGCCGCTTTCCAACGAGGATTAGCGCCACTAGTGCAGGGGCGGACGCCTCGAGCCGCAACATGGCCGCCGCGCTGCCGGCCAAGCGGCGCTCGCCACGCCCAGCGCAGTCGTCACGGGCCAACCTATTAACCCGCAAGCGTTGCCTAATGGGCTCATTGTTTGCCGAAAAAAGCTTTTTGTCTGATTAGGAGGAATGTCCAGGGTGGGGGGGTGGGGGCGTCCTCGGATTAAGACAGAATTCCTTTCCTACGCCGTTAATTTGCATTTGTTCACAAGGCTACAGGTACGCCCTGGAGTGGTCGCCATCGAGACACACAAGCGTTCACATTGTAGTCTTTATTCAAATTAACGAGTCCACTACTGGGATTATTTGATATGAAAACCACTTGAAACCAGAATTGTAAGAAATCCATCCATCATTCAGAATGGCGCACAAATTGGTAATTGACCCCTCCGTACAGGGCACTAACCACGCCTCCTGAAGTGACGTCACGCCACGTGCGCTGACGTAAGACAAACAATTAATAAAAATGGCAAATACAATACAATACAATACATTCTTAACTGAGAGAGAAGCCATGCTTCTGATTTCATTCAATCGTTCACACGTAGCAGTGTTATGCTAGCGGAGAACGTCTCATTCATTTATACGAGACGTGTATTAAAAATCAAATTTAGGGCATATCTTCGTGCAAACACAGTCTGGTTAAGCTTCGGCCGCGAGCCGGCAAGAAAGCGGCACGTTTGTGCAGTCCGATCATCGCTAAATATCGCTCAACAAAGAATAAGTGTGTCAATCGTTCACACGTAGCAATGTTATGCTAGCAAAGAACGTCTCATTCATTTATACGAGACGTGTATTGAAAATCAAATATAGGGCATATCTTCGAGCAAAGATATCTGTTCCGGGTGATATTAGATGGATTCAGTTGATGATGCGGTCTTCCACAAAGTTTGATCAATCGAAGGCATTTTTCGTACTGGGTCTTCGGTTTTGGAAAGGGTACGAATGGAACTCCACCAACTAGCCTTTCAGGATACCTGTCGTCACTGTCGTCAAAGTCCGTGACTACACCTCTTAACCATATTTTTTGTTAAATAATCCAAATACGCGATAAAACGCTAACTAAACCTATACTGGACCATGCAATGTTGTCTGAAAAAAATGACGGGAGCAAAAAGGGGCGTGGTTTATGCAGATCTCTGGCCTCTGATTGGTCAGTGACGCAGATTGCGCAATATCCACGGAGGGGTCAATTGGCTGTCTGTTGTCAGCTGGGATAGGCTCCAGCACTCCCCACAACACTTGTGAGAATAAGTGGCCAAGAAGATGGATGGATGGATGGATGGGTAGGTGTGTGGAAATTGGATGGATGGATGGATGGTTGTCAGTTCTTTCCCCGATTCTCTTGAAAAGACTTTTTGGAGGATTTTGGGATCATATTGGATAATATCAATTTTTTTTTTGTTTATTTTCTAAAATAAGAGTTGATAAGACAAAATATTTTAAGATGGTCAGCCAAAATTGCTACTAGTGTGGACTGTATAATGTGTACTATTGATTAAATCGTTGGGGGGAACCCACATCATACACAAGATATTCTCCCCCCCCCCCCCCCAATATCATGTGGCGCTTATTGCCACATTATTACTGATTTATGCAGTGCGGCTGTTCCCCGTCCGACTGTACATCCACTGTATCGACACGCAAGCATTGACAATTACACCTACGGAGTATTTAATTGTAAATAATGTTGACAAACTGGGCCGAACGCTCACAAACACTGTCAGAACATGTTAACCCCACACAGAGATTTCCAATGAAGATTCAAACCTGTGTCTCCTGACCTGCAAGACCGACGCGCTAACCGCAAGGCCACGATCTGCCTAAATCTTGAACAATAAAATGCACGACAGCAAGCACGGTTCGCCGTTTGGTAGAGCCAAACCTTATATGTTTGGAATGTCAAAGCGACGTTCCCCTGTATGTTATTAACGTTATTAGTGTGTTATTAATGTTATTAGTGTGTTATTAACGTGTCATCAGCAAGTTTTTTTCTATGTACACACCCAATAAGACAGTAGATGGCGAGAGGTGACAGGGTCGCCAACAGCTCCTGTACTGCGTGTGTGTGTGTGTGCGTGTGTGTGTGTGTGTGTGGTGTGTGTGTGACGATACATGAGTCTGTGCTTGTGTATTTTTTTTTTGTATACGTGTGTGTGTGCATCTTTGTGTATCTTCCGATTGTTTTTATTTGAATCACTCGTGTTGATGTGTGAGGTTATGCGTGTGCGTGATTTTGTGTCTTTTTTTTTTGTTTTTGTTTTGTTTTTTAAACCACCAATCAGTGGACCAACCGGGTTTGTTTCTGGTCTTGACCATGTGACCCGCTTGTGTTCAGGTTTGACCGTCTGGAGGTTTTGGCTGTTTTTGCCTCCACTGTGCTAGTCCAGTTGGGGGCCTTGTTCATCCTCAAGGAGAGGTGTGTATGCGACCCCCCCCCCCCCACACACACACACACACACACACAGCATAAGTATCATGAAGCATATTTGATGATTTGAAATCTCTCACACGTCTTTTGTTCATCTCTCCGTCACTCTGTCTGCCTCCATTAAAATTTCAATTATTTTTTATTTCCACAACAACACCAAATATTTCTCTAGCTGCTTCCATAATTGCACAAAGTGGGGGTTCCCCGGCACCCCAGCTTTGGCACCCAAACAGAACAGTTGGACCGCATCCTTATCTGCTCTTCCCCTACAACTTGTGTTTACTCCAACTCGGCCGTGGGTTAGCACATATTTGACATAGTTGAGTTGATTCAAACATTTACACGCTGAAATTGCAATAAAAAGGAGCTCTTTTGTGTCACCAACACATTCTGGAAAAAGGCTTAAAACAACTGCCAGTCTGGGAAATCTACATTACGCACAACAAGGTGTGTGGAGTCAGCACTGTTGCCCGCAATGCGAGCGCTGCAGGAAATTTAACGTTCATCACTGGGAAAAATAGCAACCAAAGATGAGAAACATGAACGGGAAACCTTGAAATCGATCTTCTGTTTCCCGTCTGTAGAAGTGTCGAGCGGGGGGCCGGGCAAACCCGTTTGTTCAAGCAACAATTTATGATTTTCTATTTTCATTTGGAGGGAAAGATAAAACAAAGTCCGACGTATCCTGTTCACCGTGATTTGCAGAAATCCCCTTTTATTAGCATTTGTTTCTGAATCTTTGCAATTATAAGTGATCCCGTCATTTGTAATTTTTTTTAAAATCTTAATCTTGACAGTCCTGGGGTTCCACTATACATGTGAAATCCACATCTAAATGTCGGTCGCCACTTTTATTTTTATATTATGGATTATTTATCGTCTTTTCAATTTTGTGAGTGAGACTACGACCGTTTGCTCACCAGTCAAGCGACACAAATTCACATGACCTGAAAGAATGTCAAATGTTGGGCTCAGGTATTAAGACTAGATAAACTAGCCTGGTTGATCGTTGCGCCTATGTGGTGGCCATGTTGGGAAGGTCGTTGTGACCAATAAGACAATGGCGCCCATTTCGTCTTATTATATTTTGACAAACAAAAGACTAAATTTGGATGTTTCAGATTATAAATTTATAAACCTCACTCAGTACATTTGTAATTGAAATTTTATTTGGTACATACATAAGCCGCACCTGTGTAAAATCTGCGAGTGCCCACATTGAAACGCAAGTTATTTACAAAGATGGTACACAGAGTTTTCAAAGTTTTAATACCTTAGCTTAGCTTAACATAGCAGCAACACGGTACCACCAACAGCGCTGTTAAAAAAAAAAACACGCGAGCACGAAGCTAACGCTTGTGCAGCACTAAAAGGGACAGTTTGGTGAAAAAAAAAACAATACCGGTAAAAATAACAGAGACACAGCAGTAACACACCAGCAAGACCCTAGCGCAGCGCTAACGCTAGCGCGGCACTAACCGGGTTGGTTTAAAAAAAACATACCGGTAAAAATCACTCAGACACAGCAAAACACTAGCACAACGCTAACCCTAGCGCAGCTCTAATAGGGCCGGTTAAAAAAAAAAACATACCGGTAAAAGTCACTTCCTCGGCACATATATTCCACCGGTCTCTCACTTACCTTTTCCACTTGAGTGCCCCCTTGCGACCGTTAGAAAATAATGATCAAATTAGCCGCATCACTGCATAAGCCGGAGGGTTGAAAGTGTGTGGAAAAAAGTCACGGTTTATAGGCCGGAAATTACGGTACTTCTAACTTGAGGAAACGCTCCAAAAACTGCAGATATTTTGGCCCCGGTCCCGGTCCAAGTGGAACAGGGAACCGCACTTAACAACACGGCAACATGAGTTGATCCGCTCGAACATCTCATATTTTATATTTATCTAAATACTTTATGGATGTTAAAGTTGAATGTATTACTTGACCGAGCATTGTTAGGAAGTATGTCACAACGCAGAATGAGCTAACTTCCAATGTAGCAAACTTTCCTGACACTTTTTGTTGAGTCGCAGGTCACCATAGCAACAGCTAGGCATGAAATAGTTAAACTGACCTCAACGTGACCACCCTCCCTCCCGTCCCTCTGTTTTAACTGTAGACATGGTGGACTGGTCCCCACTGGGATTCTGTAAAGTACTGATCTTTGTCTGGCTGCTTTCTGACTGGCTGGGTGGGCTAGGGTGGGCTGGGTATGTTTGGGGGCTGGGGGGTTGGGGGGGGGGCTCGTTAGGGTTAAATTAAAATGGAAAAAGTTTGCTTAACTGAGCGGAGAAACACAAGAGGAACGTGTGCGCGCCTGTCCGTCCCTCACAGTTGGGGGGGGCCGAAGATGTCCAACTGCTTTTGTTTTGGTCTCAAGTGTCCACCCCGGTGACTCGCTGCCCCCTGCTGGTGCGGAGTCTGGAACGCGACGCATTAGCAGATGGGTTCCTCGTCGTAGTCGGACAGTACGCCGACAAACAATGGAGGTCAGGGTACACGGGAACTGTCTGAGGTCTCACTGTGAGGCAGATGAGCCAACCGCTAATACACCGCGCTGCCACTGTTATTATTTTTAACTCGTTGACCGAAGCATTTACTGCCGCCAAAATATATTGAATTACGTTTTTCACTGGGTAGCCTTGGAAGAGAGTCACACTCAGCTTGTTTTTGAATTTCAGCTTTGCAAACCACTGTAACGATAAACACAAACCTGTTGGGGGCAGCGTTGCATCTCTTCGGATTTGAGATCAGCACAGTTTTTGAATAGAAGATTCAGATTAATCGTTAAATCCCGGCTTGTTAGGGGATAAAATGCCGACACGTTTAAAGTCCGACAAGTTTTGGCGCCTCACAATTGAATAGAGTATTTATATGTGTTGTCTAATTTTTAGAAAATAATCGTTAACTTGGAATTTTCTGGCTGTATTTTTGTATTCTTTTGTTTCACACAACGTCCCAACGTCATTGGAATTGGGTTTATATTGAGTGTAAAATAAGTATAAGGTAAAATGTCCATTTTAATAACGATAAGAAAAGATGCATAACGCTGAGTCTTAATAATTTAACTTTTGACATCACTTTGTGTATTGATTTGGCTTCCCCCTCATGAACCTTTCGACGCTCATCCATACAGGATTTACTTTGTGAAATCTTTCTAGAATTCCAAATTTGCGGTCGCAGGAGGTTCCATTGTCCCAACTTTTCCCGACATCACGGCACTCCGTGCTTGAAAGGTTCCACAGCAGACGGACACCCTGACACACGCGTGTGTGCCTGTTTGGGGTGTCGATGCGCATTTGTGTTAATGTACTTCCTGTTTGTTCTCACCTTGTCTACTTTTATTTGTCATTCGTCTCAATCACTCCAATTCGCTCGCTCGCCCCTTGCACACACGCAAGCACACACACAAAACACACACGAATACAAGTAAAAGCTGTGCGATATGTCCTGAATATTACAATATTACGTATTCACGGCAAGCAACTATCTATACAAAACGAAGATGCCTTTTCGCGGAGTAGGCGTAGCTAGCTTGCTAACTTCAAGCCGCAATGGCGCCAGATGACCTCTGATGCAAACGAGAGTGCTCACTTCCTTGAGTACGTTCTGCAATCCAATACAGTGCTGCCTTGGTTCTCGACCGCAATCTGTTCCAGAAATCGGTTCGAAAACTGAATCCATGTTTCCCATTACAATGAATGGAAAAAGAAATAATGTGTTCCAAGCTTAAAAAAATTCAAATTTTAAAGCATTTTTTTAGCTTTTCGTGATCATAAACTGCATAGTAGAAATACATGTATAGTTTACTTTATATAATAAAATAATTTCAGAAATATATTTATTTTTTTGCGTAAAATGTATGCTTTAGTAGTAGAGTGCGCCAGGCTGGTAGTGCATTGCCTTATCTGTAGTGACTCGACCCCCAGCCTTGTAAACTTTTTTTATTAAGAAATGAAGTAAGTAAAAGTAATGTTTCCCATTACAATGAATAGCAAAAGAAAAAATGCGTTCCAAGCTTAAAAAATTGGGATTTTTAAAGAATTTTTTTTAGCTTTTCCTGATAATAAACTGCATAGTAGAAATACATGTATAGTTTAAATACTATATAATAAAATCATTTCAAAAATATATTTATTTTTTGCTTAAAATGTATGCTTTACTAGTAGAGTACGCTAGGCTGGGAGTGCATTGCCGTGTCTGTAGCGACTCGGCCCCCAGCCTTGTAAACATTTTTTTTTTTAATCAAGAAATGAAGTAAATGAAAGTAATGTTTCCCATTACAATGAATGGCAAAAGAAATAATGCGTTCCAAGCCTAAAAAATTGGGCTTTTTAAATATATATATATATTTTTTTTTAGCTTTTCCTGATAATAAACTGCATAGTAGAAATACTATACTAATTTTTGCGACTCGGCCCCCCATTCTTGTCACCTTTTTTTACTAAGAAAAGTGCAGAATAACTTTAAGCAAACAATAATGAGGGTGGGAATTTTTATTTTTTTATTTTTATTTTTACAAAAAGTAACAAGAAATTTGTAACTCGAGTTAACAAACAAAACAAAATTGCAGAAATGCTCTAACAACTGTACGCATCAAATGTCTTTGGGGGTGGCGACTCGCCCACTTGTAACAAAAAACGAATCTAATGTCATTTGTTTCTGCTGTCTCTTCAGAACATTTCTGTTCCATCATTAAAATTTCGGAGTGCTCTGCTACATTCCGATTTATTGGGGTGATGAAGTTCGACGAAATGATGGATTTCGTTCCACTTGGCAGAGATGGCTTTGTCAGCGCTTGGGACAAACAAGAGTCACTACCGGGACGCGTCTGTGTACAGCAGGGGTCACCAACGCGGTGCCCGCGGGCGCATGGTAGCCCGCGAGGACAATTTAAGGCGCCCGCGAGGCATCTTCTAAAAATACCACAGCTTGAAATTTTGAATCTGACTTGCTTATTTTATTTCAATTTTTAAAATACCTGCAATGTCACATCATGCAAAAAAAATTAACATGTTGGCCTTCATACAATCAGTTTTTGCGAAGTAGCCCTCAGCCTCAGAAAGGTTGATGACCCCTGATGTGCAGGGGCTGCGTTATACAGAATAACAAAAGTCCGCTGATTGCGCCGCGCGCCCTATGTCATTTTTGGGGGGCATTCGAATAGACAATCACAAAATGCGTCGCGGGTGGGTCACCTGCTTGGAGTGGGAATTCACAAAGCGTGTCGTGGGTCAGGTGATCTGGCTGCGCTCAATATGTTATTTACGTTTTTTTTTTTTTTTTTTTCAGTAGCGTTCGAGTACTGATTTTCGTTCGAAAACGGAAGCAAAAAAATCTCGAGATTTTCGTTTGAAAACGGAGGCTTTAATGTACTACGCACTTTTCAGTCTTTGGATATTTTCACCAATTCTTCAAACACGAAGACTGCTTTTAAGAACTCTGAATTCACTCGACAAGCACTTTATCCCACATTTTGAATCCAGCAGCTAATGTGTGACGCTACTGTTGTGCTTTGTCTTGCTAGCGTGGAGCGCTTCGTGGAGCAGCCCGAAGTCCATACGTGAGTATTCCTTTTTCATTTGTCGCACGCACGCACACGGCAGCTGGAGACGACCCCGACGCAAGCCCCCGTCCGCGATGCGACCAATCGGGCGCTGGGGCACCACGAGCGTTGTTTTATCGACCGTACGTTTGCATTGTTGTAAAAGCGAGTTAGCGTGTTATTTTAAGGGATTAGTGCGTTCTGACAGTTGCACACGTGTGTGCTGATAAAAGTGCCACTAATCACACGGCACAATCCCGTTAGGTGCCTAAAACTTCGGCTCCAAACAATCACACAGTCAGAGCCCAATCAGAAGAGATTAGCGGGCAACAGCGAAGGGGGGGGGGGATGTTTGCGTCTATGCGCCGACACCTGTCCGTCTCACACGCTGTCCAATCACGCTCGGTCGGGGAGGGAGGACGTGCATGTGTGTGTGTGTGTGTTTTTGTCCCTCGCGGGAGGGAGGGGGGGGGGAGTAATCTGGTCACAGGAGATAGGTTTTAGGCTCGCGGAGTTTTAGCGTCTCAAAGCCGTCACTAATCTTTGATCGTGGAGAGGACGACGACAACAATGAAACGACGACGAGTTGATTTCAACTTGAAACGAAAGTGACAGTCGGTAACCGTGTCAGAAAATGGAAAAAGTCTCACTGATGCAGGAGTGGGCGTTGACTCCTGCTCCCCTCTGCTGTTTAATTGATAAAGAATCTGAATCATATTTATCGGCCAAGTATGTAACAACACCCAATCCCGAGTTAGCAATGGTTAGCTTGATGGAGAAATGTTCTGATATCAATTTGTTTGAAGGCAAATAAAATAGTACTGCATCGCTCTTCACTTGCGACATAGTTTCCATTCAATCAATTCCCAATGATTTCCATCCATCCATTTTCTTTGCCGTTTATCCTCACAAGGTTCCCGGGAAGTGCTGGAGCTTATCCCATCTGTCAACAGGCAGGAGGCGAGGTACACCCTGGACTGGTTGTCAGCCAATCGCAGGGCACTTCGAGACAATCACACCTAGGGGCAATTTAGAGTATCCAATTAATGTCGCATGTTTTGGTGATGTGGGAGGAAACGGGAGTGCCCTGAGAAAACCTACGCAGGCACGGGGAGAACATGCATACTCCACACAGGCGGGTTCGGATTTGAACCTGGGACCTCAGAACTGTGAGGCCAATGCTTTCCAGTTGAAGCACCGTGTAGGGCGCATATCCACAAAAGATATTCTGTCGAAGGAGTTCTGCAGGGCTCCATTTTAGAGCCCTTGTTGGTCTTAAATTGCTTCCGTGTTTATTTCATCGTCCATCCATTTTCTTCGCCGCTTATCCTTACGAGGGTCGCGGGGAATGCTGGAGCCTATCCCAGCTGTCAATGCGCAAGAGGCGGGGTACAACCTTAACTGGTTGCCAGCCAGAGTTGAACCCGCGACCTCAGAACTGTGATGCTTTATCAGCTGAGCCACCGTGCCGCCCAGAATTTTAAATGTTCAACAATTTAATAATGAGCCTTCCAACTGCAAGTTTTTGCCACATCCCTAGAATTTACGGGCGCAGCAGATTAATTGGCCAGCCCATCCGGGCTGGGGTCAAAGTTCCTGTCAGGTTCTAATCGTTGAAACTTTACCTTGCACGGAGATGCTAAATTGTGTTTTTTTTTTTGTTTGTTTTTTTGTTTTGGTGTGTGTAGCGGTCGCCTGCTGGTGGGCACTTTCGTGGCTCTCTTCTTCAACCTGCTGACTCTCATGTCCGTACGCAACAAACCCTTCGCGTGCGTGTCCCAAGGTATGGCAACACTCTCTCCGCATGTGCACACACGCAGTAATAACAGTAATAATAATAATAATCCTCAGACTCTCAAGGGAAGAACAACAATTTATCTTTTGTCCTCATGCTGGATTATGTTTATGAGGATGATAAAGTCAGACATCATGTCACAGAGTTTCAAAGGTTACACTGTCATAATAATATCCAAATGTCAACAAATGTTTAATATCACATTATTTGTCATTGTTTTGGAGACCTTTAGCTTTGCTTCATATGTTAACGGTAATACACCCCATCCTTGATTTCCTTTGTGTACAGACTTCTTCTTCTTGTCCCGTCAGTGGTCGCCACAGCCCATCATCTTAGTCTAATGAATAGAAATAAATATTTGAAATTTGTTTTATTTTATCCATCCATCCATTTTCCGAGCCGCTTAGCCTCACGAGGTTACGGGGAGTGCTGCAGCCAATCCCGGATGTAGGCCGGGTACACCCTGAACTGGTTGCCAGCCAATCACAGGGCACATAGAGACAGACAAGACTCGCACTCACAATCAAATCTACGGGCAATTTAGTCTCTCCAATTATCCATCCAGTTTGTTAGCCGCTTATCCTCACAAGGTTCGCGGGGAGTTCCGGAGCCTATCCCATCTGTCAACGGGCAGGAGGCGGGGTCCATCCTGAACTCGTCGCCAGCCAATCGCAGGGCACATCGAGATAAACAGTCACACTCACAATCGCAGCTAGGAGCAATTTAAAGTGTCAAATTAATGTGACATGTTTTTTGGGATGTGGGAGGAAACCGGAGTGCCCGGAGAAAACCCCACGCAGGCACGGGGAGAACGTGCAAACTCCACACAGGCGGATCCGGGATTGAACCAGGGACCTCAGAACTGTGAGGCCAACGCTTTCTAGATTAACCACCGCGCCGCCTATTTTCACTCCACAAGGACGTTAAGCGAAGGCGAGCGCCTGGTGGGCGGGTCCGCAACCGCGCCCCCGAAACGGTAACGTGGGTCCCCCCACCTTCCCGTGGGCTCACCACATGTGGGAGGGGCGGGGGACGTCCTCCCGGGAGGAGACGCCCCTCCCCCAGGGAGAAGCCCGGGCACGCTGGAGGGACTACGCCTCGGAACGGCTCGGGATCTCCCCGGGAGAGGAAACTCTCTGGGTGTCCCTGCCAAAGCTGCTGCCCCCGCCACCCAACCTCGGATAAGCGCTAGAAAATGGATGAACGGAAGGAATTTAAGATTTTTTATTTCCTCCCTCTTCCTCCGTGGAGCCACTATGAACTTGTAGGCATGAATGAGGTCACCGCACGAGTGTGTCCCTGTGTGTGAGTCAGCTGTCTACTCTTGCGTTGTGAGCAGTCTCAACATCACTTAACATCTGACATTTTGGGATGGGAGGGGGATGAAATCTCTCTCTCTTTTACTCTTTCTCTCATTTGGAGCGAGACTAAAAGTGTGTTATGCAACCATGTTCCAGACAGTGGGGATGTTTTGTGCCGGCGGGGGGGTTAGTAGCTTGAGTGGGTGAGGGGGAGCGTGAAAGCTGGGACGTGCCAACACACACACTGGGCGAGCAAGCGACTCCTCCTTCACACACACCTCATAAATAAGTCACTCCATTCAAATGTTTGTTTGGACACACTCACTCTTGCAAAAACAAACACAACCCCCGTTCACCCCGCACACAGAATGAGATGGCAGGTCAGGACACGAAGGGAGCGGCGGCGACAAACGTGGCAAACTTGGATCATGGGTTTTTTTTTTGTTTTGTTTTGTTTTTTTTCCTGGCAGGGGCAACGCAGCATCGCTGCATTTTCATTCGGGCCCCATCAACTTGCTCCTGAATAGGGTTAGGGAATCAATTGGGACGAACATCCAATTGTTGCTGGGAATCATTCCAGATCCACCAAGAAACCAAAGCCGAACCTGTCCCCAAAAACTCAAAAGGCCGAATGTTTATTCCGGTAATAATAATAAGATAAAATTGTGATCTGCGGGGAAAACAGGGAGCAGGCGGAGGAACAAATTAGAAAGATGGAGGCACGCACTGGAAAGGAGAGGAGTGAAGATTAGCCGAAGTAAAGAGGAATATATGAGAAGGGCGGTGGGGGAAGAGTTCAAGCTCCAGGGGAGAAGAGATGGCGAGGGTGGATGACTTCAAATTCTTTGGGTCAACAATACGGGGCAATGGTGAGTGTGGTAAGGAAGTGAAGAAACGGGTCCAAGCAGGTTGGCGGAAGGTGTCTGGTGTTTTATGTGATAGAAGAGTTTTTGCGAGGATGAAGGACAAAGGCCGTGTACGGATTAGAGACGGCGGCGCCGAAGAGACAACAGGAAACGGAACCGGAGGTGGCAGAAATGAAGATGTTGAGGTTCTCGCTCGGAGTGAGCAGCTTGGATAGGATTAGAAATGAGCTCAAGCAAAGTTGGATGTTTTGGAGACTTCGATGGTTTGGACATGTCCGGAAGCGAGAGAGTGAGTATGTCATTGGAAGGGTGCTGAGGATGGAGCTGCCTGGCTAAAGAGCGAGAGGAAGACCAAAGAAAAGGTTGACGGATGTTGTGAGCGAGGACAGGAAGACTTTCGGGGTCAGAGAGGAAGATGCACGAGATAGGCTTCAATGGAAAAAGATGACACCCCGTGGCAACCCCTAATCAGGACAAGCAGAAAGGAAAATAATAATCATAATTTGGATCTTAACTTTAGTCCCAAACCTGCTTTCATAATGCTTGAAAAGTTCTCTGTGTGTTTATTTTATTATTTTTGTTGTTGTTGCAGCGGCCAGCAGCAGTTGGCTTCAGGAGCACGTCGCAGATCTGAGCAGAAGGTAATTACTTCAATATCTTCATCCTCCTCCTCCTCCTTTTTGTGGAGCCCACGGTGACGAAACGTCACTCGTCGGCAACACTTGCTCTGATTGGCCGACGCGAGCCCTGGCCGTCTATCTGTCCGTCTCTCCGTCTCTCCATCCCTCTATCCGTCCTTCCCCATTGAGTAGACGAATCCCTAACGTCCAAACCTGTTTAGTAGAATCGAACCTCAGCGGGTCCGTGCCGTCTCGCCTTCTTCCCTCGCGTCGTCGCTACATTGTCTCTCGTAATATTAGCGCTTATCGTCCCTCTGGGGGGGGGTCAACCGCGATTCGCACACACACACACACGTTCAGTGAGCTGTGATTGGCTGAGGTCAAGTGAACAGGACATGCCAGCCTACTTTCGGCACTGCATGTTTATGCCTATATAGGTGTGTGTGTGTGTGTGTATGTGTGTGTGTGTGGGGGGGGGGTCTGGGGAGGTATCGGTCATGCTGCAGGGATTGTAAAGGTCTTGCAACATATTTAAACAACACGAGTATGAAGCAAAGGTCACAATTAGAACGACGAGTTCACCAACATTATTTATGTTTTGTGCATGTGTGTGTGTGGTGTGTGTGTGTGTGTGTGTGTGCGGTGCACAGTCCCCCCCCCACCATCACCATCTCGCCCCCCTCCCCCCATCGCATCGCCACTGTCTGGGTTATATAAAGCATGTCAGCTGGACACATACGAGTCTAAACTCGTCTGTGTGTTTATTAGATTATATACAGTGGTGTGTGCATTTTGTATGAACATAGAGCGAAATTTTGGTTTTTGGGCGATGAACAAGTTTTTATGCAAAATCACTTTTGGAATAAAAATGACCGTCTCCCATTCACAAGGATTCTGGGGGTTGGACATGGGAATGGAAAGAAAGCGCTTTCTAATATCGGACCCAGTGGTTCTTAAGCCGTGTTCGATCGGAACCCCCCGGGGGGTCCGGCAAGTCAGTCGCAGGCGCTCGGCGAAGGTTAAGACACACACGGTGTGTGGTCGTGTTTCCGCAAAGGCCTTTTAGCGCTGTACTTTGCGGTGTGCGGCGGGTCAGTGGCGGACCCGTTCATTCTGGATTTGCTGTTAGGGCACAATGACGCGGCAATGGACCTTTCTGATGCCGATATTAAGCTCCGCCCCCTTAGCCACGTCCCACAACCTCCCAAAATGGCGATTGAACAGAACATGTTTGAAGTGGATTCTCTGTCGCGTATTCCAGATAATATTGCGGTGTGTTTTTTGCCAAATGCGTCAGACTTGTCCAAGAGAGTTCTATAGAGAGGTCTCAACTATTTCACGCAAGGATATGTACACGGAATTAAAATTTTGGACGGAGCACAACGCGCTGTCAGAGTTCCAGCAAAACGTTGGCAATTGATGAAAAAAACGTTTGACGCCTCACAAACTTCATATTGAAATCCAACAGGATAAAATAGTGGAATCGTACTGCGCATGAAAAGCAGGATGAGTTTCTTCGTAACATTAAGTTTTCCAAGCGCACACTACTGACAACCAGCACTGGGTTTGTTTTTTGAATGAAGTGAATTTGTGTGCAAACTATACGTGGTTCATTTGACAAAATAGATACCCGTTTTATGTGTCCTGTCATCATCCAAGCCGCTTATCCTCACAAGGGTTGCGGGAAAAATGGAGTCTGTCCCGGCTAGCTGCAGGCGTAGGGTGGACTACACCCTGAACTGGTCGCCAGTCAGTCGCGGGGGAGCGATCAACACTATCATTGGGAATGGGAATCGATCCCACGGTTTCCGCACCAGGCGGGCATGTGTACCACTACACCATCAGTGAACCGAGACACGTGTTTTGAATTTGAAAAAAAAAAAAAATACATGTGTGACTTTGGCTTCAGTCCATGCAACAAAGTTCCAAAGCACTGCACTACATGGAAAATGAATATTACCAAATGTTAGTGACTAAAGTGTGACATATTTTGGAAAGTTATCTGACGGGAAAAATATCTTTAGCTGGTGAATGAAAAGAGAGCTGATGTCCCCGCAGGAAAGACGATAAGGAATGCGTCAAACACTCCTCCCACGTCGGGAATTTGATCCAACATCAGATTGAGCTTCATAGATGATGTCAGAAGATCAGAATGAAGACATAACCTTGCGGTTTTGCGTTTTTGTTTTTTTTTGTTGTTTTTTTTTTGGGGGGGGGGGGGGGGTGTTTGCCCACTTTAAATGACCGAGTTAAGGCAGTTGAGTCGCTAACAATTCATCCCTCCAAACTTTCTGTTTGTGCAGTTTGTGCGGGATGGTTCCAGGGCTGAGCAGCGTGTTGCTTCCCCGCATGAACCCGTTCGTCCTGATCAACCTGGCGGGGGCGCTGTCGCTCTGCGTCACCTACATGCTCATCGAGATGAAGTAGGAGGACTGCGGCACGCGTCTCGTTACATTTTGTGTGTTTGAGCACGTGGAAATTTTGATGTGGCGTTGGTGTCCGTGTGTGTTGGTGTGTAGCGACTTCAACAGCGTGGACACGGCGTCGGCGGTGGCCATCGCCCTCATGACCTTTGGCACCATGTATCCAATGAGCGTATATAGCGGTAAAGTGCTCCTGCAGGTAACACTCCTATTACTAAATATTTATGACTATATTTACTTGTATTCAATTTACTTATGGCAGATATAAAAAGTCGCCACATCCCTGTTGAAATCCCAGATTCTTGTGATTAAAAAGTGATGTAATAATTATATTATAACATACTTCCTCAGTCACCTAAGTAGGTATTTCCTTACTTGCATATACATTTAAATATTTGCGTATCCATTTTTTTGCTTGCTTCTACACTTGTTAACACTATTATTGACTTGTTTGCTTGTCTATGAAAATCTATACTAATTTAAATGCTGACAGCAATTTCCTTCTTGAGGCTGAAATAAATGATAATACTAAATACTTATACTAATATTATATACTACTTTAAATGGTTAAAACTTTATGCATAGTATTGCAGTATTTACTCATTACCTTGTTTATTGCTATAAATATATCAGTTACTTTTTTGTACTTCGTCCCAAGTTGTTACATTAATATAATAAATAATAAAAAATAATGAACTTATTGAGTGACTAAGACACATCCAGTGGAATGACAGTTATATTTATATTTTTTTTTGTCAAATCATTGTTTGCTTCCTGATTAGTACTTGATCATGTGACTTCCTCTTTCCAGACCACGCCCTCTCACATCATTGGTCAGTTAGACAAGCTTCTACGGGAGGTCAGTCTCTCTCTCTCATACACAAAAAAAAAAACTATATCAAATGTATTAGATTGTTTACAGCTTATCGTTGTGTCCAATCAGGTGTCGACGCTCGACGGGGTGCTTGAAGTCCGCAACGAACATTTCTGGACGCTCGGCTTTGGATCTCTGGTACGTAATACAGTTGTTGTTTTTTTTTTTTTTTTTTTTTCCCCTCTCTCTTCGGCCAACATTTTAAGGGTATAAAGTTGTGGCCTTCGTCCTCGTTGTCGTAGCGACGGCAGACAAGCCCAGTCGGAGATTTATGAGATGTCGCACAACAACATCTGTCATTAAAATAAAAACAACATTCGGGCTTCACCACACTGGCCTTTAATTTTGACATGTCAATCATTTCATGTCCAGAAGCGCCAACGCCCAGCAGGTGGCACACTCTTTTGTGTGTGTGATCCTGTGGTGTGTTTGTGTGCGTGTGTGAGATGTCGGTGTTTGTACATAAACTGTTGCTTGTTGGCCGACTGCTAACAGAGCATCTGTCCGAACTCATTTGACCCCTGACTGCGCGCCTAATGCCCCCCAGGGACAGTGTGTGTGTGTGTTGCAAAGTTAAGGTGCTTCTAGTTGTGTTGATCTGAAAACAGACGTCTCCTGGATGTCGTTGAGAAACTGGAGCGATTCGTTGAAGCTCAACGGACGACGGGAATATGTGACAACATCTAGGATTTGATAACATGTAACAACGCAGAGCAAAATGTAACACATGCCAGTGTGTGATATTTAACACTTACCGCGTATCAACGTATATCCTTTGACAACATGCGTTATAACCTGTGCCAGTGACGTGGGACGATATGACAAGTAACAGCATGTAATTTGGCTTATGGCAAGAGAAAAAAATCAAATATTTAACGCGTAATAATGTGATATAGAACACAGGATGACGTAGAACAATGTGACGTGGCAACATGTAACACATCACATGTAACAGACAATATGTAAAACCCTGTAACATGACAATTTTTCATGTCTAACCCGTGACATGAACAATGGGGCGTGACGTTTAAGGCATGATGGAAAAACATGTCATGTGACCGATGTGTAAGCCGTGACACGCAACGCTTGATCACATGTAACACGAGATGAAAAATGCGACAAAAATGTAACACGTGACATCCGACAATCTGTAGTAACGTGCCCACGTTTAATGGGGTGTTATAGGTGATGTGCAATGTACGATGATATGTGACATGTAAAAATATGTATCAATGTCATAGTTGAACAACATGCAAAACATAACCTAAAACAAGGTGTGAGCGCAACTAACGTGACATGTAACAACATAAAATATGACCTGTGACACTCGGGAGCAACATGTAACATACGATGTGTAACATTACATGGATATGTAACAACACCCCAAGCACAACATTTTTGGGATGTGTAAAGAAAACGGCAGACACGCAGACAGAGGGAAAAAATGGAAACACCACACAGGCAGGATGGGATTTGAACTCCGAATTGAACTCCAGGGCCCAGAAGACCTCAGAATTGTGAGGCAGATGTGCTGCCACATCTCGCCACATTTTTCATAATTTGATTTTTTTTTTTGTTTTTACCCATTTAATGACTGCCTTATTTGTTTCCTGGACTGACTCACATCTTGTCTGACCAAAAATGACGGAGCACAAATAACTTGTTTTACAGACTAATGGGTAAAGCATGGCCCCTTTTGTTTTAAAAAACAAAAACAAAAAACATTATTTTTGATGTTTTGTTTCTGTAGCTGGCTGCACGGTGGCTCAGCTGGTAAAGCGTTGGCCTCACAGTTCTGAGGTCCCGGGTTCAATCCCCGACCCGACGGTGTGGAGTTTACATGTTCTCTCCGTTGCCTCCAAGCACTCCGGTTTCCTCCCACATCCCAAAATTATGCATCAATAATTGGACACTCTAAATTGCCACAAGGTGTGATTGTGAGTGCGGCTGTTTGTCTCGATGTGCCCTGTGATTGGCTGGCGACCAGTTCGGGGTGTAGCCCGCCTCCTGCCTGTTGACAGCTGGGATAGGCTCCAGCACTAGCTGCAACCCTCGTGAGGATAAGCGGCTAAGAAAATGGATAATTACTGTCTAAATGAAAATGACGACAATTTTACTCGCAGCAAAAAAAAAAAATGTTTTTTGGAAGACCTCTGCTGCCCAACAAGGTGCCTGAAGTAAATGAAGTTCTTCATCCTTTTTTTCCTCGCTCTCTGCCGTTCAAAACAGAATCAAAATGTTGTCGAATTTTGTCAAATCGTCACACACGAGGTTGCCGACGTCATCTCGAAGCAACACTGCTGTTGTTGTAATCCCGATTTCCAACCTAGAGGGCGACAGAACTCACGGGTTTATGGCTTCAGTGTACGGTTGAGCTCATCGGTTTCCACAGCTTTGGAGAATTTATGATTTCCTGGCTAATGTATAGGAAATATGAAACACAAAAATGTCCTTTCACTCATGGTCAGTACTTTGGAAGCCATTGATCATCCGACAACTGTTTACCCATCCATCCGTCCATCCATTTTCTTTTGCCGCTTATCCTCACGGGGGTCGCGAGGAGTGCTGGAGCTTATCCCAGCTGTCAACGGGCAGGAGGCGGGGTACACCCCGAACTGGTCGCCAGCCAATCACAGGGCACATCGAGACAAACAGCCGCACTCACAATCACACCTTGTGGCAATTTAGAGTGTCCAATTAATGTTGCAGGTTTTTAGCATGCGGGAGGGAGCCGGAGTGCCCGGAGAAAACATGCAAACTCCACACAGGCGAGTCCGGGATCGAACCCGGGACCTCAGAATTGCTGAAGCAGCTGCCCCACCGTGCCGCCCCAACTGTGTTTACCCTTTTGAAATCATAATAACATCCAAAATACACAAATGACCCTGATCCTAAGTTGATATCCCCTTGAGATTTTCACCTGATAACACGCAGACAAGTTTCCACAAACGGCTTTGAATGGCGACTAAAGGGAACGCCACACTGTCTGCTTGTAGTCACTGAATGTCTTGAGCGTCGGTGAGTTTCTGGGATCCTGACAGGCCCTTGCGCTGACATTTCTGGATTTGGAGTCTTTGGGAAAGCAAAACAATTCTCAAAGGATGTGCAGGAAAAGCTCATTGAACTGCATCAAATCGGAAACATCCGAGGAACCGAGAAAGCCACTCAGCGGTCATGGTTCAAACTCTTGAGAAGTGGAAAATGAGAGATTCCTTTGAAACCAAACTACGATCAGGTCGCCCAACAAAACGTTCTGCCACAAAGAAAAACCCACAGATGGCCTCGGCTGGAATACACGACTCGTTACAGGAAATAAAAAGGGGTGTGGATATTTCTAGATGCTCAACACGGAGGAACTCGAACAATAGCCTGCATGGTTGAGTCACCAGAAGAAAGCCGCCGTGACGCCAATGCCGCAAAAACAATCCAGCTTGCAATACGCCAAAGAGCACAAAGACAATCCTACAAATTTGTGGAACAAAACCATTTGGCACCGTGAGAGCAAAATGGAACTTTTTGACCGCAACCATAAACGTTCCATTTGACGAGGATCAAAAAGGGCTACTGTGAAAGAAATGTTCGCCGTTCCTCCTGTCCAACATGGAGGTGGATTGCTGATGTTTTAGGGACGAAGGCACGAAAAACCTGCTGGCAAATGCCGACTGTTACCAAAAAATTTGAGAGAGGGGAAAATTTGCACTCATCGGCTCAGACTCGGAAGCTGCGCTGACAGACTCGGATGTTCCGACGCCGAAATGATCCCAAACAAAAGAGTCGACCTGTGACTGGCTACGGCACAATCGAGTGAAGGTTGCGGAGCGGCCGTCTCGGTTTCCCGACCTAATCGTCGTCGGGCCGCTCGGGGGAGATCTCAGGCGCACGCTTCATACGGGACGGCCCAAGAAGAATGGGCAGCCGTACCAACACAGATAATAGCGGCTCGTCCATAACGACAGCAAAAAGACTACAAGCTATCCCTCGTGTTGAAGGGGGCGGTACACGCTCGGAAAAACTGGCTGCCATCAGAACTTCAAAAGATGCAACACAATTGTGTGATCATTGGTGGCTTCACCCAAGCACGGAGCATTAATGGAAAAAAAAAAAAAGTTTTGTATCATTCCTGTGTTCAGAAAAATGACCAAGGAATCATAAATTACGCCAGAGTATGTCAGCTGAATGAGAACAGTTGTGTAACGTGGGACTTGAAACGAGTAACACATGACATGGAACAACATGGAAACGTAACAACGGTGTACCTGTACCTGGTGACATACAACATGTAGTGAGTGATGTGTAACGTGGAACCTGTGATATGTAAAAATGTAAAACGTTGCTGTCTAATCATGTGACATGTAACAAAGTGACATGAGATGGTGCTACGGGGATGGTATCCAAGATGGCGCCGACTTGTGTTGTCGTCTCGGTATGGCGCTCCCTAGTATTGTCTACGTTGTTGAGTTATCCGGTTGACTCTGGACTCAGATACACAGGGGAAGACTTGTTACCCATCCGGCAGTCTTGGTGAATCATTTCCTCGGGTTTCTCACCGGAGCGGCGACGGCAACAGCGTCTTCGGTGTATGGAGCGTGGAGGCAGAACCGGAATCCAAGTAAAACTTTGCAGGAGAGGACACAAACTGGTGCTCCCATCGTTTCAGCTCCAGAATCTACGCTCCCTTCCCAACGAAATAGACCTGGATCATTTCCTGATAAGGACCAGCAAAGACTTTGGACGTTTGCCGCCCTGTGCTTCACTGAGACCTACCCGTGTTGTCGTCTTGGCTATGTCGACTCTAGACTCAGGTATAACAAGGGAAGACTCCATACCCGTCTGCGAGTCTCGCTGAGTCATTTCCCCGGGTTAATCACCAGAGCAGTCTTAGGTGTAGGGAGCGTGGAGGCAGCACCGCCAGCGCAGGGAGGGCAGGAACTGGAACCCAACTGAAACTGGGCAGAAGAGGACACGGACTGGCTCTCCCGTCGATTCACCTTACGAATCTACACTCCCTTCCCAACGAAAATAGACACGTTTCATCTCCTGATAAGGACCAGCAAAGACTGGACGCTTGCCGGCCTGTGCTTCAGTGAGACCTCCCTTTGCAAACGCCTCCCTTATCGAGCTGTAGCGTTACCGGGCTTTGATAATCACCAGGCGAGTCATATCGCTGTCAAACTCTTGAACTTTGCAGGTGACACCACAATCATCAGGCTCATCAAAGAATGTGACGAGTCTGCGTATCAACGGGATGTGAAATGTGAAAAGGCTGGAGCTCTGGTGTGGCCGACACAACCTGGAAGTGAACGCACTAAAGACTTTCGAGATGATTTTGGACTTCAGGAGACATCCATCACCACAGCTGCCCTGACTCTGTCCAACGGTCTCGTGTCAACTGTCGACACCATCGTGTTCTTAGGAATTACAGTCGCACAGGACCTCAAGTGGGAGACAATCATCAACTCCATCCTCAAAAAAGCCTGGAAATGAAAGAATGTAGTTTTTGCAGCTTCTGAAGAAGCACGGACTTCCACAAGACCTGCTGAGACGGTTCTACACAGCGCTCTGTGAATCAGTACTGTATTACTCCATCAGAGTCTGGTTCGGGGCTGGAAAAAAAAAAGACAAACTCAACCTGCAACGGACAGTCAAAATCACTGAATGGATTGTCGGCACCGCCCTACCCACCCTTGAGGACTTGCACGCCACCCGAACGACTACAAGTGCAAGCCAGGATCCTTTCGGACCGTCCACATCCTGATCCTCCAGCTCTTCCAGCTCCTTCCCTCGGGTAGGCACTACCGAACAATGAAAAACTAAAACTAGGAGGCATTCTAATAGCTTCCTCCCTCTTGCAATAACATTTTTGAACAGCTACCTTACAATTTCACAGGAACATGCTGCCAGTTTTCTGCTTCGAGTCGGTTGTCACATCCTGCTGGCGCAATTAGAAGTCCTAAACGTTTTAAACGGCATACTCGCTTGCCACCCTTGGACAATCGTCACTGGACTATCAGGCTAACGGCCATTCTAACTGCTCTAAGCGTGAGAAGACTCTGCACCCTTTGCACAACTGCAGGTTTAAAAAAAAGTCTTCTGCCGTACTCAGCGTCTGCGGTACCAGAGCGGCTCCAACTACCGGAGACAAATTCCTCCTGTGTTGTTCACGTACTTGGCCAATAAATCTGATTCTGATTAGCGCGTTGACAAGCATGACTGGTGTGAAATAAATATCTGCCCGCGTGTTGTACCTAACGTTGTCCGGCTGGCATGTTTCCAGGCCGGTTCCGCCCACGTGCGAATCCGCCGGGACGCCAACGAGCAGCTAGTGCTGGCGCACGTGACCAATCGTTTGCTGCCGCTGGTGTCCACGCTGACGGTGCAGATCTTCAAAGACGACTGGACGAGGCCCCTCCTCACCGGAGCGCTGTCCCCCTCCTCCGCCCCGCCCCCAGCCGTCGCCGCCGAAGGTTTCGTCGGCCTTTCCTCTCTGCCGCCGCCGCAGTCGGAGCGCGTGACCTCGACGCCCTCCAAGCCCAGCAGCCCGCCGCCAGAGTTCTCCTTTGAAACGCCGGGCAGGAACGTTCAACCTGTGCTGCTCACGGCGGCCGCACACCAGGGCCCCCGCGGACCCTACGGGGGCCCGGCCTACGCCGGCGCTCTCCCGGGCTTCCGCGTGCCAGGACTGGCCGGCGCTGACGGGACCCGGTCGGTGTCCTCGCACGACTACAGGAACTTTTGGGGTGCCGTCCACCACCACAGACATTACACCCCGAAATGAATACGATACGATGGACCAATCAGAACTTTTGAGGACCTTGCAGATGTTCCACAGGGGTTTTTTTTTTTTTTTATGTTGATTTTGGAAGACAACACCTGGCTTTCATTTTGTAAGTGTAAAAATTGTTATACCTTAAAATTCCCTGCAAGAGGTAATAAACCATATTTAACGTTTTACCTGCTAGACATGTTATTTTTTTGAGTTATCAGCAGCGGGTTCACCCTTGCGTGTTTCCGCAGCCCGGTTCCGTATCGTCTCTCGGTCGTTGTGTGATTCAGTACCACAGAACGGTTCTGCATCATCACGCGATTCGGTTGTATTCAAGATGTAATTCGGTAGCGCAATTCCACGCTTTCGCGATTCGGTATCATCAACTTCCTCTGTAACATGACGCGATTCCATATCAATGCGTTTCCGTGACGTCATCCCACGGTGTTGCGATTCGGTATCGACGCCTGCTCCCCTGTTGTCATGGCAATCCTTGTCGTCGTATCGGGATTTGATTCCGTATTAACTTGCAGTGCCTTACGGATCATTTCTGAACGTTTATGATCATTTGATGGGGGTGGAGGGGATTGAAACGCACTGAAAACCTGAACCTGACCAATAGAGATTTTTTTTTTTTTTCTTTCCCCAATTCGGTGCAAAAATTCTGAGAATCGAGTGTTTGGCTGATTTGACTAGCTTATTTTTTTCTCCCTTTTATGGTTCAAACAATAAATACAGTATATGTATGTATAAATACTGGAAGAAAATTTATCTGAATTACAATACTTAATACTGTAGTATTTGTGAAGGGCTGTCACAATGCAACTTTTCTGGAACGGATTATTTTATATTTTAGCTCTTGTTGTTTTAGGCCGACGCGTCATATCGGTGTATGAATTTGTGTGCGAGGCTTTGTAAATAAAGCTTTTTGGGCACTGGAGTGCTAAGAGGTGCCGTCTAGATACATTTTTGGTGTCGTGTGCTGGAATCGGCACGTCACGTGCTTGTTGTTCTTCCAGATCGTGTTTTTCCCCCTTGTTGTGCTGTATTACTTTGCCGCTAGGGGGTGCCAAAATCCCAGATGACTCACTTCGGTCCATCAACTTGAGCTTTTACAGTTGATATCAAATATGGATCAGCTGGTAAAGCGTTGGCCTCACAGTTCTGAGGACCCGAGTTTGATCCCGGCTCCGCCTGTATATGGATTTTGCATGTTCTCCCCGTACCCGCTTGGGTTTTCCCCGGGTGAGCACTCCGTTTTCCTCCCACATCCCAAAAAACATGCAACATTAATCGGACACTCTAAATTGCCCCGAGGTGTGATTGTGAGTGCGGCTGTTTGTCTCAATGTGCCCTGTGATTGGCTGGCGACCAGTTCTGGGTGTACCCCGCCTCCTGCCCGTTGACAGCTGGGATAGGCTCCAGCGCTCCCTGCGACCCTTGTGAGGATAAGCAGTGAAGAAAATGGATGGCTCAAATATTCATGTACAATATATTTACAACTGTCATGGAAAATGCATCATGATGTTCTTGATTCATATTGTGATTCTCTTTTCTTTCTAGAATGTCATTTTTATTCGTAATAATGTGATAGTATACATGACGTTATTGATCGCCTCCACAAAAAAACATTTACTCTGCGTCGCTATCGTGCACGGCACATTTGAATCCAATCGCTGAATTATCTTCATATAGTAGTATTGATATAGTTTTTTTTTCTTTTCTTCTCTACACGGAAGTACCGACCGGAAATTAAAGCAAGCGCCAATCATCTGCCACTCATTAGACTCATGAATATGGGAATATGTAAATGAGCTTTTGCTGTATATTTTAACTCCATATTTCATAGAGGTGTCAAACTCATTTTTCTCGCGGGCCACATTGTGGTTCCGGTTTCCCTCAGAGTGCCGTTACGACTGTAAAACAAAAATATTGAATCGTCTCATCATATTCACATCATCAATTTATGAACTAGTTTTGGAATCAGAAGTCAAGGGTAACATTTTTTTTTTCAACTATTCATGTTTGGTAACACACAAATGCTTGTAATATCTCAACTTTACCAATTATGACAATTTGAAATTTTGCTCCCGATTTTTTTACGAGGATCGTGGAAATTGACACTATCGATTTGGCGTCGCGGCCCACGTAAAATCATGTGGCGGGCCGGATCTGGCCCCCGGGGCCTTGAGTTTGACACCCGTGCCCTATGACATGGATGAGCACCAATACAGTAAAAATCAAACAATTATGGAAACGCTCGGGAAGTTGCGGGAGCGTTCGAAAACACACAAACTTTGCGCTGTAAGTATGCGGATGATTGTGCGTCCATATCTGTATGTCTATGAATATTGGGCGTGATTTATGTGCGCTGTGTGTTTGTTCATTTAGGTTGTGTTAAATGAAATGTGTAAACGCGCTCGTCAAATGGCCGCCAACACCGCAAACAGGCGCCATTCACGCGCGTTTGCTCGAAGTGCTCCCCCTGCAGCCACGAAGTTGTCACGACCACCGCGCTGGTAAATGCGAGCTAAGCGCAGAAGACAACGCTTGTGTGCGCGCGTCCCCGCACCAGGGCGGCGCCAACGAGTCGAGTTTGAGCTCGTCTGACTTTGACGTTGACGTTGTTTGACACGTCCACGCCTCTTCGCTTAGCACAGCACGGCGCGGCGCGTGTGTGTGTGCGTTTATGTTTGTGTCCTTGTGCGTGTGTGTGATGCCCCAAGTCAGCGTTAACGAGTCTTGTTGATGGCAGTTAATCATTAAAAATGCAAACATCCACGTTGACTGTTTTCCGTCGCGCTATTAGCATATGTTCGCGCGAGTCCATTTTTAGCATCGCGCGCGCGTTAACGACGACGGGCTCGCCGTCAAGCGTCGAGCACGAACGGGGCAATTGAGGTGACGCGTGTTTCCATACATGCACAACAGCCTGGGGCGGGGGGGGGGGCGTCCAACCAATGAAAAGGCGCGCGGGTCTCGGGACGCTAAGATGGCCGCCGCCTCGGAGGAGGAACGCGGCGCAGTGTTTTGCCGTCATTTCGTCGTCATTTGCGACCGTTTCGGCGACGTCTCTCGTCCCGAGAACTCACAAAGACGTTTTCGGGAAATGACCAGTAGGGGGGCGGTGGGCCACCGCTAGCCCCGCCCCCGGCGTATTCAAAAAGTGAGCAGCCAATCCGAGTTTTGTTTCATAGCCGCTAATCCTCACGAGGGTCGCGGGGAGTGCCGGAGCCGATCCCAGCTGTCGACGGGCAGGAGGCGGGGTGCACCCTGAACTGGTCGCCAGCCAATCCCAGGGCAGATCAAGCCACACCCACAATCACACCTCGGGGCAATTTAGTGTCTGATTAATGTTGCATGTTTTGGGGATGTGGGAGGAAAACGCAGTGCCCACCCGGGGAAAAGCCACGCAGGCACGGGGAGAACATGCAAACTCCACACACGGAGTGCCGGTATTGAACCCGGGACCTCAGAACTGTGAGGCCGCTGTTTCATTAACAACGCGTGAGAAAAACGAAAGGCGGTCCCGAAATAAAGACCGGGAAAAATGATTTTGACTCGGGTCTCGCGCTCAACCAATCACGAGGTCCCAAACGTCCTCACTTCCTAGTTGGGGCGGGGCCATCAAGCATGTCACGCGTCCGTCAACGTGACGTGCTTTTGCGCGCTCGTTGGCTAAAGTTTTGGTTGTCCCGCGCAAGCGTGAACAAAAGCGAAGACGCTTTGAAAGCTATAAAAATATATCGAAAACATTTTTTTTAAAAAAAGTCATCGTTTACATCGTTTGCGTGCGTGCGATAGTAGAGAATTTGCTGTGTCGTGTTCGTTAAATAACGAGGCCACCGAGATGTACACACATGCACACACAGATATTTATATACACACACACACACACACAGGATATTTTTGTATATTTGTAGTACATTTGTGTATATACACACACACACGACATGATCTGCAGTCCACTTTGCGTGCGTGTACCGCGTCTCGCCCGTTTTTGTGTCCCCGGCGTGCGAGCGCATACGCGTCGGCTGACCTCGTTCAACGTGTTTACACAACATTAGCCGCAGTAGCTAAAGTGCTAACGCGCACACACTCGCGTGTCCGTGCTCGTAAACCTCACATTATTAAATCCACCAGACGTGATCGATAATAATAATCGTCATCGTTATAATAATGATGACAATTATTCCGCCGCCGAGCGGTTAAAAACGGTCGTGCCGAACGATTTGCGGTATTCGATCGTGTCGACGGCGGCCAATCGGACGACGGTCTATCGTGACTCTGACGGCGTTCGATTCCCGAATTCTTTCAATAATCGCAATCAAATATGGATCAAAGATGTGTTCAATGTGCTCCAATCGTCGTTTGCACAATATCGCAAGCAACAAATCGTGATTATAATCGCAATCATTTTTTTCCTCTTCACTCATTTCATCTCATTTCAACCTCATTTCATAAACTTTAATTTTATTTTTTTTCATTATGTATTTATTCATTTATTTGTACAGGTTCACAAAAGGCTTAGTCTTGCTCCACGCTTGTATTTTTAGTGTCAAAATGCGTTTATTGCAAAATGTTTTCAAACAATTTCCAATCAGCGGTTTCGACGCGATGGCTTCAAGTGCGGAATTCATATTTTGTTGATATGACAAAACAACGATGACGCCGTCGTGAGCAAATTTTATCATATTTTCAAGCGGGACTCTTCGACGCTTTTCAAAGGACGCAAAATCATTTCGAGTTCCACTAAATCACGAAAATCATAATAAAAAAATATAGAAATGAAACGGGATAAGATCGGGTCTGCATACTTCATAATACAAATATGAATAATTTTCCATGTGCTGTCAACTGTGAAATTATTCTTATCATCATCACTCGTAGTCGTCGTATTCGCTTCGTCCCCATTTTGTCTTTGGATTTGACGTCAATTTGTGGAATACATAAAACAATACGCAAGACATAAAATAACGTTGTAATAATACACTTCAGTTGATGTCGAATATCTTTTTTTATTTCATTTCTTTTCTTAATGAGTTGTAAAAATGAAGGGAGGTGAGAATTGATTTTTTTAAAGTGTGCGTTTGAATATTACGCACAAATTGAAAGAAATGAGCACATATTCTTATGCACATGTCTGTAAAGTGAATTTCACGGCGTGACTAAACGCAGAATTATTATGAAAATAGTGGAAGCGAGGGTGACAATCACCTTCATATTGCAATTTAGATTTTCACCTTCAAGCTTTTAAACAGAAAGCAAATATGTAAAATAACGTTTACAGTATTTTGTTTTGGAAGAAGTGCATAACATTAAATGGAATACTCAACATTTACATATTGGAAATGGAAGCATCCCAAAATGTGGAAAAGTGAGGGGGTGGGTTGAAAAAAAAAAAAAAAACCCCAAAAAAACATTGCGACCCTTCCGAGACTTCCCACAATTTAGCTTTTTTTTTTTTTTTAGTAATCATGTAAACGCTGTCATATTTGAGGTGACCTTTAACACAAAAAAAAAACCAAAGCAAAAGCCAAATAAATCAATTCAAGGTAGCAAAATCAAAGGAAATTGTCGACAGTAAAATAGTTCTCAATTATTTGTCATCGTGCTGTACACACAAAATATCTGCTCGCTGCTTATTGAAATAATGTTGAACATGCAAGTCGGTGTATATTTTACTCTCACATTCGATCAGAAGTATTTACACCATCCCATATTGTGTTTCCAGGAAATAGACTGGTCCAAAACAAAAACAGGAATAAAAACAAAACATTATTATTATCCTCCCCCCCCCCACAATTTGTGGCTAACTCATTTCTGTCTTTTTTTTTTTTTTTTTTTGCTCATTTTTCATTCATTACGGCAAATTCCTTTGTTAGCCAAAAATCGAAGGCTAACACCAGCGCTAATGCTAACGCCGAGGAAAGCGTCAAAACTAGAAATCGACTTGCCTTGAACGGGAACCGAGCCGCGTCGCAAACCAGAACCGGGACCGCGACCGGGGTCCCCTCCGAGCGTCGACGACCGCGGCGGAGGCGGGGTCACGGGCCGCCGTCGTCATGGCAACCTCTCCCGGCCACCATTTTGTCCGCCTCGAGTACTTTTTGGGGCTTCGCGGCCGCTCGCTCCGCCAAAGGTCCGATCCGTGTGTGCGCTCGCTGCTCTTTTGTTCTTTTCAGTTTGTTTTTCAGGATCTCACACACACACACACACGCACGCGCACGCAGACACACACCCGCTGACCTCTCGTTCGACGCTCCAGCGGCCGCCATCTTGTTTCATTCAACCGGCTGGCACACGCGCGCACTTCTATTGTGCGGAGCCGTCGGGGGCGATTAGCGCAGCTGCGAGGCGGCCCGGCGACGCGATCTCGTTAGGCCGGCCGCGCCCACCCAAGTCATCGCCTGCCCCCCCCCCCCCCCCCAAAAAAAAAAAACAAAAAAAAAACGACACTCAAGTACACGTTCGGACGAAGAAAACGACCAAAACGCGCGGTTCTCCGTCAATGGCAACGAGCGATCCCTAAACACGATGAAGTCACAATTTGAGACCTTGAAAAAAAAAAAAATCATAAAATCACAATGGTTGCGAGAAAATATGTCACTTTGTGAAAAATGATTACAACTTTTTGTCCCGATTGTGAGTGGGAAAAATGAAAAATCGGGTTAAAAAAACAAAAACAAAAAAATGCTAGCAACAAAACATTAGAATTGAGTTGTCTTTTTTTATGCTAATAATAAAACAGAATCATCTGAGGGGGAAAAAAAAAAGTCATCACGTTAGAAAATTAAATTCAGAATTTCGACAAGTCTTCATTTTTTCTTCCGTATAAGAAAAAGTTAGCAGCGCCTACATCGACAAAGTCTTTGCGCTCTTTCATCTCTGGGGATCACTCGAGAATATTTTGGGATATTGCATATCGTGAGAGTAAAAATGTGTATTGTGAAAACTTTTTAAACATGTTGGAATTGTCACCTCGTTACAAAAATAATGTCACAACTGTTACAGGAAGTCAATTTATGACCAAAAACATCAGGGAGGGGGGTGGAGTCATCAATAAAGTTAAAATTGCTACAAACGATCCTTTTATGAAAAAAGTCATCTTTTTTTCCCAATAAGAGGTCACCAGATCAAAAAATCTGTAATTTATGAAAAAAAAAAGCCCTCAGAAAAGTTACGACAATATATATTTTTATAATAATAATAATAACAAATAACATTTTCCTCACAAAAAAATGCCTTACTAGTCCCAAAAAAAACGACACTCCGCGATCGAGTACACGTTTAAACGAAGAAAACGACAAAAAAGAAAATAAAAAACGTGCGGTTCTCCGTCAATGGCAACGAGTGATCATTAAACACGATGAAGTTAAAATTTGAGACCTTTAAAAAAAAAAAAAAAAATTAAATCACAAAATCAAAATGGTTGTGAGAAAAAAAGTCACCTTGTGTTTTTTCGCACTGTGCGATGACAAATTATTTAAAAATGAACTAAAGTCTGATAGCATGTCCCGATTCTCAGTAAAAAATGAAAAAAAATTGTGACAAATGATCCTTTTATGAGAAAAGTCATCTTTTTTTTTCAATAAGAGGTCACCAGATGAAAAAAAATCTGAAATTTATGAAGAAAAAAAAAGTCCTCAGAGAAGTTACGACAATCGTTATATATTGCACACACCCAAAAATTCATTTAGGAAAAAAAATATATTTTCCTGAAAAAATCCCTCAGTAGTCCTGTCGGAATTTTAGTCCCGCCCTCCCCACCACAAAAACAATAAAAAACAACAAAAACAATATATAATATATAAAAAATGCATCATGTTACAAAAAAAAAATCTGAACTTGGTCACGCGCTAATTAAATTTTGCTAACATGGAAGACTAAATTGCTCCAACACACGACAGTAATTAGTGAGAATTAGAATTAAAATTATTGCATATTCGTAATAAATATACAGAAATATGTATTTCAAGAATGTGTGGGTGTGTATTTGTGTCCCTCGTGCACTCATTGTCAAGCTTTCCAGATGCCTTCGATGACACGTCTGTTACCGGGCAGACTTTGTGCGCAACGTTCTTATCCGTTTTTGTTTTGCTTTTATTTGCTATGTGAGTTGCGACGGTTGCCGAGGAAACGCCGTCGTCCTCCCGCCCAAAACAAACAAAAAGACGACAAAAGAACGGAAACAAACAAGTGACGTGTTTGCGAAACGTGCTGGTGGGGATGTCACATACCCAAAACATCTGGAAACAGATTGCGATTAAATCCCTACACACACACACACAGATGTTTGTCTATGTGGTCAGATTGCTGCAGCTGATTGGTTGATTGACAGCTGCCGAACGCTGCGTCTGTCCGGAGTGCCCGAAAGCCTTTTGCGGAAAATACTTCAACTGGGACGCAGCAAGGTGGCCTAAAGGTTAGCCCTGCCGCCACGTAGAGCAGAGGTTCCAGTTTTGAATCTGGGCTCAAGTTCCGGCGTGTTGTGCGGTTTTTCCAAAAAGGTGTTAGCGCGCTAGCACGTTGGCTTGTTTGAAGATTCGAAATTGATTGGACAAACAAACAAACGCTGAACTGATCGCTACATTTCCTGGAGCAATTTCCCGGGGCGTCCCTCAAGGTTCTGTCCTGGAGACTCTTTTGATGTTCCAAAAACTCTTGAGAACCCTGCGGAAATATATTTTTTTTAAAAATCCAAAGGCTAACAGGCAGACAAACCGGCTGGCGCACGCTAGAATCAGAAAGTTGTCTTTGCTCAGTGAAAACCGAGCGTGCACAGACTTGACTAGCTAGCATCCGTCCGAGTAGTCCTAGCGCGGCTTGCGACTCGAGCAATCAGCAACACCCCCGCCCCCCCCAAAAAAAAGTCCGCACGTGAAAGACGGCCGCAGGAAGCGACTGCAAGCGGACCATCAAGAGGAAGTGGTTCCATGCAAATGAGAAGATGATTGCGCTTCTCGTCCCGACGTGACCCATGACCTCAGAACATAGATAATGCTAATAACGCTAATGTTTCTTTCTTTCATCTTTGCTCGTCTCTTCAAATGAGGACACAACATTCGTCGACGTCGTACCTGGAAGATTAAACATAAACACTTTTCACAACCTTGTGTAGTACGTCGTATAACATTATGGGATGCTTCGGACATTGTAGCCATTTTATCCACCATTTTACTACATAATATGCGATTATGAAATATTGAAACTACATGCGATATGATTATAAAACATCGTAGACCTTTATATACGTTTTGTGATACGTCGTACATCATGAGAGCAAAAATGTAAAACACAGCTCCTTGTAGTACAGTTTAGAATCATTGAGTACGTCATTGACAGGCGTATCCATGTTTTTGTAGCGGTTTACTTTGTAGGCGTGAGATTTTTCAAATATGAAATATGTGCCTTGGCCCAACAAAGGTTCTCCAATCACCGGAGTCGATTGGAGAACGTCTCGTAGTAGTCCTGCTCGGACTTGGGTCTTCATGCACAAATCAGTCAGTCCGTCAGTTAACTTAGTCAGCTATTCAGTTAGCCACGTATTAAAAACAATAATCACAGATGAAAAATGAAAATGTAGTTGACCTGTCGAGAGGCCACAAACGAACGCTTTTCAAATCGAAAGAAGCGCACCCGAGACCTGAAGCCAAGCGAGCGCCGGAGGAGGGAAAGACCGCGGCACGCCTCTTGGCTAGCAGCCAGAAAGACCATTAGCGGCGTTAGCCCTGTTAGCGTAGCGTAGCCTTCCGACCGCATTCCGGCTCGTGTTTCCCTCTTTGAACTTTCGTGTTTTTCCAACGCCGTCGTGGAGAACGTGCGGGTCCGTCCGCGGTCCAACGGGAAACATCCGGAAGCGTCATGTGACCGCAGGCCAGACAAATCAGATCAGCACGACCACGATTGGTTTTGGAGCTGTCTCTTCCCTCGTCACGGACTCGGCAACCCTGGCGCAGAACATGTCCCAACGTAACCTTTACTTTAGCAAGCTCACTAGCATGGCTAACACAACATACGGGCTGTTATTTCTTATGAGTTCATTTGTTGGTATAGCTAGCGCGACACTTTATAAGTTTATTAAGATATTTCTTCCGCTTGTTTGTTAGCTAAGCTAACACCAAAGGTTTATTACACCGTTTCTTATTAGCATTATTCTTGGGCAGAACCAAAATGATCCGTTTCATAGAATGTATGAATTTATTAGCATGTTTCGCTCATGACATATTTCAAACGACTTCTTTATTTGCATATTTATTCATTATTGTATTTGTAACTCTTGTTACGTTTTTAGCATGTTTATCAACATCATTTACATGAACATAGCTCTTTAGCATATTTTTTATGTAGCTAACAGGACATTTAATGAAAGCATCCTTTAGTATGTTTATTGTTTGCATGTAGACGATAACGTAACTGTGACAATCCATGATATTTACTAGCGTGTTCACGAGCATAGCTAATGATGTGATTATTTTGTTATGTTTATTAGCATGTTTTCTGGCATGTTCACTCGTGTAGCTAACATGATGGGTCTGATTGCATGTATTAACTTGTTAACTAGATATGCTAACTTGGTGTGTTTATGTATAGTCGCACGTTCACCTGAGAAACAAAGAATGTTTGTTTACTAGCATGGTTACCGGCGTAGCTATCCCAGCGTCCCTGATGCAGTTTATTAGATTGATTCGCCCGTTAACAAATATCACTCACCCGCTGTGCTTGTTTATTAGCATATGCACTAGTATCGCCAACTCAATTTGTTAGATAGCATTTGTTACGATTATTAGCATGTCGGCTCTGTCCGCTAGCATAGCATTTATGTTTGCGCGCATGTTTATCGGTGCAGCCAGCGGGATTTATTTACCACATTGAGCACTGCTACCATCACATTGGCTGCATTTATTTCAAGGAATGACCGTGTCAGTCATCATTAGCCTGTATCGCGTCGTTAGCAAGCGCTATACAATATGTCCGCCTAACACAAGGGGTCTGGCATCCTGCCCCCTCCCAGCTTCCTTAGAATAACAGCGGGTGTCATCGAGCGCTAGCCGAGCGACGGGAATATTGTCAAGCGATTGTCAAAGCTGCGACCTGTTTGCTTAACCCCGTCACCCGCCGCCCCCCCGAGGAGAGGTCGCGGCGCGTCCTCCTCTTCCTCCTCACCCTCCTCTTCCTCTCTCCTTGCTTCTTTCTCTTGCGCCCGTCTCGCTTCCCACGCCGCGTCGTTACCTCGATTACATCACACGTCATCAAGCACGCTGAGCGGGCCGGGCCGGGCCGGGCCGGGGCAGGGCGGGGTTTTTATCTGGGCCGGAGCGCTTCTGTTGCGCCAGATGTACGCCGGCCACAAAGCTCTGCGTGCGTGTGTGCGTGCGTGCGCGCGTTCTCGGCGGAAAAGCGCCCACGACGACTTTGATGCCGCCGCTAACGACTGTTGCGGCATGCTAATGAGGGGGCGTGGCTAAAGCAACAGCATTTTTCTGAGAAATCTCCAAAAAAAACTAAACAAAAGAATCGCAGGGCCACATTATCCTATCCCAAAAAAAAAAAAAAAAAACATTTTAAATTATTGATCATAATAGTTTTTTCATATAATTTGATCAATAACTGTGAAGGCATTCTGAAAATTAAATTAATTTGACTGCTATGATCAAAATCATCAAAAAGGGCATACTTGTTTCTTTGAAAACAGAAAAAAAAAATTGAAAGTAATTTTTGGGAAAAACTTTTAATGTCAAAATGTCTTTAGGGTCCAATGTAAAATTTTCTGATGATTTGCATTTGCTGATTTTTTTTTTTTTTTCTTGCGGCCATTTTGTCCTCATTCATAGTTTTATTTGGTTTTTAAAAAAATGTCTTTACCATTATTGATCAAAGTGTATGAAAAGCAGCCGTCCTCATCTGTTACCTTGCTAGCATACTTCATCCATCCGGCCGTTTTCTTCGACGCTTATCCTCACGAGGGTCGCGGGGCGTGCCAGAGCCTTTCCCAGCCGTCAACGGGCAGGAGGCGGGGTACACCCCGAACTGGTCGCCAGCCAATCGCAGGGCACGTCGAGACAAACAGTTCCACTCGCAATCACACCTAGGGGCAATTTAGAATGTTTCATGCTTTTGTGATGTGGGAGGAAACCGGAGTGCCCGCCGGGAAAAAACTCAACAGCTACAGCAGAGAACAGCTAGCATACTTATTTATCCTTTTACTAGCTAGCGTGTTTTTCCAGCCAGAACCAGGTCGGCGTTTTCTTGTACGTGCCACGTATTTGCTCCGTGTGTTAACCTCGAAGTGGTTTGAAGTTTTAAAATTCCCGTGACGGCGTTTGTCAGGTTTGGAATGCTAACGTTGGCTTTCGTTTGGATGGAGCGAAACGGTTTGGCTGAGCGTTTCGAGGCGTTGGATCGCCTTTGGGTTTCTGCGTGAGTTCTTGGGTAAACGTGAAGAACGGGCAACTTGAAGCGAGCACGCGGGGCTGCTTCTCGTCCGAGCGATTTTCTGCCGGGAAGCCTCTTTTGGGAACTGGAAGTGGTTTTGAACAAGTTTCAATGGTGGATCTGGACTTTGGTCCATTTTTGTCTTTTCTTATCCTCAAAGACTTTTATTTCGTCAAAGTTGACTTTACGAACTTGGAGAGCGAAGGGCCACATAAAAAAAAATTAAAATTAATGTGAGTCGATGAGTTAAAGCCAATTTATTCCATCCATCCATCCGTCCATCAATATTTTTTTTTGCAAATCAGCAGAAGACTTTTTGTGTTGCATCAAAACAAAAAAGCTTCATTTCTGTACTGATGATTGACGGCAAAAGTCGAGGACTAAAATTCAGCGTTCATATCTCGAGCCGCTCGTTTGGCTAATAACCAAAATATTGTCGGGGTTCACGCTCAATCGTAAACGTATTCAGAAATACGTTCATAGCAAAGCCATACTAAAGCAAAACTGAATTTTTGCATCTTTGAAACAAAGTTGGGGAGCAAAATTTGCAGGGTAGTGCTTCTCTTAGATTGATAATTATTATCAATAAAATTTGATTTCTCATACGTGCAACTTGTAACAAGCGCCAATGAATTGTTTTGACAATATTTCGTCACGCGAACATGGAATTTGAAAATGAGTGGGAGTGGGGAATGTATGATATTTTAAAAAAAACTCCAGTAAAGATGAATATTTATGATAATATCGATTATGTAAAATATAAGTTGAAGATACAAATAAATAAATAAAACATAATCATTTGGATAAAGCACAGATTATACATGAAAACAAACTTCAACTTGTGATAACAGTAAATTAAAAATGTAATTTAATATCAGTGTCACAAGGAGGAAAACAAGAAGGTGAAATTGAGCAAATAAATTCAAATCCCCGTCGTAATCAACTTCTCTTGAGCATATTAATAATCATAATAATAATAATAATACATGGGAATATTCTGATATGGCGGTGATGTCACGTGTCAATCAACCGGAAAAGAACTTCCGCTGTTGTGATTATCAGTAAATATCAATCAGGATCATAGTTTAAAATAATCACTTTAATGACGTCGTGTCGCGCAAAAACCCTCCAATGATTATTTTTGTTTGTTTGTTTTCACAAGGCAAATCTTCCTCGACCTTTGACCTCCGCGCCGGGCGATCAGCCGGCCCTAGCGGACCCCGATCGGTCGGTCCCTCGGACGCTTCGGAGCCATCGGCCGAGGCGGGACCGGAGCGGCCCCCCCCGGTTCGCCGCTCGCGTGATCGGTCGCCGGCCGCCATTTTTGAACGGTCCCGCCTTTTTTCCCTTGTGGAACGATAGAACCGAAGCCTGTCTTGAAAACCTCGTCCGGAACCCAAAAACTCGTTTGAAGCTTAATTTGAGATCTTCAAACTAATCCTGACTTGAAAGTTTGCAACGCGTGTCGTCTTCCTCTCCTCTCAATTGTCTTCTTTTTCTTTCCTTGTTCGACTTGTTCTTCTCGTTCTTTTCTTCTTCTCCCAGTTTTTATCTGCCCATCGTCTCGTTTTTTTTTTTTTTTCCAAAGGGAAAGTTTGTTTTTTTGTTTTTTGGTGGATTGAACTGTCTCCTTTCTGCGATGTTGCCCTTTGACCCTGCGGCCCGTAAAGCCAAAATGCTTCCTTTGTGGGGGGGGGGGGGGGGGGGTCTCCTCAGAGGGGGCCTTTGAAGTAAGACGGGGAGCCGTCAATCACAGTATAAGTACTTCCTGGGTACGCATGGTGAAAACGAGGCTAGCCGAACGCTGATGTCGCGGCGGGGGTCGGTTGTGTGTGTGTGGGGGGGGGCACCCGAACCAGCCCACGGGACGTCGGCGTTCGATCAAAGCCAAGAAAGTCAAAATGGCGCCGCCCGGGGTAATCGCAACGACGGCGGCGATCCGTGCGCGACAATTAGCGGCGTCACATTTGGCCGACGACGGTCGCCGAGTCTCCGCCCACCGAGGTCACGCCGGGTCCCTCCTCTTCGCACGGCCCACGTTGCCTGCATTCTGCACGCGATCTTCGGCGGCGGGCGGGGGGGAGACGTCGAGCGCCAATCAAGTGGCGAGATGACCGACTTTTTTTTTTTTTTTTCCACTTCCCGTTTTGTTTGTTTGAAACTAGCCGAGCGACGTTTAGCGACGCGCGGCCTCCAAAACGTAGCGGCGAGCGTCGCGCGTTGTCGGCCGTGACAAAACTCGCTAAAGTGCAACAAAATGGCGCCGCTTGGCATCTTATTATTATTTCTTTTAATTTTATAAATTCTAACCTTTATGTTATTTTTGTCTTCTTGCTTTTATCATATAATATTATTCCAACCAATAAAAAGTTGTTGTTTTTCAGTCGATCGATTATGTCAATCATAAAATGTTGATTTTTATTTGTTTTTACGATGACTTATTTATCTTCATTAATGACTGGAACCCGTGTAATAATAATTAATAAGAACGTGTCATTAAATGACCTCTTAACATTTATTAAACTTTGATTTTTTTTACAATTTTAAAGCAAAAGGCAAAAATAGTTTTTTTAAAGTAAAGGTAAAATTGCAATTCATTTTATTTATTTATTTTGTATTTGTGTGTGTGTGTGTGTGTGTGTGTGTGTGTGTGTGTGTGTGTGTGTGAGTGTCAAATAATCATTGATTTGATATTTTTAAAGTTAATACTACATAGTTATTATGCTATAGTTCCCCTATCATTTGTATATTTAGGTACTTTCCAATTGGTGTAACACCAATAAACACAAATTACTTTTTAATTGTGAGAAACAGAAATGTTATTTTAAAAATGCATTTTTATGTTGTTAGTACAAAATAAACATGTAGTAGTATGGTAATGTCAGAATTTTAAAGGGGGAAAATGATACAATTCCATATTTTCCTCTTGATTGAGGATGTCAATATTGCCAAAAATGTTTATGCAGATTGAAACACATTCAGAGAAATAAAAAAAAATGAAAAAAGTTGCAAAGATCGGTGCACGTTTTAAATTGAAAGCAATAAGCTTTTTTTTGTGTGCGTTATGTCAAATAAAAGGCGAGTTCGACGAGGTCCACGAACACTTTCAAATTCCTCCCCCCCCCCAAAAAAAAACGTTCTTGATTGACAAATTTGTCAGCGTCAAGACGGTTAAAAAAAAAAAAAAGTCCAAAAAGTCGTCGTCGTCCGCGTCATCCTCATCTTCGTCCATCGCACGCCTAACAGGACGTCTGCCTTCTTGTTTAGTTTGTCATTGCAGTTGCGAGTTGAATGCCCACAAAGTGCAGGAAGTGCGTCAGGTGCGTCTTGTTAAATAAAACCGGACCGAAGTTTCATCAGTAGGCGGAAGTTTCTGGAATCTCGGACCTTTCCGGAGCCAAACACGCGATGGCCGAGTACCAAAGTGAATCTTTTGGTTGACGTTTGTCGGATATGCGAGAAAATGCGGATGCGGCAAAACCATCGCACACACTTTGTCACGGCCCGTGTGTGCGTGTGTGTATGTGTGTGTGTGTGGTGTGTGTGTGTGTGTGTGTGTGTGTGTGTGAGTGTCAAATAATCATTGATTTGATATTTTTAAAGTTAATACTACATAGTTATTATGCTATAGTTCCCCTATCATTTGTATATTTAGGTACTTTCCAATTGGTGTAACACCAATAAACACAAATTACTTTTTAATTGTGAGAAACAGAAATGTTATTTTAAAAATGCATTTTTATGTTGTTAGTACAAAATAAACATGTAGTAGTATGGTAATGTCAGAATTTTAAAGGGGGAAAATGATACAATTCCATATTTTCCTCTTGATTGAGGATCTCAATATTGCCAAAAATGTTTATGCAGATTGAAACACATTCAGAGAAAAAAAAAAATGAAAAAAGTTGCAAAGATCGGTGCACGTTTTAAATTGAAAGCAATAAGCTTTTTTTTTGTGTGCGTTATGTCAAATAAAAGGCGAGTTTGACGAGGTCCACGAACACTTTCAAATTCCTTCCCCCCCCCCAAAAAAAACGTTCTTGATTGACAAATTTGTCAGCGTCAAGACGGTTAAAAAAAAAAAAGTCCAAAAAGTCGTCGTCGTCCGCGTCATCCTCATCTTCGTCCATCGCACGCCTAACAGGACGTCTGCCTTCTTGTTTAGTTTGTCATTGCAGTTGCGAGTTGAATGCCCACAAAGTGCAGGAAGTGCGTCAGGTGCGTCTTGTTAAATAAAACCGGACCGAAGTTTCATCAGTAGGCGGAAGTTTCTGGAATCTCGGACCTTTCCGGAGCCAAACACGCGATGGCCGAGTACCAAAGTGAATCTTTTGGTTGACGTTTGTCGGATATGCGAGAAAATGCGGATGCGGCAAAACCATCGCACACACTTTGTCACGGCCCGTGTGTGCGTGTGTGTATGTGTGTGTGTGTGTGTGTGTGTGTCGTTGCACTCGAGAAGCATTCAATAAAAAAATAAAATCAGCTAAATAACACATTTTCTTCCAGAAAGAATCATTTTTCTTGCAGCCTTCGTGGGAACAAATGTCTTATTTTCGTTGCAAAATAGGAAATTTGCAATACTGCCTCTCGAGTGGAAAATGACATTTATTCTTTCATTTTTTTGGGAGGGGTTAGGGGGGATCATTTCACACATTGAGCGCAGAACATTTTAAAATCTTACGTTGCAGTTTTTAATTCGCGGGACTCGTCTGTCTAAATGAATAAAAGGAGCCATGAACTGGAAGAGCTGCACGAAGAAAGGATGTGCAGCCGTAGCAGTCCTGCAGTATTTGCCATTTTGATCGACTCGATTGATTTCAATGATCAAATTAAAAAAACAAAAAAAAAATGTACATTTTGTGGAAGTGCGTTCATTTTTTTCCCCTCTGCTTGTTTCAATGCTTAAATTTGTGTTTGTTTTTTTTTTAATTGTCGGAGGGCATTTTTTTGCAGCAAAATAATGTTTCTTCTTTCTCGTCATTTCGGGAACTTTGATGACATTCCCCAGATTTGTGCATTTTTCATGACAACGCCGGTTGGCGACAGGCTGCGGTGCGGCTGAACTTTGACCCCCAAAACAGCCCCCCCCCTCCACTGCCCGCCACCTTCAAGACTCAACATCAAAGAAGGAAAAAGAACAAGCGCAAGTAAAGTTTTTTTATTTATTTTTTTTTGCACTCGTGGAATCGAACCAAAATTCAAACGTTGGCGAGCGCCGTCGTGCGGCTTTTCTGCGGGCATTTGGGCGAATTCCCAAAACGTGTCAGCCGGCACGTTAGCTTCATTCAAATCCGAGAAATTGTCAGTAGGTGAGTGCCAATCCGTGCGTGTGCGTGACAGCGTGTAAAAGGAACCCCCCCCCCCCCACCGCCGCCACCCTCAGGTGACGGCGACGGTCCAAACGCTGCCCGGCCACCGCTTGTCAGGCCTGCAGGGCGGCGCCACATCACCCTGGCACGCAACGTGTCGGCCAGACACAAAATGGCGTCCCGCCCGCTCGCCGACGTCACCGCGAGCGACTTGGTTTTTGTTTTTGTTTGCGATCTCTCTGTCGAAACTGTACACAACCGCGAGACGTGTTTAGCGGGTGACCGCGCGTCCTCTTTCGGAGTCAACCCACATTTACGGTCGGGGGGGGGGCATTTTTGTCACTCGCCGTTCTAGCTGACCGCAAAATAAACCCGTAAAATTAAAAGCACATCAAAGAGTGTCTATTTAAACATCAAAAAGTTCGACTAAACCGCACAACGATGAAAGGCCGCTAGCTTAGTGCTAATATGTAATGCAAAACACCATAGAAAGGCTAACACAAGTTAGCCTCAATGATGGGCTAGTATCAGGGATTCGGCGCCGATTTTATATTTGTGATAATACTTCAAAATGGCCACTTTTAAATCAACGTGATCGCTCCAAATGGCTCCAAAATGCTTCTTGTCATCCATTTGACGCAGCCCTCAACTCCCTCAAATTGAACCCCCCACAAAAAGTATTCGCCACCCAACGCCTCTCCAAGTAGCATCCAGACCAACATCAAAATGCAGTATGCTAGGATACCGATATATGATTCAAGAAATCACGTCTTTTTATTCCACAAAAAGTTTTATGATCTATAATCTTACAAGAAGTAAATTTGTACTTGTGCGTACCACTGGTGAGAACCCCCGAACGGTAGTTAAAATACACTGGCCGGTCTATCTGAGCTAGCCAACTTCCTCTCTCCAAACATTGTTAATGAGCTAGCCAACGGCAACCGATCGGTGAGGCGCTCTTGACCGGCAGGTTTTCGCCACATCGTCAAAAGTTTCAAAGCGGTCGGCGAACTTTCAACGTCTATCGGCTCCGCCCGGGCAGGAGGCCGCAGAGCATCCGGTGCAGGACCGCCATGCTGCGGGACCTGGTAGTTGGTAGTTTGTTGTTCATCTCCAACGGTGTTCCGTAGCCCCGACGTCGTACCCCACCCCCACCCCCCCCCCTCACTTCTATGCATGTTTCACAAATTATGAGACTGATTGTGCTAATCTGGGAGCTTTCGTGCTATACGGTGTTTAAATGTGGGTCAGTAGGACAATTGGAGTCCCGGAATCGTCTCAAAATGTCAAGCAGAGACGAAAGCGCGCCAACATCGGAAAGGCGACGGCACCGCAGATAAGAATAGAGGGCGACGGTCAATGGGCCAGGGCGCTGTAGCACCCCGGCCCGGCTAAGGGATGTAGCTAATTTTCGGCCATGTTGGTGGGGGCAACATTCTCAACAAAAGCTGTGTGCGTTCATTGAAAATAGGTCAGATGCTCATTTCTGCACTGATTTTCTGGAGGTTTACTCACAAATATTCTCACCAATGAAATGTTACGACAGTTCCCTTGTGAATGTACGGCGTCGTGCGCAACCGCATGCATCACGACGTGCCGACATCTTTTTGGTTTTATCGCCGCGTGTGCACGTTGAATGCGTTGAAAGTTCGCCACAAGTGACCTCGCGTCATCGTCGGCGCGCTGCTCAAAAAAGTTTGCGTCCCCTCTGCCGATTCGTTTCCGACTGACGGCAGCTCAGTTTCAAATGAATTTGACTCCACTTTTGCAATCAGTCGATGGTGCAAATTTTTTTTTTTTTTTTTTTTTTTTTATATTGTCCTTATTCCCTCTCGCTCAAAGTTTTGGCCGTTGCGCAAGTTTCGGTATTTTGGAATCAATTTTGTTTACAGCTGCTTATCTTGGATGGAGAGTAAAGTGCTGTTATGTAACTATTTCAACTAAAATAATTATGCATCCTTCCATTATCTGAGTTGCTTATCCTCACAAGGCTCACGGGAGCGCTGGAGCCTATCTCAGCTATCTTTGGGGTGGAGGCGGGGTACACCCTGAACTGGTCGCCAGCCAATCGCAGGGCACATGGAAACAACCAATCACAATCAAGCCTAGGGGCAATTTTTAATGTGTCCAATTAATGTTGCATGTTTTTAGGATGCGGGAGGAAACCGGAGTGCCCGGAGAAAAGCCACGCAGGCACGGGGAGAACATGCGAACTCCACACAGGCGGGGCCGGGATTTGAACCCTCGTTCTCAGAAGAGTGAGGCAGACACTATCAACCGCTACCTCACCGCCTTAAAATAATTCCGTTTGTTAAAAAATATATGTATAATTTTTTTCAAAACGTCTAACAAACGCCGGTGGACGCAAATATTCTTGATGTGAAGCATTGGTGTCAAACACAAGGCCTTGGGGCCAGATGCAGCCCCCCACATCATTTTATGTGGCCCACGAGAGAAAATCCCACTCATCAACTTCCGTGATTTTTGCTAAAATCTGTACCCAATTTCTTCTTCTTCTTCCCAATTTCGACAGTCATAATAATAATAATAATAAACAATCTTGAAATATTATATTTGACTGTTGCCAACCCATTTTTGGACAGTAAGCTAAACAATATTGAAAGTAACTTTTATTATCCTCGTCTTCTGAAACTAGTTATCCTCCAGTTTGTTGTGTAACGGTAAGAGTACGATTTGGCGATAAAGCATTTTCATAATTTTCGAATCGTATCAGCCCTCCGATGGAAATCGTAACCGCGATGTGGCCCGAGACAAAAACGGGTTTGACACCCCTGCTGTGAAGGGATTGTGGCTCACGTCGCTCCTTCCCACTTTCGTAGGAACCCCGGGGGGGGGTCCGTGCTCCGCTGCGATCCGATTGGCTGCCGCGTCCCGCCGGGACACGCCCTCCTGCTTCCAAACAGGAAAAGACGTTTGTGGCAGCGTGATTATGAATCCCGTTCAGCTCAACCGCAACAAACTTGGGTTGTTCTGATTTTGTCCAAAATGTCCTCCATCTTTAGAACGTTTAGAACATCGGCAATCGGACGGCAACCGCCTGGATTCCTTATGACGCTCCTTTTTTTTTTTTTTTTTTTTTACAATCTCAACAACCTACCCTCGAATACGTCTGGGTCGTCTTAGGAGAGGAAAGCAAAAACCCCGAAAGGGCCCCCGGAGTCTCCTCCAGGAAGTAGCCTCGTCCAATTAGCCAGCTACTGCAAGTAGCTAGCGTGAGCCGAGCGGTTCGAATTTTGCCAAACTTCGGAGCCCGCAAGAAACGCCACACTAACGTCGCGACTGCGCTTCGGCGACGTTTGTTTGCGGTCCACCTCGCTAAAGTTCCTGTTTGCTTTACGGGGCGTCCAAGCGCTTTGTTTATTCGTACAAATACGTCAACCCGAAACGACGAAAGTTAATAGTTTGCGGCTCAGTGGTGACACCGTGTGGTGAAAAAAGTCATTGCTGCTGCTGTTAGCAGTTTTGGCGAATGGAAGGAAGTCGCTGGATTCGCTCGTCGAAGCAAAAAAAAAAGAAAAAAGAAAATGAAAGAGGAAGATGAAAGAGGCATGACGGCGTCCAGTCAGATGAGGCCACCAGGATCTTTTTTTTTTTTTTATCCCTATATATTATTTGTATTTATTTTTAATCCTGGTCCTGATCTGACCTTTCCTGTACTTGTAGGCAAAGTTGAGTAAAATTAATTTGTTCTATGTTTTAAAGTAGATTTTATTCAAATCATTTTTTAATGAAGTAAGCATCCATTTTGGTAGGTTTTAATTGCGATGGCGATGCTTTTTGAAGGCCCGCAAACCACCGGCTGACGTCATACCTCAACAAACGAACATCTTCGGTTCGGTTCGGTTCTGTTCGGTTCCCTTCCCTTTTTACGTCTTCATCGTGTCGCCGGAACGCAACTCTTTGTTTCCACAGAGACGACCACGCGCGTGCGTTTTTTTTTTACGGCCCCCGCTTGTTTTGATTCTGCAATGACGTCTTATTGTTTTTGTATTTAATAATGTACAATGAAATTGAGCTTTATGATTTGAATGCATTTGATGCAATTATTCCTCTTTTTTTTACAGCCGAATAAGGAATACCATGTTTTTCAATTAAACACTTTATGGAAAGAAAAAAATACTTAATTCATAGAAAAAGTAGATCAAGTAATGTGCACGTTTACGCAATTGATAAATTGTGATATATTTTTTTTGCAACCTGAAATCAATTTGATAACTGAGTAAATCCCCAAATTCGTCTTGTGTTTAAAATGCACACAATTGCAGCAAATAAATAAATAAATATTCACTGAATCTAATTTATTTGTAATAAATCTCATCTTTATTGAATCTTATTTATACGTTTGTGATTGGGAATTAAATACAATAAAAACATCTCAAATTGTAGTTCGGGATGAGGCCTAAATAATGACTGAGAAAAAACAGAATCATGAAGTATTCGACATTGTGTTGAAATGTAGAATGAAAACAAATCCACCAGAAACACGAGCGCTGAATATTAATTTGATTTCAATTGATGGGGGGGGGGGGGAATACATTCAGGACAATTGGAACGAGTAAAAACGTGGAATTGCAAATATTCAGCGCGGAACAACTGTAAAATACAACTAAAGCAAAACCAAACCAAACAAAACAACAACAAAAAGCAACTTGCAATATGTGCCGCAGGTCATTTGAGCAAAAATCGAAAGAATTACGAAAAAAAATTCTCAACTCATTAAATGAAAGATACTTTCAAGTATATGTTTGTGGGAAAGTTGAAAGATATTTTTGCAATTGTCATCGTTCAAAAAAAACACAAACAAACAAAAGAAAAACACACACACTGGCCTCCCTCGCAAATCCAGTTTCAAAATTCGCCATTCACGAATCAGACGGGAGAGGATTTTTTTTTTTTTTGAATCAGCAATTCAACAACCAGACGTGAAAATTGCATTTGTTCCCTTTGAATCAAGTTGACTTTGTCCGGAGAAGCAAACAAAACAAAACAAACGAGAAACATGAAGAAAAAGCAACACACGCACAAAAGAAACTCAACTTCTACCCACAAAAAGTGCCAAGAAAAAAGAAAAAAAAGACAACAACAAAAAAAAAAAAAACACTTTGAGGTTGTTTTGAGCTCCCAATATTCCAGTCGAACATTTTGATCGTCACTTTTAACAGAAGACCCTCGAAAGATGGACACTGGCGGCTCTTCAGAAGCAGACTTTTGCCGTTTTTTTCCCAATATTTTCAACTGGAAAACCCCCCAAAAAATGCAATCGAGGAAAAAAAATTCGATCACTTGAAGACGAGCAGCCCACAAAATAAAATAAAATAAAACAACATTTTGGGGATTCGGCGCTGTTGCTCTTTGGAGCTTTCAGCTTTTCTTTTTCATTTGACATGAGAACCGCGACGAGTCGTCTTGTGGCACAGAACCACACGGAACCTTTTCAAAGAGACGGCGATGCAAGCTCACTCAGCGAGTCGTGACGGCCCACCTTCCGAAACCAAAACGAAGCCCCCTCCCACCTCCCTTCAAAAATAAATAAAATAAAACGCAAACGAGCCTCGCCGGCTCAGTTACAACAACAAAAAACAAACAAACAAAAACAGGAATCCGGAAAAGGAAGAAGACGAAAGAATCATTGAGATCGTTATTATTATTATTATTATTATTATTATTTTAGTTCAGCTGCCACCAGTGAACACACACACACACACACACAAATACAAGAGACAACGCGTTTTCCTCTGCTTCATTTTACACGCGTGATGAGTTTAGTTTTCAACATATGTGAAATGAATTACTTAATGTTATGTATTATGATTAGAATTATTATTATTATTGATCTGAGGCATGTTAACCTGAGTGTTTTTTAAGTTCTTTTCAAACCCTGATTGTCTTCGCACATTTAAGGCTTATTTAAGAGTATTGTTGTTAATATTTAGAAAAAAAAAATTCCTGCCCGTTGTCTGCTGCTCGTCGATTAATAAATAATAAATGTTTGTCCGTTTTAAGACGCCATCATCATCATCATCATCATCATCATCGTCGTCGTCAACACACGCGTAAAGACATTTTTTCAATACAATAAATACAAAAGTCTCTCATAAATAGAACGAAGTGGATATAAATATACTTTTTCGTGTTGTCGTTGTTGGCAACACAACTTTGTCCCTTTTTCGTCAACATAACGATGGAGAAAAGTCAGCTGAGGACAGAAGCCGGTCCAACGTCCTGGAGACCAGTTTGGGATCTTTCTGGATCTCGTGCGGCCTGCACGGAGACGGATGAGCAAAGAAACCAAGACGAGGACGACGACGACGACGACGACGAGCCTCAGTTGAGGAAGGCGTCGGGGGCGAGGGCGACCCTCTTGTGGTGGCTCGGCACGCCCGGGAAACCCGACGCCGAGAAGGCCGCCGCGGAGCCGCTCCTCAGCGAGTCCTGGAGCAGCGCGTGCGGGGGAGGGCTGCAGCCGCCGCCGCCGCCGTCCCCGAAGCCGGCGCCGCACTGTTGCAAGTGCGGCGGCGGCGGCGGCGGCGGCGGGCCCCCCGACACAAAGTAAGCCCCCGCCGCCGCCGGGCCGTGGGCCGCCAGCAGCCCAGCGGGCGAGGCGCCCAGCGCGCTGCCGTACGAGCCGGCCAGGACCGGGCGCCCCGCGTGCGGGTCCCCGTTGGCGGGCAGCAGCGAGCCGTAAGCGGCCGCCCGCCCGAGGAAGGCGGGCGAAGGGCCGTCGAAGTGCGCCGCGTGCTGCGGCGGATGGTGCAGCGACAGGAAGGGCGACAGCTGCCAGTAGAGCGGGTTTGTCGGCCGATCCCCGGCGCCGGCGCCGCAGCCCCCCAGGCCCAGCGGGGCAAAGCGCAGGCCGCGCTTGACCGCCAGCTTGCCCCGCGAGGCGGCCGAGCGCCGGCGCAGCTTGCCGGTGGTGCCGCCGATGAAGACGTCGTCGCTGCTGGGGTCCAGCATCCAGTAGTTGCCCTTGCCCGGGTCGTCGTAGTGGCGCGGCACCTTGACGAAACACTTGTTGAGGCTCAGGTTGTGGCGGATGGAGTTCTGCCAGCCCTGCTTGTGCTCGCGGTAGAACGGGAAGTTCTTCATGATGAACTCGTAGATGCCGTTGAGCGTCAGCCGCTTCTCGGGGCTCTGGCGGATGGCCATCATGATCAGCGCGTTGTACGAGAACGGCGGCTTGTCGTATTTGCCTTTCTTCGGCGACGCGCCGCCTCCGCCGCCGTCCACCTCCGGCTCCTGAGAATCTTCCGTCTTGGCGTCCTGGCAGTCGTCGCCCTCTCGCGGCACCGGCGGCAGCGGCGGCTCGTCGCCCCCCTCCGCCCCTCCCGGGGACTCCCCGGGCGACCTCTCGCTTGCCGCCGCCGCCGCCGCGCGAGCCTCGCACTTGGACGGCAGCAGGAGGCTTTTGATGCTGAACGACGACGAACATCTCACCGGCTCCTTCGCGTCTTCCATGCCGGATGCCCCCCCGCCCCCACCGCCCCCACCGCCCCCCGCCCACCCCGAGGAGGAAAAAAAAAACCCCCGAAAAAAAAAAACAAAATAAAAAAACCCCAACAACAACAACAACAACAAAAAAAAAAAATAAATAAAACCTCCCAAAAAGTAAAGTTTGCAGCCGGCGGCGCCCACTTGTATGCGGAGCAGCAGAAAAAGTGCCGTCCCGTCCTGCGCTGTCCTGGCGGGAAAAGCACCGAGTGGCAGCGACGGAAAGAGAGAGAGAGAGAGAGAGAGAGAATTAAAAAAAAAAAAAAAAAAACGAGCGAGGGCACAAGAGAGAGAGAGAGAGAGAGAGAGAGAGAGGGGAGGAAAAAAGAAAGAATGCGAGCGCGCGCCGGAGGGACGCACAGAAATTAGTCATTAAGGAGGAGAAGAACAAGCGACAACTTCTCCTTTTTCTTCCTTTACTTCTTCTTCTCGTCGCCTGATGGAGAGAAAAAAAAACAACAAACAAAAAAAAAAAAACACAACTGAAGTCCGACGCGCGTGACGGCTGCGCGCAAGCGCGTGCACGCCGGCCGCCTTTGTTTTCCCGAGCGCAATCTTCGTGTGGGCAAACAACGCGCGCGCGTGCGCGACGCGTGTGCGCTCACGCGTAGCCTTGCTGGGGGGAGTGACAAGGGGGGGGGGAAGCACGCGCGTACGCGCATGCGCGGATGGACGCCGCGGAGGTGGCGCCACCTGTGGGGGGGAAACGGTACTGCAGCTCCTTTGGCAATATCGGCGGCATCTGGGCGATTGATGTGACCATCAAAAAGAGCGCCGCGAAATGGGCGTGTGACGTCATCGGTAGTCGCCAAGGTTAACGAGATTAATTGCGAGGGAAAAGGGGATAACGACGTCATCTCATCTGCGACCGAAAAAGAACTGGCGAGGTAAATCATAATATCTAAAAAGAGACGACGATTAGGGGTTATTCATCCTTTTATTACATTATGTCATTAGCTGGAATGCATAACTGCCTGCATCATATCTGAAAGATCAATCAAAAAGAATCCAGTCGCCTTAATTCATATTTTTTTCAGATTTGCATCCCCTAAATTCCCAACAATGCAAGACGATAAGTTATTGCCACAATTATGGCAATTAAGATACTCGGCTATCAAATGTTAACGTTATGTAATATGTGCCACTCCCTCCAAAAATGCATGCAATAATTCTAATGTATCATTTTCTCAAAAAGCAAAATATATGTTTATATGTGTGTATGTATGTAGATACCCACGTATTTGTATGAAATCTTGGGGGGGGGTAGATAAATTCAAATAATGAAATGTTTTGAGGTGTGAAAACATTATCTAGGTTTTGCGTTTATAAACAAAATGGCTCCTTCCCGTTATGGTGAGCATGAATTATTCGAGGCGATTTGTGGCAGCATCAGATGTGAATATGTACAGTATATATTATACATATCCGTCGGTCGTGCTTTGGAAAGATGAACGACGGGATGAACGCGTGGCTGCCGCGTCCCTCGGCCGCGCGAGCTGAGCGGGTTTGCGCGGAGGCGGCTCTGTTTGCACTCGCCGCGCGTCGTGTATGACAACAGCGCTCAAATCCCGATTACGCGCACGGTCGGGATTTAATGCAGCACACGGCGAGGTGGGCGCGTGCGAGACAGATGGCGTTTCTCTTCGACCGGATCCGAGCCGCCAAACAAAAGCTGCGTTCGGGCTTCACCCGTAATTATGACAACACAATTAATCAAAAAAGCTGCCACATTTCTGCCATGCGTGAACCCAGCTGAGCGCCTCCTTCATCTTCTCAGTTATAAATTGAATTATTGAAGGATGTCAGTTTGGGTAACTCATACTCCGTTGTTCCCCGATCCAGACAAAAGCCTGGAAACAGACTTTTCCAAGCGTTTTGTGGCCGAGTGTGGTGCGGAGGAGCTGGAGGCGTCACGTCGGCGGGTGGAATACGTCGAAGACCTCCTCAAATCCACCGACACGGCTTCCCAGGAGGAAGCAGAATCTGGTCTGGTTCTCTGTGGTTGAGGTCGCCGAGGTGGTTCAAAAGCTCATCGGTGGCGAGGCCCCGGGGCTGGATGAGATTCACACGGAGTTCCCCAAGGCTCTGGATGTTGTGAGGGGGTCTTGGTTGACACGCCTCTGGGGTGAAAAGGGGGACCGGAGGGTGTGTTCCTACTACAAGGGGATCCCACTCCTCAGTCTCCCTGGTGAGGTCTATTCAGGGATGCTGGAGAGGAGGGTCCTTTTTTTTTGTCCTAACTGTGGACCAGTTCTACACCCTCTGCAGGATCCTCGAGGGTCCATGCGAGTTTGCCCAATCATCTTACGTAATTTGCAGATTTGGAGGTGTTCAGGAGTCCTGTGGGGAATGTCTTGAGAGTATGGGGTACTGAACACCCTGTTCGGTCCCTGTTCTACTGGTTTCAGTTTGGTCCGCATTGCCGGGGGTAACTCGAACTGATTTCCAGTGAGAGTTGGTGGACTCCACCAAGGCTGCAAACTTTGTCCCTGATTCTGTTCATAACTTCTATGGACAGAATATCTCGGCGCAGCCAAGGTGTCGAGGGGGTCCGGTATGGTGGCCTCAGGATTACATCTCTGGTCTTTGCCAATGATGTGGTTCTGTTGGCTTCATCAAGCCGTGATCTCCAAGTCTCACTTGGAGCGGTTCGCAGCCGAGTGTAAAGCGGCCGGGATAAGAATCGGCACCTTCAAATCTGAGGCGGTGGTCCTCAGTCGGAAGAAGGGCGGAGATCCTGCCCCAAGTGGAAGTATCTTGGGGTCTTGTTCACGAGTGATGGAGGAATGGAGCGGGAGATTGACAGGCGACTTATCCGTTGTGGTAAAGAGGGAGCTAAGTCGAAAGCCGACGCTCTCAATTTACCGGTCGATCTACGTTCTTACCCTCATCTATGGTCGCAATCTGTGGGTCGTGACTGTAAGAACAAGATCCCGAATACAAGCGGGCGAAATGAGTTTCCTACGCAGGGTGTCCGGGCTCTCCCTTAGAGATAAGGTGAGAAGCTCAGTCACCCGGGAGGGGCTCGGAGTCGAGCCGCTGCGCCGTCGCATTGAGAGGAGCCAGATGAGGTGGCCTGAGCGTCTGATCTGGATGCCTCCTGGTGAGGTGTTCCGGGCACGTCCCACCGGGAGGAGACCCCGGGGACGACCCAGGGAGGGATTAAGGAGGGATTAAGTCTCTCGGCTGGCCTGGGAAGACCTCAGAATCCCCCCCCCCCCGGCAGAGCTGGATGAAGTGGCTGGGGAGAGGAGGGGTGTGGGCATCCCCCGCTAAAGCTACTGCCCCCGTGACCCGACCTCGGATAAGCAGTACAAGATGGATGGATGGATGATCCCTGTCCTCTTCCTCTCAGCCAATAACACCTCGTTTCTGGCAGGAAAATGGAGCAAACCATTTTAAAGGCCCATTCAAGCTGAATATTGACTTTGACGCAAAATGTTTTTTATTTTAGGAGAACTCAAATGATTAAAAAAAACCAAGACTGAGCACTTATGATGGCAAAACAATTTTAAATAACGAAACACACTGTGAGCGATTTTGACTTGCCTAATGGTTCCCGTTCACGTCATCTTGCTCACGATCGATCTCGATCAGATGCTATCTACTAGGTACTGCAACAAATACTTTGTTTATACTGTACATATACATATCCCGGTGGAGTGTGAGATGCTTCAACTCGTCCGACATCGGTTTTGATTTTTCTCTCCCTCATAATTGATGCGAGAAACTGCAGTTAACGGCCCAGTCTTTCTCTTCTATCCAAAAACGGTGCTGATCTCGAAAGCAAAGCGACGCAAAGTTGCCATTTACTGGGACCTGTTGGGCATTACACTGACGTAGAACAGATTCTCTTCCATGCCTACCCGTTGAAAAGCATACGTGGCGACTCCTTCCCTCGTTGGCGGATTTTGGTCGACAAATGTAGGACTCGGCGCTAGTCAGAAGTTAGGTGGCAAACGTTGTCCTTTCACGCTTTTACAACACATGAAGCCGAGCTCTTGGAGTCGAGTCCTTCGCTGGAGGCCCTTTTTCCGCCAGCTGCTGTTTCCAAAACATTTGTGTCGCGTCATTAGCGCAGCAGTGTAATTCTCGTGGGCCGTCACGGCGGGCCGCGTGCGGGATCTTCGGGACCCTCGGCAATGCCGCCACTAGCTAGCGTTGTCGGGATTCTTCTCCTTCGTAAACCGACACTGACGATTTAGCGAAGCCTCGCTCTTGGAAAAAGATATATATGAAGATTGCGACTGGTTCAGGGTGTATCCCGCTCCCTGCCAGACGATAGCTGGGATAGGCCCCAAGCACTCCGGTGGCCCTTGTGAGGATAAGTGGCTAAGAAAATGGAGGAATAATACCCATGGAAATTTTTACCGGAAACTTTCCCCAAAATCGTAACAGACATTTTCCTTCCCTTTCCGACAGTACTCGAAAGTCAAGTCGCCGCTGTCCTTCCTGACAACGACTTCTAGCGTTTGGCACGCGAGTCCTCGCGAATACGTGACGCTGATTGAAAGCAACGCGTCTTCCTCCCGGGTTGCGGGGTCGCACCTTCGTCTTCGGCGGCCCGGCGTTTCCGCGCAGGGGTCAAAGAATTCTTGGAAAAGTCGGCATAAGGAGGCGCAAGAGATGGTCCGCCGGCGTGACGCGTCTCCTCAAGCGAACGCCGCCGCTCGCGTATTTTTTCACCTCCCCAAATGACCTCTGTCCTTTTCGCTTTGAAGGTCGCGGGACGGATGGACGGCCGCGAAGGACCCGTGGACTCTAGCGAAGAACTACGGGAGCGGTTTCGCCTAGCTGCGCTTCCGTCCGACTTTCATCAAATATGACAGCGTGGCCGCACACGTGATGATCGCGTGACGCCGTCCCGTAAGTGAGTCGAGGACTTGACCCGGTGCAAAGAAATTTGTTTTTGTTTTTTCGGGGCCTCCCCAAACCGCAAAACAAGTCAAAGTGCGACACATTTTCCAGGCGAGTTTGGTGCGCTTAAAAGTGTAACCCATCAGCACCGCCATTTTGACCGCTCAGCGATATCAAATTCGGTAGACGTGTATCGTGAGCCGACCCACAATAAAATCCTCAAGAGGCCGTGCCGGGAAACGCGTACGACGTCGGCCGTTTTGCGCCGAAGTGAGCATCTTAAGTGCAAAGTCTGATGGGTCTTAGTAGCCAGCAACAACAGGACGGTTTTTAAGTTCAGCCCCCGGAGCCAGTATCACTTAGCGACATGAAATTTGGTAGATGTGTCTATCGTGAGTCGACGCACACAAAAAAAGTCCCCGGAAGTTATGCCTGAAAAGACACCGAACGTCGGCCATCTGCCTTTCAAGCTAACATTTCCACAGACCCTCAAAGATAAGCTCGTCTGCGAGATTTTCGCCCGATTGCTAGCAAATCGGTAGTACGAACACGAGACCGTTGTCATGGTTGCACGGCGGCGAGGACGCAGGGTCCGTCCCCAAGACGTTCCCCGACTCTTCGCGTTTCCAGCCTCGTCGTGGGCCCGACGGGGGCTTTTCTTATTATTACGTTGTTATTACAGCGCCGGCGTTTTATGAAAAAAAAAAGGTCAAACTAAGTCAGGCTGACTCGTTGCCTGCTTCGGGGTCATGTAAAGTTGACGGCTAATAATAGAACGGCATGTTCCAGACAACCCCCCCCCCTCCCCGCCACACGAGACTCCGCCCACAGCACGCCGCACACGTGCAACATGCACACCCGCCCCACCCCCACGCCTCTCCGCCGGGTTTTTCACACACTCGCGCGCACTGCGTGGAGGCGTCGTCGTCGCAGTGTGTTGTGGGAGGGGGTAGGAAACGTCAGGTCGAGTCGCCGCAAAGGCCGCGGGCGCACAAGCGTCCGTTGTGAATCAAAACATTCGCTTGATTCATTCTGGGATGTTTAGCCACCACACACACGCACACACGCACGCACACACACACACACACCCATCTGCAGTGTGTTGGGGGTGCTCACCCACTGACCTACATTGATGGAAGTGCGCTTTGACTGCTTCTGAATGAGCCAAAGCAAAGTGTTGTTGTTGTTCTTCTTCTTCTTCTTCGTCTTCTTCTTCTTCTTCTTGGAGGAAGACGAAGACCTTGAGTCAGGCCAGTTGTACTTGAGGGCCACATTTCATCTTCAAAAGGGACACATGGGCCAAAATATTTATTCAAGATGGGGTAAAAAAAAAACAACAAAACAAAGTTCCAATTTGTTTGTAAAATTCATCCATTCATTTTCTTAGCTGCTTATCCTCAAGAGTGTCGCGGGGAGTGCTGGACTCTATCCCAGCTGTCAACGGGCAGGGGGGGGGGGGTACACCCTGAGCTGGTCCTCAGCCAATCGCAGGGCACATGGAGACAAACAGCTGCACTCACAAACATACCTAGGGGCAATTTTTAATGTGTCCAATTAATGTTGCATGTTTTTGGGATGTGGGAGGAAAACCGGAGTGCCCGGAGAAAAGCCCACGCAGGCACGGGAAGAACATGCAAACTCCACACAGGAGGGTCGAGAATATTTGGGTAACAACTCACCGGCGACGTTCGCAGAAGACAACGCAAATGTTAGACGTTTTGAAAAAAATGATATGTTTATTTTTTAACAAATGTAATTATTTTAAGGCAGTGACATGGCGGTTGATGGCGTCTCCCTCACTGTTCTGAGGACTCGGGTTCAAATCCTGGACCCACCTGTGTGGAGTTCGCATGTTCTCCCTGTGCCTGCGTGGCTTTTCTCCGGGTGAGCACTCCGGTTTCCTCCCACATCCCAAAAACTTGGCACATTAATTGGGCACTCTAAATTGCCCGTAGGTGTGATTGCGAGTGCAGCTGTTTGTCTCTATGTGCCCCGTGATTGGCTGGCGACCAGTTCAGGGTGTACCCCGCCTCCTGCCCGTTGACAGCTGGGATAGGCTCCAGCGCTCCCTGCGACCCTCGTGAGGATAAGCGGCAAAGATCATTGATGGATGAATGGATAAATGGATACTTTAGAAAGGTGTGTGTATTTTACATCATTTCTTGGGGAGAAAAAAAAAAGTCTTCTTGTCTGCACCAACTTCCATTCCTCCAGGTCACTTCCTTCTCAGGGCATCGACCCGACGGAAACTCGACTTACGCTTGGCCTCCCATCCGTGCAAAAAGTCTGGTAGAACCCACCAGCCAGTATCAGTGTGGGGAAAACTCAACTTGGATGACAAATAGTTGAGTTTTCCACACCAACGCCGGCTGGCGTGTCCTATAAGTGCGCCTGCTCGGACGACGGGCCAAAATGTGTTCTTAAGTCCGAAATCAACCACAAGGCTGCCAATGCTCGGATGCCCCGACACCCACAAAAACAAAAGTCCCGTGAAGATTTTGAGCGAGACCGACCCCGCTCCGGGAAGACTTCTTCTGCCGGCGTGATGTCTCGCGTCTGTCGGCTCGGCGCTGGGGGACGCGGACGCCGCATCGGCGGGCCGCGAGGAACGCGTCCGGCTTTAATCCAAAGTAGATTAATGGGTCAGTTTAGTCAAGTTCACGCAGGGTTCAAGTGAAGGTTCACGCAGAGTTCAGCTCAGCAAATGCGCACACGGGAGGACGGCGGCGAGGCGGACTCGCTCGGCTGCAGAACGGAACCGGGAACGGCCGCGCTGGACCGGGAAAGGCGCCGCGTCGCAAAACTTCGAAACCGAGACAACGCGTGCGCTCAAGCCCGAACGTCAACGCGAACGGGAAACCGCCAAACGTGGACAAACGCAAACGTCGCACAAAAACACACATTCAGCCATGAAAAACTGAAACTTTTAAGTCGCCATCCGCCATCTTGATACTCCCAAAACAAGCACGCCGACCTGTGCGTTAATCGCTAATTTCGTGGCTGTGAGAAAACATTCCACAGGTAAGTTAAAAAGATTTACTTTGACACTGTTAAAAGTTTGTTTGCAAAGGTTTTTTTTTTTTTTTTCCTGATGATCTTAATTCACTTGAACAAAGTTTTGTCTACGGTTGTTTTTGGTCACTCTTCACTCTGCTTCACCATTATAAGCCGCCGGTTTTTCGCGAAAAAGCTAACTTCATCAGTGGATAAGCAAGAAAACACATTTTCTGTGAAATTTTTGGTGAATTTCATAATGCAGAACTATGCGAATTGAATTTGATTTTCAAATGCTTAGAAAGAAGTTAACGTTTTCTGTCTGAAATAGGACGCCGCAGAGACAACAAATGAGCAATGCATTTAGCATGTATTTTCACATTGCAAGTCCTTATTTCCAAACATATATCGAACTGATTGGCTTAAAATTTCATGTTTTTATGACATAAAATGCTTAGTTTATTTACTATTTTATGATGACAGTGCTTCACGGCGTATTTAGGGAAAAGTTAACGTGGTACGGAAATCGGGCGCTAGGTAATATGCAAGGTTTCTTGCTAGTCACGGTGTTCTAAGTCTTTCCTTTGCACTTAGCCTTTTTTGGCTTACCAAGTTGAATTAAAAATACTTCATGTTACCAGAAGTGAACAAAATGTCAAGCTCACATGAGCAGTTTTAATTCTACATGCCAAACTTGGATGAAAATCCCGCCATAATCCAATCTGTAAAACCACGTCTTCTGCACGTTTTGGGAGTACCAAGATGGCGGCCAACTGTCTTCAACCAATCAACACATCGCTAGATGTGTATGCGCCAGCCAGTCTTTTTGTGTGTGTGCGGTTTTTTTTAAGATCAGTGGTTGGTGCGTTAGCGCCACCAACTGATTTTGTCCTTCCGCTGTGTGAACGAAACCAATACGAATAGATTTTTTTTTGTGGCGCCCTCTAGGGGCAAGGGGTTTGAACATATTCGTATCTAAAGCCACCGCTACCAAAACATTGAAAAATGAATAAAAACACTTGCGCTGACCGGCGTCAAACCGCAGCAGAAAGCAAATAGGCAGGCTACGCAGAACCGGAACCAACGCCGCTCAAATCGCAACAAAGATGTCAACGTGCTTCCAAACTGCAAAAGGAGAAGGGGAAAAAAAACAGTACAGGAGGGAACGTGCGCTTGATGGATTTAGAATGTTTGGCGCCGCCGACCCGTCGGACGGTTTAGTTACACTTTGCTGGCTCTGCATTATTATTAACACTGGCGAGGTTGCCATGGGAACTCAGCCTTCAGTCAAAACACAGCAAAACTTGCCGCTGGGGGCTTAAAGGCACGCGAAAATTGGAGACATTGATCGTTTGGCCGAGGGCCAATCACGTTCGCCAGTGCGAGGAAAGGCAGACCAGCGGCGGTCTCGGAAGAAAAACGCCCGGTCCGAAGCCGGACCGAGACGAGACCCGGCTGGCCCTTCAAAATGTGGTCTCTGAACCGAACCCGCTCTCAAAAACTTGTTCAAATGGAACGGGTCAAACATGGCCGTTCCCAAGAACATACTCAGGTTTTGCCATGTGCAGAGGATTTGAAAGCGTAGAAGAAGAAGAATCTACCTCAATTGGCCATAGAAGAAGAGAAATGTACCCTGGTGCGTGCCGTCAAACAGAAAATATCCATCCATTTTCTTTGCTGCTTATCCTCACGAGGGTCGCAGGGAGTGCTGGAGCCCATCCCAGCCATCAACGTGCAGAAGGCAGGGTACACCCTGAACTGGTCGCCAGCCAATCGCAGGGCACATCGGGACAAACAGCCGCACTCAAAATCACACCTATGGGCAATTTAGAGTGTCCAATTAATGTTGCGTGTTTTTGGGATGTGGGAGGAAACCGGAGTGCCCACCCAGAGAAAATCCACACAGGCACGGAGGGAACATGCAAACTCCACACAGGCGGGTCCGGGATCGAACCCGGGTCCTCAGAACTGTGAGGCCAACGCTTTACCAGTTGAGTCCACTGTGCCGCCACAGAAAATATGATTTTTTTTTTTTTTTTTTTTGTATGGATTGGTGCGGGGAACAAACGTTTGTTATAAATGTTAAAGACTTGTAACTACAGTGTAGTGAAACTATTTTGCATGAAATATCACTCATAAAAGCAAAGCGAGGAAAAATTGAGGATTGTTTATCAAACAACATTGGCCATTTTTATGTATGATTGATTTGAATTTTGTACCCTTCTCCTCATTCAAAGGTATTTGTAGAGCATATTTCATTCGAAAACAACAGGGTTGACCCAAGTGCCGGACAGAAGCCCCCACCTGACATTTGTCATATGACACCCCCCACCGAACCTAAAACCACACTAATTTGCAGTTCATCTCATTTACATAATCCCGCATTCGCCCGTGACCTGCAGGGTGGGCCGGGTGAGGGCTCGGAGCCACCCTCAAAGCCCCAAAGACGTTCGCTTGCCGAAAGCTGCCGCTTAGCTCGAAACTCGTCAGCGGGGCGTGAACGGTTCAGGTTCGTTTGCCTGAAGTGCTGCCCGCATCAAAGAAAACAGAATCCATATTTCGTTCTCTTACCCCCCCCCCCCACACACACACACCCCGTTCGTTCCGTCCCGGCGGATTGACGCGTGCGCGCGTTTCCACTCGGTTGAGCCTTCCGTTCGGCGTGCGGTCGCTCAGTGAGCCGCGTTTTTGGGTCGCGCTGTTCTCGCCGCTTCACACACACTCGTGTGCGCGCGCGGTTACGCAGCAACGTCGGGGCGGGGGGGGGGGGGGAAGATGCCGACGTGCTGGGAGGCGCTTTGGCCCGCCCGGGTGGGGGGTCGACGCCGCCGCCTGCGCGTGCGCTGCCGGGGGGCTCGAAGCTTCCACTGCTGCGTAACATGTCGAGTCCTTTTAGTAACGTCACCTCCTGTCGTGTTAGTTGCAACGGCGTTATTTTGACGTAATAGTCATAATAATAATAATAATGTGATATTCATTTTTTGGGGGAAAAAAAAGCATTTTCTTTCGGTGTAAACATATAGGCTTAGCCTTTTTACATTTGAATTGGAGAACTCGACTTGATACGGAACGACGGGTTAGAGCGTCATCCTTCACAGATGTGAGGTTGCGGGTTCAAATCTCTCTCATGATCTGCCCCACACCTGTGTGGCTTTTCTCCGGGTACTCACTGATTGCGAGTGCGGAGGGTGTTTTGTCTCTATGTGCCCTGTCGTTGGGCGGCGACCAGTTCAGGGTGTACCCCGCCTCCTGCCCGATGACAGCCGGGATTGGCTCCAGCGCTCCCACGACCCTCGTGAGGATAAGCGGTTCAGAAAATGTATGGATGGATGTATAATTATTTTAGTTGAAAAATGTACACAACGGTACATTTCTGTTCATACAGGGTAAACATATGTAAAAAGAACTTATTATCAAATATAGAAACGTGTTCAACTTTAAACGAAAAGATGCTTCGTTACCTTGACGACGCCTATTTGACCGGAAAGCAGCCGACGTTGCTTAAGTGGAGGCGCGCTGCCATCTAGCGGCGAGAGGAAGAAATCTCAATTTGTGACTTCCTCGTAAAACGTGGCACTATTGCGTCATCATTAATCATTCATAAAAACAAATCAATGTATTGAGAATTAAGAGAAGACATGTCCTGTATGTATTTTTTTATATGACAATTGCTAAATGCAATTCAATTGATTTTAACCTTTTCACAACAAAAACCATTTGAGCGTCTACTTTTGCTTTTTGGAATTGGAACCTACGACATTGTAGTTGAACTGTGCGTGACGTCAGAGTTTGACATCTTTGACGTCGCCACAGACTCTGGTTCAGCGGACGGGGTTGTGGTTTTGAAGGACTACAAAGACCACCAGCACTGGAGGGCGCTGTGACGCGAGACTTCAGCAGACCTCCTCTTGCTGTCCTTTTTTTTTTGCTCTCCTCTTCTTCCCTCCTTTTTCCCCCCATTTGCTGTGAAAATGTCGACAGGAAATGAGCTGCTGTCTGTTGACTTTGAAGTCTTTGGACATGTTCAAGGTCCGGCCAGAGTGCGCCCGTCACTTGATCCGTTTCTTAATTTAGCATCAAATGTTGTTGTTGTTGCTTGGGAGAAACGTTTGAGTGTTGTTGTTGTTGTTTTTTTTTTGCAGGTGTTTGCTTCCGGATGGTGAGTTCACCTGTTGTTGTTGTTGTGCGAAAAAGTTCCCTCAACTCAGGTCAGTGAAAGATCCGCTGACGTGACGTCATTGCTCGCTCGCCAGTACACGGAGAAGGAAGCGGCGCGGACGGGCGTGGCGGGCTGGGTCAAGAACACCCGCGGGGGGACGGTGGTCGGCCAGCTGCAGGGCCCCGCCGACGCCGTGGAACGCATGTGAGCCCCGCGTGCCGCAGCACCCGCGCGGCGCTTTCCGCGCGTACTCGTCACCGCCGCCAGGGGGCGCGATTCACCAGCTCCGCGACGACACCCGGCGGAAATCACCCCAACACGCAGCACACCCTTCACGAGAACATATGCATGGGTTGGACGCAATGACGTCAGTGGATCCACGTCATTCGAATGTGTTCAACTCCTGTAAATACAGCCAGTTGACTGTCTTTCCATTTTCTTTGCCGCTTATCCTCACAAGGGTCGCGGGGAGTGCTGGAGCCAATCCCAGCTGCTATCGGGCAGGAAGTGAGGTACACCCTGAACTGGTTGCCAGCCAAGCGCAGGGCACATGGAGACAAACACCAGCACTCACAACCACACCTTGGGGCAATTTAGAGTTTCCAATTAATGGAATTAAAATTGGTCAAAATGATATCACACTTTCTCAAACTTTAGTCACGTGCAACCAAAATGTATCGCTCCGTCTCACCATCTGTCCATTTATCTAACTCGGATGAAGTTTGATTTAATTTTGTTCCAGCACATTAAAAGGTTAGCGCCTGGAGAGGGCACGAACTGCACACAGGCGGGGCCGGGATTCGAACCCCGGTCATCAGAACTGGGAGGCAGACGCTGGAAGCAATTGGTCGTCGTGCCGCCAATTTAGAATTTCACATTTTTTAATAAGCTTGATCTTGTGATTTTTAATGACGGGTTCAACATTTAGCTGGTTGGCGACCAGTTGAGGGTCCGCCCCGGAGTCAGCTGGGATCGGCTCCGGCACGCCCGCGACCCGCACCAGGAGAAGCGCTAGGCAAAACGAACGTTTTGGTTAGCATGTTCTCCCCCGTGCCTGCGTGGCTTTTCTCCGGGTACTCGCTGATTGTGAGCGCGGAGGGTGTTTGTCTCGTAGTGCCCTGCGATTGGCTGGAGACCCGTTCAGGGCGTACCCCGCCTCCTGCCCGATGACAGCTAGGATTGGCTCCGGCGCTCCCGCGACCCTCGTGAGGATAAGCGGCAAAGAAAACGGGTGGATGGCCGTTTGGGTGAGCGGGACGTCTGGCGACTGTTGCAAATGATTGTGAAGGGCCAAACGGCCTTTTTGTGCATTTGAATCCTTCCGCTACGGTGACCCCCAACTTCCCGCTGGGCCTGGGAACCGGCTGGGGGCGATGGGAGGTGAAGGGGCGCCGGCTGGGAATCCGTGGACGCAGTCATGGCGGAATGGAAGCATTGAGGGGGGGTTCAGACTTTCCAGCGTGAGCAATTCAGATAAGAATGAGGCTGGAGTGTGAATATGATATAATCATCTGTTTTTGTTTGATGTTGTTGACACAAAAATAAGCGTAGATGGAAGCCAACATACATTTCTTGCCAGCTGTGTGCGTGTGCATGTCGAGTGGGTCAAGCTGACCAGAGGTTGCGCGTGGACCAATCAGAGAGGAGAAAGTAGGCCAGCGGCCGGCGGGGCGCCGCCAACCCGACGCGTCCCCCGAGCGTTCCACGCGACGCCGAGATTCTGATGTGACCCTGATCCTCGCCAATCTCCTCTAATCTGCACGCGCATGGCAAGATGGCTGCCCTCGCACCAAAACGTGACCGCGTCGTGTTTGGTGTCGCTCAGGAAGTCTTGGCTGGACCGGGTGGGCAGTCCGGGCTGCCGCATCACCAGGACGACGTTCAGTAACGAGCGACCGCTGTCGGCGTTGGAGATGAGCGGCTTCAGCACCCGCTACTGAAGACCCGATTGGTGTCGCCTCTTGGCCAATCGTATGCCTGCGTTTCCTGTTCCACTTCCTGTTGTTTGACTTTGTGTCCGTCATTTTATTTCCTGTTGTTTGACTTGCTGTCATTTCACTTCCTGTCGTTTGACTGCCTGTGTTGTCACTTCCTGTCATTTCACTTCCGTCATTTTATTTCCTGTCATTTGACTTCCTCTCATTTGACTGCCTGTATTGTCACTTCCAGCCATTTCACTTCCTGTTGTTTGACTTCCTGTCATTTGATGTTTGTGTTGACACTTTGTGTCATTTGACTTCCTGTTGTGTGACTTCCTGTTGTCATACTTCCTGTTTGACTCTCTGTCATTTTATTTCCTGTCATTTGACTTCCTGTCATTTCACTTCCTGTCGTTTGACTTCCTGTTATCACACGTCTTGTCGTTTGACTTTCCGTCATTTTATTTCCTGTCGTTTGACTTCCTGACATTTCACTTCCTGTTTTTTGACTTCCTATCTTTTGACTTTGTCATTTGACTGCCTGTATTGTCACTTCCTGTCATTTCCCTTCCTGTCATTTGACATCCCGTTCATCCCACATGCCTACTCCTCAGTTTCTGACTTCCTGTCACATGCCCATGTTTACGCTCCCACACGGTCACGTTTCACTTCCTGTCACATGCTCTTGTTTATAGTTCACCTGCCAATCATCAAAGAGAGAAATGAAATGATAAGATGTGGACTTTTTGTCTGTAAATATTTGCAGAGTCTGGAGTGTCCTCCCGCCAGTCAAGTGTAAAATTAAACAAAGCAGGTCAAAGTTCACTCGTCCCGACTTTTTATGAAAATGTCTTTGTGACTGACTTTTGAAGCCGCTGTTACTTCACAATTTAGGTAATTTACGTAACTCCGCCCCCACACCGACTTCTTCAGCCAATGGTTTACAGCCACGGCAGCTCGCCCTGAGACCTTCGTCCAATCACAAGAGAGATGTGGGCAACTGTGATTAACGTCTGCCGTGGCCACCGCATCAAAAATCCAAATGTAACATAGAATTTGCCAAAGTTGAATTTGTTCACAACTCAAATCATTCTTCCCCACTGAAATGAATGCAAATGCCATGAATCCGTTCCAATCACCCCCCCCTCCACCCCCGTGGCCAAAATACACCCCAAACTGTTGTGGTGTTTTTTCTTAATGAGGAAAAAATAGGATTGTATTCCATAAAATTGTACTTTGTAACAACATACAGTCACGACTGCATAGAATACATTGCCTCGAAAGGACATATGTTAAAAAAAATATGTATTTATCTCGTAGTTGAAGTCACGAGTATCTGGACGGCGCTTCACTTCGCGCCAACTCAGCACTTTTGAAGAAGCGTTGTTGTTTTTGTCAAGTAAAAACTCGGGCGCGCGTCGCTGCTGAAACGTCGCCTGTTTCCCTTTTTGTGCGACGGGCGAGGTTTCCGTCACCCAATCGAACCGAACCTTGCCTTCAATCCTTCACTTTTCATTTTTGCCTCACTATTTTTCTCGTGACTCCCCCCCCCCTCATTTTTTTTTGCTTCTCAATTTTTCAACATTTCTCTTTGACTTTTCAAATTTGATCCTTTATTGTGATTTTTTTTTTTTTTTGCTTCCTTGCTTTTGTTTTTAGCTTTCTTATTGTTACATTTTTCTTCTGTTTTGGGGGTGTGTGCCCCCCACCCTCTACTTCTTCGACACCTCATGTTATTATCCAAGCCGCTTATCCTCACAAGGGTCACAGGAAAGCCAGAGCCTATCCCAGCTAGCTTCGGGCGAAAGAAGGACCACACCCTGAACTGGTCGCCAGTCAGTCACGACGTTGGGAATGGATCCGACGCTTCCCGCGCCAAAGGTGGGCGTGTGTACCACGACACCAGTTTGTCTAATTTCTGCTAGAACCGTTGTGGGCCCGATTGACCGATCTCATCTCATCTGACGGGACTCTCGGGTGCCCCGGAGTCCCTGAACGCGTCACGGGTAACAACGCCGCCATCGAGCTCGACCCGTCAAGTCTTCTCCAATATTTCCGAGCCCCCCCCCCCCACCCCCACCACCACCACCACCACCACCACCCTGACACCGCAAACCATCACACGGTGCCGCCCCCGCAGCCAAAATCCACGAGAGCTGACCTCGTCTTTTTCTTCCTCCTCCTCCTCTTCCTCTCACCCTTCAACAACTTTGGCATGGCAGCGCCGTTGCCGTGGCAACCAGCCTTTTTCCCATCAGGAGTGTTTTGACACTGAGAATGTCAGCCTTCGCAGCGTCTGCTTCCTGCCAACGCTCGCGAGTGTGTGGGCGCCGACGGTGGTTGCTCAGCAACAGGTTGACATTCAAGCTACAGTTTTCATTCATTTCATCTTTAGAACTTTTTATAATACATTTTTGAGACATTTTATGGTTGTTAGTCGCGATTGTGAGTGCGAATATTTGTCTCCATGTGCTCTGCAACCAGTTCAGGGCGTACCCCGCCTCCTGCCCGTTGACAGCTGGGATAGGCTCCAGCACTCCCCGCGACCCTTGTGAGGATAAGCGGCTGAGAAAATGGATGGATGGAATTATGGAAATAAAGCAAGTTATTCGTTTTTTTGGGGGGGGCTGTAAAAGCTACCCAATTACATTCTACATTTGGTGCCTGTGCACCAAAGTCGCGTCATTTTTCTTTCTTCTTTTTTGCTCTTTTATGTCTATTTTTTCCATTCCCCATAATTGTTTCTTGTCCTTTTTGTTTTTCCAGATTTTTTGTTTTCTTCTTCTTTCTTTCCTGCATCCTGTCACTAATCAAGGTTATCTCATCCAATCTAAATGAGATTGGGACGTTCCCACAGTCCCCTGAACGCATCGCGAGAAACAAAGATGCGATAAAGTTGTGGCGTTGTTGCCCTTCATGTAGTTGTGTAGAGATGATTTTATTATGGGGGAGGGGTTGTGTGTGACGTCAGCACTCATCTTTCTGACGAGAAGTCTCCCCGTCCCGTCCTGCGTGTTCATAAAGTTTGTGCATATTTCAAGTCGGTAACACGAGAGTTGGGACCTTGCAGCGGAATAATGCGTCGTCATGGAAACCGCGCGCGTACACACGGACACGCGCGCACACAAACCTTTTCTATTTTCCACCATCAGGCTCTTCATCCCATCTCTGCAGGACCCCGCCCCCCCCCATGCAATCCCCCCCTGCGCCCCCCCCTTCTCCTGCCTCTCACTGATTTAATGGGCGGTGCGCTCGTTTTCTACCCACCGTTGCCCGAACGGGTGGAGACAAGACCGTCGCCGAAATGTAGTCTTTTTGAAGATGACCCGTTGAGCAGTCGTCTGATTTGATCCACTTAAAAAAATAGAATAAAATTGTTGCTCACACATTCAATAAACTCCCCCCGAATGTGTTGCTGGAGCACTAAAAAGCGTAGTTGGAGAAAGTTATTTGACAGTCTGGGTCTGGCTGGGCCTCACTGATTTAAGGAAAAAAAAATGGTATCGTATAAACATTTTAGTTATTCCGAATTCTGAGTGACGCCGGAGTGATTCGTCATTTAATTCAAAGGTAGGAACGCTAGCATTTTGACGATGCTAACAGCTCGTGCTAGCAGTTTGGCTCACGTTGTAAGTGTTTTCAGTCGTAATTGATTAAAGGTATACACACATTCGGCGGTTTATATGATCGAATTGTGTCCGTTTTGAGGAATATAGCCTTTCATTGTGTTTTATGCTAACATAGTTTGCTTTACGGTCAAGTGCGTTCAATTTCTGGTAAGTGTGGTCGCGACGATCACGTGCTATCACAGTCTCGTTGGGCTCCCGGTCGACACCGCCCGTCCGTGACAGCTCGCGTGATTATCAAGCGAACAAAAAAAAATCTGCATTGTGATGACGTTCTCCTTCGGCTTTGATTTGGGACTTTCTTTGGTGGATTAATAAAGTACATATCCTTCTGTAGCGATCTGTTTTCCGTGAATTTGATGTTTTACTCGTCTTCCTGGTAGGACGGAGCGCCTTTGCGCTTGGGCTCGTAACGCGGGTGCCGCCCGCCAAGCGCTGGCCTGTTTGAGAAACAAGCGCACCCGACTCTGCAGTCTGGTCCTCGGAGTTGAGGCGGGGGAGGAGGAGGAGGAGGAGGAGGAAGAGGAGGAGGCTCGGAGCTTCTGCATTGTTTTCAGCACCACTGGCCCGACCGACCTTCACCAGCACTGCCAGCACAGCCGCCGCGGCGCTTCTGTCGGCCCGAGAGGTGAGGTGAGTTCCGAACCGAACCGCTTTTGCCGTGCCGCCCTCGCGAGTCGCGGTCGGCCTCGGGAACGCGTGCCGTGTTTTGCTGGTGAAGTTGGAGGCGTGTTGGCGCCGAGAGAGGCCGAGGAGGGACGCCCTCTCCCCGGATGAGTGTCCGAGAGCCCCCCCACCGACCACCCCCCCCCGCTCCCCCCCCCTCCTCCTCTTTTCCCTCCTCGCGATCCGGACCTCCGTGCTTCTCTTCAAGTCCACCTTGAGTGCGCCACAGCAGCATCTTTTCACGTTCCCTCCCGCAGGAGGATGCACGGAGGAGAAGCATGTTGTTGTTGTTGTTTTCATCTTCTGGGATGACGATGATGATGGTGGCGATGAAGATGGTGGTGCAGGCGTGGTCGCGCGTGTGTGTGTGTGTTCATGTGTGTGTTTGTGCGACCTTGTGCGCAACACAAACGTGCTCATGGGCAGCACCTTGAGCAGGTTCCGAGTTCAGGCCGCGGCATCTTTTGCGTTTTTCTTGGGTCGTCGTCTTCTCGTTCTGGTTTGGCGCAGACCGGCCCACCGAGTCCAGAGGCGCTGTTATGTAATCGGATCCGGCCGGACCCACCGCTGCGGTCCCTCCTCCGCCCTCGACGCTCCCCCCGCCCCCTCCCCACCTGCTTTCCTTCAAAGTGCTTGCTCATAATGTCTAACGTGGGCCCCTTGTCAAGTCGCTGATGAGTTTTATTTCTTTATCACGCCCACAAATGTGCGGCGGGGCCCCCCTCCCTCGGCGACAAGTGTCAAAACACCCGGCGACGCGTCGGACCTCCGCCCGCGGATCGCCCGGCCGTCTGCCCGACGACGGAGAACAACTGCGGAATCGGTCCCAATCTTGCGGATTTCCAGCCTGACGCCACTTCCGCTCGGAGTCGGCCAAGGCCCGATTATCGGATGTCTCGAAAGACCGATCCTGAGCGCTTACCCTGCGGGGTGGGCCGCATGAAAAATCATTTGGCCTCCCCCCGGTGGCGCTTGGAAAACCGTCACGGCCGTCAAACCTGAAAGTAAAGCCGCGTTCGGCAATCCCCTTTCCGAGATTTAACGAGTTTAAAAGTGTAAATGTACCTCAAACTAAACACTTGAACATAATTTCAAACTAATTTTACATTTCCCATTAAAGTAAATGCATCAGATATGATCTGATTTAAAAAATATGAAAAGTGAAAATAAATATTTTGTAAATATTTTTCACGACCCCGCCAGGCCCTTTACCGAGTCTACAAATCGAGGCTGGGAAAGCAACGGTGCGAATCTAAATCCGTTTCCTCCGCTCTCGAACGTTGTGGTGCCTTTCCGCTGAATGCGCAGAAGCCACGCCCTGCTCCGTTGCAACAGCCAATCAAATCCTCTGCTGCAAAAAAAAGATTCAAATTATCGCAACTTCATCCAACAGTTTTCTTAAGCTTACTTGGTTGAGGTGCCAAAAAAAATCTGCTCAAAGTCTCCGCTGGTTGGTCACAAGACTAAACATGCTGTGACAACGAGGCGCTCTAAATTTGCCACGCCAGTGCGAAGACCTGGTCCACATATTGGCTGTCATGTCGGACTTTTTGTTTTTCTTCCCCTCTTTACCTCGCTCTTCCATCTTCCTCTGGGTGGCGTCCACGCACTTGTTGCTAATAACGAGGCGCTCTAAAGCGACCGTGCCAGGGGCCTATCCGAAGAGAAGATGCGTTAGCGCAGTGTTGGCATTTCTAGCTAGCTAACTGCACTTTTATCGTTGTGTTCTGTAACGGCAAATGTGAACATAGCCGCTGAAGTTTATTTAAAGTGGAACTCAAAAGGTTCTCGTTGATACTCTCTGGGAGGAGTACCGTAGTTCCCAGCCCACAGAGCGCCCCTGGTTATAAGCCTTGGTACACAGAAAAAGTTTAACGGGCGGGGCTAGCGTTAGCACGGCGCTAGCGTTAGCGCAGCGCTAGTGTTAGACTCTTTCTGTGTACCGTGGCTTATAACCAGGTTTGCTAACGCTAGCGCCGCATCACCGCATTTACCGCAGGGTCGAAAGCATGTGGAAAAAAGTTACGGTAAAATTACGGTACTTTTAATACAATACGGCCCACAATCAGGTGGCAAATGTTACGTAGCTTAGCAAGCTGGTGCTAGCACTAATGCCTGTACACAAACATGCTGGCGTTCAGTCGGCTCATGCTCTAAAGCTTCAGTAAAATAGGATTATGCGCGTGAATAAATGTTGACAACGGCAAGCGCAGAAGGTGACGTGCCGATCGGAATACGCAATCTTATTGGTTGACGTCAAGGTGCGCTGTCACACTACACAGAGGATATTAAAAATAATAAAATAAATCTTGTTTCATCTGGCCATCACAAAGTCCTGTCGTCTGATCAAGGTGTAACTTGTCTATGTAGTGATTGACCCCAATGGAACATGCTAACAGCTGCTACGCAAGCTAACCGTCAGCCTAGCTTCTTGGTCTCCTTTGTTTTCCGTCAGTCTGGACGCTGCGCGGCACGGTGCTGCCCCTCAATGGCCGTTTGGAGCGCAGCACGCACTGCAAGAGCGCTTTGTCCTCGTTTACGTTTTAAAAAATACACGAAGATGTTCTGAATTGTTGCCTTTGGGGTTTTAAAAAAAAAAAAAGTCATTTTTCTTTTTTGGCCTGTCTTACGCATGCAGAAGTTTTGTATTCTTAGAAACGGAACTTTTTTAAAAAAGTCAAACAAAAGTCTGCTGTCCGTTTTTGGATTGATGAGCAAAACTTGAACTTTTTGTCGTATTTGTAAGTGTTTTATCTTTTTATCACTCTTGTGCTTGTTTTAAGAGATGAAAACTGTTAACGCCTCAGGCAGCCGATTCCTAGCCTCGCGACCGATGTATCGAACGATTGCTGACATATTTTATATCGATTTAAGCAGTTGCAGCTCCTCATATATATACTACGTAACAACATCAGTGATGTCACATTCATTTCCTTTCTTCACCCAAAAAGAATCCATCCGAGAATTGATCAGGACTCGATCAATGGAATTGTTCTAATCCGATTCCGTCCCTAGCCGTGATCGCATCAACTTTCACACAGCAACACAGCATTTGGCTTTTAGATAATTGGCTGATGTCCATCTGGTGTGCGTTACGCGACAAATAGTTGTCGGGCAGCGCTTTCGACACGACTTCCATAACCAACGATTACTTTGTTGGTTGCCGGCACGAGTGAAATGACGTTAAAATCATTTTGTGTGTGTGAGGAGGACAGAGACTAATGGCGGCCATGTTGCAACATTTTTTCAAGCATAATCATTTGAACGCAACATAAATCATCAAAGAGAGCGTTTATGATGTGAAATGATGCACAGGAATTGGGAACCGAGCCCTGCTGCAAAAGCCCCCCCCCCCAAAAAAAAAAAAAAAAGATGTGCTAAAGTGCTACCACTGCTGCCTTATTTATGTATTTCCTTTTTTTTTTTTTAAACCAGGCTATTTAAATTATTTGGTTATGTTCAATAAAAGTTGTAATTTAAAATAATAATTGAAAAAGTAAAAAAGATGAAAAAAAATACATGCATATAGAGCATTTAAAATTCAGCTGCAATAAAGGATATACAAAATTTGAAATACAATGTTGAAGACAATAATACAAATAATAATAATAAAGACTAAAACAGATGAATATCCATCCAGCCATTTTCTTAGCTGCTTATCCTCACAAGGGTCATGGGGAGTGCGGGAGCTTATCCCAGCTGTCTCCGGGCAGGAGGCGGGGTACACCCCGAACTGGTCGCCAGCCAATCGCAAGGCACATGGAGACAAACAGCCGCACTCAAAATCACACCTGGGGGCAATTTTTAACGTGTCCAATTAATGTTGCATGTTTTTGGAAACCCACGCAGTCATGAGGAGAGCGTTCAAACTCTACAGAGGCTCCGGTACTGTGGTTTCCTCCCCACAACCCAAAAACACGCGTTAATTGGCGATTCTAAATTGCCCGGAGGTGTGATTGTGAGTGTGGAGGTTTGTTTGTCTCCAAGTGCCCTGCGATTGGCTGGCGACCAGTTCAGGGTCTATCCCGATGACCTCCAAGACACCCGTGACCCGCGTGAGGAGAAGCGCAACGGAAGATGAACGACTGCATGAAAGGAAGCTTATTTAAACCTTACAACATGAACGTTTGAAAATATCAAAAATATATAATTGTCTATTTAGTGAAGACTTTCTATTGACTATTCACTCGCGACCCAGGCTAAACTTGGCTCGTCATTGTCGTCGATGGGACACGTCAACAACTTTGGAAAATTGTTGGCTTTTGGAGGAAAAAACAATCTTGCTGTTGTCTGGTTTTGACAATCAATGAAAGAAAATGCAAAGACCTTTTCAATAAAAGCTAAAGAAACCCTGAATTGCTTAACATACAAAATGTATTATTCGCTTTGAACCTGAAGTAAAAACAAATTTCATAACACAATTCTCCCCCGCAAAATTGAGATGTCTGCATTTGGGTTTGGACTTTTCGAGTGTATGATATGACTTGAATTTAAACGCTAACCAGAAATGATGTCGTCTTGACGAACGAGGGATGGAGGAAGGAAGGGGAAGAGGGTCGGAGGAAAGAGGGATGGAGGAAGGAGGGACAGAAGAAGGAAGAAAAGAGCGACAGGAAGGAGGGAAAGGGACAGAGGAAGGAGAGACAAAGGGACAGTGGAAGGATGTAGGAAGAAGTGAAAGAGGGACAGTGGAAGGAAGAAAAGAGGGAAGGAGGATGGAGGGACAGGAAGGAGGGAAAGAGGGACAGAGGAAGGAGGGAGGGAGGAATGAAGGAGGGAAAGAGGGACAGGAAGGAAGAAAAGAGGGACAGAGGAAGGAGAGACAAAGGGACGAGGGAAGGAGGAAGGAAGGAGGGAAAGGGGAAGGAGGGAGGAAGAAAGGAGGGAAAGAGGGACAGAGGAAGGAAGAAAAGAGGGCGAGAGGGAGGAGAGAAGGAGGATTGAGGGACAGGAAGGAGGGCCAAAGGAACAGAGGAAGGAGTGAAAGAGGCACAGAGGGAGGGAGGAGGGACACAGGAAAGGGGGGAGTAGGGAGAGAGGGACAGGATGGAGGGACAGATGAAGGAGGGAGGAAGGTTGGAGAGACAAGAGGGACGGCGGGAGGGAGGAAGGAACGAAAGAGGGAATGCGTAAGAAGGGAAGAGGGATGGAGGAAAGGGTGGAGGAGCGAGGGAGGAAGAAAGAGGGACAGGAAGGCGGGAAAAAGGGATGGAGGGAGGAAAGAGGAAAAGAGTAAGGAGGGAAGAGGGACACAGGAAAAAGGCGAGGAGGGAGGGAAGATGGAAGGAGGGAAAGAGGGAGAGGATGGTGGGACAGAGGAAGGAGGGAAAGGGACAGAGGAGGGGGGAGGAAGGTCAGAGAAACAAGGAGGGGAAAGAGGGACGGAGGAAGGAGGGAAAAACACACAGAGGAAGGAGGGAAAGGGATGGCGGGAGGGAGTGAAAGAAATGAAAGAGGGAAAGGGTAAGGAGGGAGGGAGGCAGGAAAGAGGGACAGAAGAAGGAAGAAAAGAGAGACAGGAAGGCGGCAAAAAGGGAGGGAGGGAGGGAAGGGGGACGGGGGAAGGAGGAAAAGGAACGGAGGGAGGGCCATCGGGCGGCTGAGAGCCGTGTGAGCGTCCCCCGCGATGATAAAGGAGGACCAGAGCGAGAGAGCGAGAGAGGCGGGAACCTTCTGGAAAATGTCCAGCAAGACAGGAAGTGGACCGCTATGTGACATCATCATCTGGCCACGCCCATGGAATGCAAGCACACGCACGCGGAGATAACGGCGTGTGTGTGTGCTTTCCGAGTTCCAGCAGAATTCTTTTGGACTCTTGAATCTTTTGTCCGCTTTATTACCGACGGTGACAAAATTGTGCTTGCGTGTGGACATGTTTGTAATCGACTGTGCGTTTGTTCCCCGCCGCCGAGGGCTTCGGGTGTGGTCGAGCGGCGGCAGACAGGAAATGAGTCGTCGGCCCAAAGCGGACCTCCGCCTGCGGTTGCCGCTCTCCCTCCGCACAAGTGGAATTATTCGTTATCAGAAGGCTTCCCCGTCCGCCCCTCCTGCTTCGCCCGCTTTTTCCTTTCCCCCTCCGTCCATATTTTGAGGCCGCCGATGCCGAGATATCAAATCATCATCAGTTTATCCAACGTGTTTGGATTTTGGCTGCCGCTTCGCATTGTTTGTCTTCGCTGCGTTTAAGCTCCGCCTTCAATCCTCAGGCTAGCTAACCTGCGTTAGCAATGTGACATTAGCAAAGCCAGAACAAAATAAATTGGAGATTTTCAGTAGCACTTTTTTTTTTAGACTTATAATATGGATATTGACTTTTTAGTACTCACCAATAATCAGTACCCTACCATTAGTACTTTTGATACATAAAATTACAGTTAACACAATAATGATGTGATAATTGTAGCGCTTTCTTTCGTCCTGGATTTGCTCACATTTCAGTTTAGCGCCACCTGCTGGCTCGGAAGACTTCCCCAATTTCAATTTTTGCCGTAATGTACTTCCAAGTATCGGCCGTTCGTACGGGCAGCCTTCACGATTACCGTATCCGATGGTCCGATACCTTGCGATCATAGTTCGGCGGCAATGACGGGGAGGATTTGCCGGACGTCGGCTCGTATTTTTAGCGTTGCCGTGGCAACAAACTGGTTGACGTCATTGATCTCCAACCTGGATTCTCTCTTGGGTTTGTAAGATGATGCTTCATGCTGTGTGTGTGTGTGTGTGTGTGCACGCGCCACTGACACTCATCATCAGAGGAAATATGAGTTGGGGGGGGGCGGCGCGGCGCTTCGTGTCCTCGGCCAAACGTAAGCGACGCGCGTCGCCACTTTCCAACTTTCACACAGCAAACCCGCTGAAGTCCCAATCGGGGGACGCCATTCGGCTTGCACACGGAACCCGGTGAAGGCGGACTGTCAGCGCGATTTGCCGCTTTGGAATGTCTTTTGCTATCATTAACTTGCATTCACGACCAGAAAAGTATTTGAAACGCTTCGTTCCTCCAAACGGCGGCACGGTGGAGCAGCTGGAAAGCGTTGGCCTCACAGTTCTGAGGTCCCGGGTTCAATCCCGGCCCCACCTGTGTGGAGTATGCATGTTCTTTCCATGCCTGCGTGGGTTTTCTCCGGGCATTCCGGTTGCTTCTCGCATCCCAAAAACGTGCAACATTAATTGGACACTAAATTAACCCCAGGTGGGATTGTGAGTGCGGCTGTTTGGCTCGACGTGCCCTGCGATTGGCTGGCGACCGGTTCAGGGTGTGCCCTGCCTCCTGCCCATCGATAGCTGAGATAGGCTCCAGCACTCCCCGCAACCCTCGTGAGGATAAGCGGCAAAGAAAATGGCTGGATGGATGTTCCTCCAAACCAAAACAAAACAAAAATAGATCCCCTCTTTCCCGTTCTCCGTGTTTCCAGCGACTCGACTTGCAAAAACCGCTCAAAATCACGCAAACTACCAAAATAAAATGTCGACTCTCTTCTTTCACCGGAAAATAAACAATTTAGCTTTTCCGTCTTTTAGAACACAGGTGTCAAACTCGAAGCCCTGGGGCCAGATCTGGCCCACCGCTTGATTTTATGTGGCCCGCGGAGGCAAATCACGTGTATCAATGTCCATGATTTTTTTTTTTTTTTTTTTTTCAAATCTGTACCAAAACTTCAAGTTGTCCTATCATAAATTGATAGCGTTTAGAAATTTCAAGCATTTTTGTGGTACCAAATAACAATAGTTGGAAAAACCTTTGATTTGTGATTAGAAAACTAGTTAATATATTTCATGTGTAAATATGAGATTTTTATCGTTTCACAGCCATACCCCTGTTTTAGAACACCTAAAACATTGGTCTCAGATCAAAAAGTGGAGCAAACTTTCTTCTTCTTTTCCTTTCGGCTTGTCCCGCTAGGGGTCGCCGCAGCGCGTCACCTTTTTCCATCTAATCCCATCTCGCGCATCTTCCTCTGTAACCCCCGCTGTCCTCACGTCCTCCCTCACGACACCCATCAACCTTCTCTTTGGTCTTCCTCTCGCTCTTTTGCCCGGCAGCTTTCACTGCAGAACCAGATATCATCTGCGGACGTCACAGTCCAAGGGGATTCCGGTCTATCCTCGTCTGTCAGCCTATCCATTCCTACCGCAAACAGGAAGGGGCTCAGCGCGGATCCCTGATGCAGTCCCACCTCCGCCTTAAATTCTTCTGGCACATCTCACCGGTGTTCTGCCGCCCTCGTACATGTCCTGAACTATTCCAACGTGTTTCTCCGCCACACCGGACTTGCTCATATGCACTACCTCAGTTCCTGTCTTGGTACTCTGTCACATGTTTTTTTTTTTTTTTTTTTTTTCCAGTGACAGACAGACAGAAAAAGGCATTTTGCGGACATGACAATTGATTAAATCGATTGACGCGTGTAATTTTTGGTAGATCAGTGAACTCCCTGGATAGACTTCATCCACCATATTGTCTGCTTTCCGTTTTACACCAGCTCCAAAATGTTTCCCGTCCGCGTGAGGAAAGTGGCGACCCGAAAAAAAAAACGTTTGTGCACCTGCAGTCTTGAGGCATGCAAGGAATTTTTTTTTTAAACGTAGATCAGCAGGAAACCGCTGGCACGCGCACACACAGAGGAGATTAGATGTGACATCCCACAATGCACCGCAGCTCCCGAGCGGAGAAACGTGAAAGAATCTGGCCGCCGGCCGGGCTGAAACGGCGGGATGGATCGCCATGACGACACCCCCGACCCTCCAATCTGGACTGCGAGAAACCCGCTGTTGTCGCGCGTGCGTGCATGTGATTTATTTTGGGACTAAAGCCTGCGAGAAGCTTTTTGAGAGGGAAAAATGGAGCGCGTTTGTGAATGTTTGGCAGCGATTGGCCGACATTTTGGGGTGACATCAGCGAGGCAGGGAGAAGGGGCGCGTTTGCGTGGGTCTTTGTGGAAAAAGCTCACGGAGGAAATCGAGGAAGTGAAAATGGCGGCAAACAAGATGAGCATCAGGAAGTCTCGGCTTTCTTCTTCTTCTCCACTATTCCCTTTTTCCTGCGCCATCCCGCAACCTGGGCCTCCTCCCTTCTTCGTCGGAAGGGAACCTCCGCCCTGTCGGCGCCACGCGCTAATGCTAAGCGCAGACGGTTAGCGTAGCGGCTCGCTCCCTCAGGACGACTGCGGCCCATCCAGACTTTCACCTTTTGTTTCACTGGATTCGAATTCTGGTGAAAGTATTCAATACACCCGGACAAAAAAATTATTTCACGCTCAACAAGCAGCCTGACCGTCGAAAAAAAAACACACACCTCATTTTGTATGTCATTCATGTCCATTTTTTTTTAAACCGACAACGCCATTTTGCAAGGCGTCCCCCTCCGCCAGAGATTACGTTCGGGAAACACCGGCGCGTATCCAAAAGTATGTCGTCGTCTTCGGTTTTCTGAGGACCTGGGTTCGATCCCGGACCCGCCTGTGTGGAGTTTGCATGTTCTCCCCCGTGCCTGCGTGGGTTTTCCCCGCGTACTCCGGTTTCCTCCCACATCCCAAAAACATGCAACATTAATTGGACACTCTAAATTGCCCCAAGGTGTGATTGTGAGTGCGACTGTTGCCTGTCTCCGTGTGGCCCGCGATTGGCCGGCGACCGGATCAGGGTGTACCCCGCCTCCTGCCCGTTGACAGCTGGGATAGGCTCCAGCACTCTCGCGACCCTTGTGAGGATAAGCGGTCAAGAAAGTGGATGGATGCCATTTATCAACTAGTTTTGGAATCAGAACTCAAGAGCAATGCGTTTTTCAACTGGTAACACAAATATGCTTGTAATATCTCCACTTCATTATTTATGATAACGACAATTTGAAATTTCGGTACAGTATTTGCAAGAATCATGAAAGTTGACACTCTAGATTTGGCTCCGCGGGCCACATAAAATCATGTGGCGGGCCGAATGCGGCCCCCGGGCCTTGAGTTTGACACCTGTGATAAAGGCTAAGGCTGCAACTACTGATCATTGTTGTATTCGGGGGAAAAAAAACATTTTATTCAAAACCGATCACTTCAAATTGATCATAACAGTTTTAGCAAATGAGACTATGTGACTTTTCTAAATTTTGTAATATTGTAATATTTCAAACTCCTCATTTTAATGGCGAGTGAACAACTTGCTAGAGGAAAAAAAAATATTGCTTGCGCAGGGAATAAAAGAATGACAAAGTAAATCATCATTTGCCTTTTCGATAAGCGAGGGTGGGAATCAATAATTCAAAATTTTGAGGTTTTATATTCATCCATCTGTTGTCTGAGCCACTTATCTTTGCAAGGGTTACAGGAATTTTATATTCAATAACACAAAAATAATCAAAGCGCTTGCATTGTTCTACGTTTAAAAAAAATATATATTGTAATGTAGTATCTGCGTGTTGTGCGTGATGATTCAAAGTGTGTTAGTAATTGTGTGTGTGTGTGTGTGTGTGTGTGTGTGTGTGCATGCGGGCATACTAATGTGAGCAGACGACATATTAATGGAAGCTTTATGAAATATAGATGGCCACCTAAAGCGCGAGCGCAGCTTTGTTTCTTTCCATCGCTCCTTGTGGGTTTTTTTGTTGTTATTTTGGCACGAAATTTGATCCCAATCACTAACCAACTATGATTATAATTCAGTTTTTAATTTAAAATAAAACTAAGTTGATGATGATGGCGTCATCTCTTGTAGTTGTTTTGAAACTGTGTGATTGCTGTCATTCAGCAGTCATAATTGACATTTAACATCTATGTCTGTCTATGTTGTCACTAGCCCATGTCCCATTTGTCATTTATGAGGCGTACGTGCGTGTTAGTTGCCTCATTAGCACTAAATGCTAATGACTTCCTGTTTGTAGACTTCTCATTTTCACCACTGTGTAATTAACAAGATGCCGTTATGATTATCCCGCCCCCGAACGCTTTATCAAGTCCGCGAAAATGAAGGAGTGTGCGCATTTTTTGCTAATGTTTTCATCGATTTTTGTTTTGGCAGTAAACCGTGGCCTGGCTCGTAATGATCGTCAGCCATCTTTTGTGCTTTTAGTGCGCGCCGCGGGTTTTCTGCGCTGCGCCGTGTTTCGGCTCGTGTGTCGCGCCAATCGATATATTGATCAACGTCACCATAGCAACGGCTAACTGCATTAGGGCTGAGCTCTCTCCGCTAACCCAATTGTGCTAACACGGACGCGAGTCTCTGCAAACACGCATCGAGGAATCCTCAACCGAACGTTTTTAATAAATTGATGACAAAAACTTGGCTAGTTCTTGTTGCGACATTCCAGACACAAACCTATTTGTGTACGGGACATTAAAAAGTCCATTTAAAGTTGAGTCTCCAGGGTCTCATCATTTTCGCTGTCTGCACTGCGACACCGTGAACAGCTGTTCCACTTCCTGGTTCTGGTTCAGCCTTTGCGATACCGTCGGGTCAAAATAAGCAGCAGCCAGTGCCTACGTCCCGGCAGATCGCGGCGGCCTACTTAGCGCCTCTGCAGAGAGGACGCGTTGACGGGTGACATGCTTGTCAGCGTCCTAAATTTAACACACACGTGTGCTAGCTTTATTTAAAAAAAATGTTTAAGATGAGCTGCGGCTCACCTTGACCACTCTCGATTGCTTCAAACTACTAAGACCAACACAAAGATGCTAACTGGTCGGAAAAACAGACCTACGGGCTAAATGAGCTAACTGTTAACCGTGTTGAATACCCATCCCAAGCTAAAAGAAGCTAGTTTTGAGGGAAAACAAGCTAGCTAAATTAAATGTATGGTCACTCATGTAAACTATTGTGAAAAGCTAAAGCATGCTAACCGAGCCCAGCCAGAAGCGAATGTATCATAAGCAAGCTAAGCTAATGGTCATTTTACACTTTTTCTATGTAGTTGCTACTCTTACTGATCTTTAACTCTCTTTATCAACTTTGTTAATCATACTTAAAGCAAACAGAAATTGGTGTTAAGAGAACTGAAGCTCCAAGTGTCCGCTAACTGAGCTAAAAGCTACTCCTACTAGTATTACAAATAATAGAGCTGGAGAATGTCCCTCACCTCCGCCATCAAGATGGAAGCTGACCAGCGCTAGCTAGCTAGCCGGCAGCAGTTGCATCGAGACAAGTAAAACCCCGCCTGAGTTCCACCTTCGGCTAAGCTACGGCGATGAATCCTGGCAAAAGTGAATCATTTTGTCGTTCGGTTCTCCGGCACCGGCCTCTTCGCCCCGCGTGAGCCGTCAACCCTTCTGCGTTACGTTCATGGCAGTCAGCGTGTTGCTAGCGCGCGAAGAGAGGCGCTCGCATCTCAGCCCGCGTGGGCGCTCGAAGCGGCGCTCGCTGCCAGGTTGCCATGGCGACCCAGTGATGCTGGAACCTGAAAAATACTGATGGAAGCGTGGGAAGGAGTTAAAAAAAAATTATTTCTACTACCAGTCAGCTATCGTTCTTATCACCCGCATTGATCGGTAATCAGTCGACATTGACCACACGCACGTGATTGGCTGTCATTACGGCGAATCGGCATTTATCGCGGGATCTCCGTTCCCGAACGCGCACCGTGAAAGTTGGCAATACAGGCAAGCCATCGTCATTCCTTTCGACTGTTTTTTAAAAACATATTTGTAAAAACACACTTATCAAAAATACTTTAAAGTGTTTATTGGTGCCTCTTTCTCGTCGTAAAGAAATATTCCACGATTGGGTAACATCACTTTGACGAAAAGAATAGAAGATTCGCTCGCACGCTTCACTAAATATGCATTTAGATGTTTGTGTGTAGTGTGTCACGCTTAGTTTACTGTCCACCTGACACAAAATAGAGTCAATAAAACGTTTAGCGAGGTAACGCTATTTTGTTCCACTGAGCTAATGAGCGTTACTGAAATTGTAAACCTCGCAACGAGCGCTGCTTTTCTACAAATGGAGCAGCAACGCTTCCAAACGGAGCACGCGGCACTTTCGCAGTCTCGCACACTCGCTGCTGTGGTGCGACAACAACTATTTTCGGATCTTATTTGGGGACCTTCTCTGCCTCTTCTTCGTGCGTTTAATTCTGCTGCCGGTGTGACGGTCTGAGCGCTCCCCCGTGCTGAAAAGTCTCCTTGTGATTAACGCGCATTTTGTAAACTTCCAGCCAGTCTGAAACATCCCCATCCATGCATGTGCCATTCGACTTGCCAACTTGTCGCCGAGTGTTCATGTTCACCATGGACGTCTCATAAAGACGGACACAGCGAACGTACAGGAACTACTCGACCGGGGGCTTTCTCAGTAAGCGTCTGATACGTACCCAGAATTCCCCTGTGAGCAACGCACGCGCATTAATCACAAGGAGACTTTTCAGCACGGGGGAGCGCTCAGACCGTCGCACCGGTCTTAGTGCTGGCCCACATGTTGTGACGCAACTATATTAGGACCTGCTCAAATCCTGACGATGAATATTATCCATCCATTTTTTAGCCGCTTATCCTCACAAGGGTCGCGGGGAGCCTATCTCCGCTGTCAACGGGCAGGGGGTGGAGTACACCCTGAACTGGTCGCCAGCCAATCGCAGGGCACATAGGGACAAACAGCCTCACTCACATTCACACCGTGGGGCAATTTCGAGTGTTCAATTAATGTTGGCAGTTTTTTTGGGATGTGGGAGGAAACCGGAGTGCCCACCCGGAGAAAAGCCACACAGGCACGGGGAGAAAATCCAAACTCCGGGATCGGGCCCAGGACCTCAGAACTGTGAGGCCAACATTTTCCAGCTGCTCCACCGTGCCACCTATGATGAATATTAGTTATAATCCTAATTGTGTTTTTGACAATGCTGCTAATTGTGGTGTTATTTGTTCACCGTCTTTTTCTGTTGTTGTCAGCCGCCTGATGTGCAGGCTCCCACGCATTGCATGCTGGGACCGCTGTCGCCATGGAGACAACCGCTTTCTCCTCAATCCCGTCTCACTTTCCTTCCACAAGAATCAAAACATTTCATAAAGGGACTCGTTATTTTAAAATGCTTTTTATTGGATTTTTTTTTTTTTTGTTCGTTGATTGCATCAGAATCGCGTGTCGTTTTCTGATGAAATGTTAGTTTTTTTTTTAATTGTATGAGAGTTTAATTGGATGTAGGTTCTGTCTTGACACCTCCTCCAGAACCAGACCTGGAAGTGGGGCTCGAAGGTGAGCGCGGATCCCCCTTCCCATGGGCTCACCATCTGTGTGTGCACTCTGAGCTGGGCGGTGGCCATCTGATCCCCGACTACAAAAACCTGGTCTGTGGACGTGGAACGTCACCTCTCTGACAGGGAAGGAGGGCGAGCTCGTGGCTGAGGTTGAGAACTTCTGGGTAGATCTAGTCCGGTTTCCCCTCCCAACACGGCTTAAGCAGTATTTACCGGTCGATCCACATTCCTACCCTCGTGACCCTAAGAACGAGATCCCGGATAGAAGCGCCCGAAATGAGATTCCTCTGCAGGGTGTCCGGGCCCTCCGTAATTGAGAGGGTGAGAAGCTCGGTCATCAGGGAGGGGCTCAGAGTAGAGCTGCTGCTCCTCCGCGTTGAGAGGAGCCAGATAAGGTGGTCAGGGTACCTGTCCAGGATACCCACTGGACTCCTCCCTGGTGAGGTTTTCCAGGGGACACCCAAGGACTACGTACGTCTCTTGGTTTCCTCGGGAACGCCTCGGGATTCCCTCGGGAAGTGGCTAGGGAAAGGGAATTGACCCCTCCGTGGATATTGCGCAATCCGCGACACTGACCAATCAGAGGCCAGAGATCTGCACAAACCAAAGCCCGCCATTTTCTCAGACAACATTGCATGGTCCAGTATAGGTTTAGTTAGGGTTTTATCGCATATTTGGGTTATTTAACAAAAAATATGGTTAAGAGGTGTAGTCACGGACTTTGACGACAGTGACGACAGGTATCCTGAAAGGCTAGTTGGTGGAGTTCCATTCGTACCCTTTCCAAAACCGAAGACCAAGTACGAAAAATGCCTTCGATGGGTCAAACTTTGTGGAAGACCGCATCATCAACGAAATCCATCTAATATCTACCGGAACACATATGTTTGCACGAAGGTATGCCCTATATTTGATTTTCAATACACGTCTCGTATAAATGAATGAGACGTTCTTTGCTAGCATAACATTGCTACGTGTGTACGATTGACACACTTATTCTTTGTTGAGCGATATTTAGCGATGATCGGACTGCACAAACGTATTGATTTCTTGCTGGCTCGCGATCGAAGCTTAACCAGACTGTGTTTGCACGAAGATATGCCATAAATTTGATTTTTAATAAACGTCTCGTATAAATGAATGAGACGTTCTCCGCTAGCATAACACCGCTACGTGTGAACGATTGACACACTTATTCTTTGTTGAGCGATATTTAGCGATGATCGGACTGCACAAACGTGCCGCTTTCTTGCCGGCTCGCGGCCGAAGCTTAACCAGACTGTGTTTGCACGAAGATATGCCATAAATTTGATTTTTAATAAACGTCTCGTATAAATGAATGAGACGTTCTCCGCTAGCATAGCATTGCTACGTGTGAATGATTGAATGAAATCAGAAGCATGGAGTCTGTCTCAGTTCAGAATGTTTTGTATTGTATTTGCCATTTTTACTGTTTGTCTTACGTCAGCGCACGTGGCGTGACGTCACTTCAGGAGGCGTGGTTAAGTGCCCTGTACGGAGGGGTCAATTCCGCGCTTCCCTGCTCAAGCCGAGCTCGGCTAAACGGAAGAAAACGGACGGGAGGACGGATGGAGTTGAAGCGACGGTTTGGCGGGCTAATTTTCAGTCAGGTTCACGTGTCCAATGACAAATGCCGAAATGAGAAAACTGAATTTTTGAGAACAATTAAAAAAAAATATATATTTTAACAATGGCGGGAAAAAAAGGCACCCGATGAACTTTTGCTATACTGAGAGTCCTTCAGTATGTCCTGACGGGAGTTATTTATTTATTTATTTATTTTTGCTGACCCACTTTTTCAAAATAAAACATCTGTTGCGAGTGACCCACTTATCGCAGTCATTCAGCTCCAAGCCTTCCTCTCGTCTTATGTCACACAAAAACCAGATTTTTGTACCCGGTGAAATAATTTAGTCAAATGACTCTCAATGTGTGTGACCTTTGAACTGTTCAGTCTTAGTTTTTCTTTTGAGTCATAAAGGCCCCCCCCCCCGGCGGCTGAGTAAGCGTACTGCTCATGTGAATCCTAGCCTCGCAAGGGTTTTTTGGTCTATGTCCCATCAGCTGGTGATGGTGACCTTGGGTGACTATTTGTGTCATCCGTCTTGATGTCGGTCCTGGGCCCGGGGGGGGTGGGGGGGGGTCCTCTCCAAAGTACTCCAGACTTTCCGGTTCCGCTATAAATATCTTGCAGTGGAAACGCAAATTCTTCATTTGTTGTTGTGACATTGATGGGAGGAAGATGCGAGGGTTCGATGATTTTTCATCCAAGCTATTTTGGATTTCATTGCCCTTTCATTTAAAAAAGAAAAATCCACGCAAAATATGTTTTTATGTCTCAAAAGTATTCTCCGTCAAATGTTTGTCTGTTGTGGTTTGTGATTCTTCTTTCTTTCCCTTGTGTGCTTTGTTGCTCCGTGTCTGTAACTGTTTTTTTTAAAAGGTCCATAATTACCAAAACATCTTTACAAATTGCATTTGTCTGTGTATAGTTTTTCGTATTCTGTGTTGGCGTCAAGATGGATGAAATAATCCGCCGGGGTCGGTTTTTGGTCTTTCGGGGTCTTTACTCGGCGCCGCTGCTGCAAAGACTGCGTCATGATGGCTGGCGCGAGGTGAACATGGTTATTTATGCCGGATTATGATTTAGCGTTGTCGCGTCTGTGCCGAGTCACGCTGTTGCCGTCTCGTGCCCAGTCATCATTTTGCCCTTTCAATCGAAATTGCAGAGGAGTGGGGGGAAAAAAAACAAAAACGCCCTGCCCCACCCAAAAAAGTGACATCATGTCACAATAATTTTGTTTGCTTAAGACGTGTAGTTACTCTCTTATCTCCAAAGGTCAACATTTTAGGGACTTTTCATGGAGCATCGAATCCTCTTCAATGAGTCAGTGTTGTCTGAAAGTATGCAGTGGCAGGCGGTGGCCGAATGAGGGCGCACTCGCCTCACGTGTCATCCGATGAACACGGCTTCAGCTCAGGCCAATCCTTGCGGACCCTCATGTCACGGCCAAATATTAATATTTGAAAAACAAAACAGTTGCTTTGTTGTTTTAGTAACACATCATTAATCACACTGTTGTTACACAGTAATTACAGAACTTGAATTATGGTAATTGCACAGCAAATGTTGGTTGTTATCATTAAGTCTTATTATCACAAGACAGTTTCACACAGTAATTACAGAATTTGAATTATGGTAATTACACAGCAAATGCTTGTTGTTATCAGTATATCTTATTATTATCATATCAAGACAGTTTCACACAGTAATTAAAACTTGATTTGTGTTACAAGCTTATTAGCATTGTTTTAATACAATGTAATTTTTTTTCATTCAATTAACATTTGATTTTGAAATACACAAATATCTTATTAATGCATTATTGTAAGTATAGTTTGTAACAGTCTAAATGTATACACTAATTACATTATAGGTTTTTTCACCTTAAATTATTTGGTATAACATGTTAATGAGATGGTAATACACATCAAAAATGTTTTTGCATTCATTGTACTTGTAATTGTACATGTATTATATTTTATTTGAGTCATCAATGCATTATGTTTTAAATAAACCTTGTTTGTCGCCCGACTTAAATGTTTATGACACATAATTGAGCTTGTCATATTTATGTTTGTGCGCAGGTTTGCCTAAGCAGCGTCTCAACGCGGCATCTTTGAGGAAGGAAGTAAGGAAGGCGGCGTGCAAGGAAGGAAGGAAGGAAGCATTGTGCGGCGTTGGCGCGGAGATGACGTCGGTAGCGGGCGAGCTGGAGCACATGGAAATCCAGCAGACGTACAACGAAGGCGTCAACAACCGCTGGGACGCCGACGATTGGGACAATGAGAACAGCTCGGCCAGACTCTTCGAGCGCTCGCGCATCAAAGCGCTCGCAGGTAAACGCGCTCGGGGCCATTTTGCGGTGGGGGACTGGCGAGGTCGGGGGTCAGGTGGAGGTGGGTCGCAGGCTGCCGGAAAGTACACTTCAAACCGAGATGATCGGCAGATTCGGATCGGGCAACAATTTTATGATCGATCGGTGACATCGTTGATTAGATCCACGAATGAATACATTAAGCCTATTTGGGGAACGTTGCTTTGAATCCAAGAAATAGTTAATATTTTTACAAGTGTCATGTGTTTTGTGTCTCCGGGCTCGCTAGCGAGCCAGAATTTGATGTCCAGTAACACCTACAAGACGCCAACGCTAAACATCCGCGCTACTCGGCGTTAAACCGTGTTTAGCCACGCTAGCTAGCTAGCTAGCGTCACGGATCATCACCATCATGGCGGCTTTGTTTACCAGGTTCTCTAGTAATGCGCGGCCAAAAACTGTATGCTACCGACAATTTTGTTCATCGCGGAAGTTGGATTAGGAGGACGCAGACAATTTGCGACGCGGTGTCGTCGCCGCGGTAACAGCTGTCGGAATGCGGCGCACGGCGTCAAAAAGCACAAACGGGATCGTTTGAGTACAACTGAAATGCGGAACCGTTCTTTCTTCGTGTTCTGATGATGATGCGGCGTCTCGTGGGGCGATATCAAAAAAACGGATCGTTGGAGCGTCATTCTCAGTGATGCTTATGATTGTTTTTTTTTCACCCCATTATTTTGTCTTTTGCGGGTTTGCGATGCGACGCCTTTGAAACGTCTTCATACGAATATGGTTAGTGGCACGAAAATGAATTGAATTCTCATTTTTGATGTTGTGCATTATTGCACTGTCAGTGCAGTGTAAATATTTTAAAATAACTTGATTTGTTATTCTCTGTTGCATTAGTATTACTTGGAGAATCTGGTTGTGTGTGTGTGCGTGCGTTTGTGTGCGTGTGTGTGGTTGAACTATAACTTGATCAGTTGAAATATTTTATGTCCGGTATTTATCTAACCAGATCGTACTTTGGACCGCGTTACACCTTCGTGCTCTTTAACTGATCTTTGACTTCCTCCTCCTTCATTTATTGGTCTTTATTTTGTGTGTTTGTGTGTTGTAAATGACAATCCATAGAATAACCATAAGCATACACGCATCTCTTAATATTCTGCCATTGTAAATCCATCCATCCATATTCTGAGCCGCTTATCCTCGCGAGGGTCGTGGGAGTGCTGGGGCCTATCCCGGCTATCCTCTTCTGGTCGCCAGCCAATCACGGGGCACATTGAGGCAGACGACAGCCGCAACCACAATCACACCAAGGGGCAATTTTTAATGTGTCCAATTATTGTTGCATGTTTTTGGGATGTGGGAGTAAAACCAGAGTGGCCGGAGAAAACCCACGCAGGCACGGGCAGAACATGCAAACTCCACACAGGCGGGGATTTAAACCCCGGTCCTCACAACTCTGAGGTCAACGCTCTCACCCGTTTACGCACCGTGGCGCCTGAATAGCAAATATGAGTGATAAATAATTATCAGAAATATTTGTACATAGTTGGACGGTGTTCACTCTGAACTCGTTCTTGGCCATTGGCGTGGGCCTTTTCGTGTGACTGTAGACAGAAGCGTCCTGCGTCGCTGAATAATTCACTCCGCTTTCAAATATGCATGAGGACTCAAAATTGTGTGTGTGTGTGGGGGGGGGTGTGCGCACTTCTGCGCTTGTATGCCTGCATGCGTCTTGTTACTGTATTTAATGCAATGAGTAATGTTGTGGTGTGTGTCTCATTGTTAGCATTACGGGCTCGTGTGTGGGTTTCTTTTCCACGCCAAAAGTGTCTGTGGGGCAGTGTGTCCTGCTACATGTTTAACTATTAAAAAAAAATTTAAATGAAATAATATTCAAATCTATGAGGTAATACATGTGCGTCTTCAAAATGACTTTTCAGGAAAAAAAGGAAACGCCATCTTGTTTGAGTTAGCGAACATTCGGGGCCGGGGGGGGGACTTTACGCAGGGCGTCACCCGGGCCTGCAGCGCGACTGCACATGGGAACGAACCAAGGAGGTGAATTTGGAGGGGGGGGTTGGATCAAAATTTTCCCATCAAAAATCCAAATGATCAAAAGTAGTTGTAAAATAGAATTGAATTTGTTTACAACTCAAATCATTCTTCCCCACTGAAATGAATACACATGCCGTGAATCTGTTCCAAAAAAAAAAAAAACACCCCAAACTGTTTTGGTGTTTTTTCTTAATGAGGAAAAAAATAGTACTGTATTCCATGAAAGATTTAAAAATAAATGAATAAATGAAAAAAAAGTAATTTCAGCTGGTAAAGCGTTGGCCTCACAGTTCTGAGGTCCCGGGTTCAATCGAGGACACGCCTGTGTGGAGTTTGCATGTTCTCCCCGTGCCTGCGCGGCTTTTCTCCGGTTGGGCTCTCCGGTTTCCTCCCACATCCCAAAAATATGCAACATTAATTGTACACTAAATTGTCCCTAGGTGTGATTGTGAGCGTGACTATTATTTGTCTCCATGTGCCCTGCGATTGGCTGGCGACCAGTTCAGGGTGCGCCCCGCCTCCTGCCCGTTGACAGCTGGGATAGGCTCCGGCACGCCTTGCGCCCCTTGTGAGGATAAGCGGCAAAGAGGATGGATGGCTCAAATTTGGATGTAGGCGGTTTCTCCCGACAGCAGTAACGGTAGAGCTGCACGCACGCGTGTGATGAGTGTTCACACACGCATACGATATACTGAACCGGGAAACACAAAACCAGCGGTCGCCATAGAAACCAAGTCAGATGAATTCCACAAAGGCGGCTGGAGAGCGCCTGGACCTCGTCCTGCTTTTCCAAGTGCGTGTTGAAAAGAAGTTGCCACGCCGACATTTCGATGCCGGCAAAGAAGTGACCGGAAGTCCCCTCTTGATGAGAGTTTGGCTCGTTTTGTTGTCGTCTGCACAGGAATGTCTTTGTTTGTGCGGGGGGGTTTGGGGGGTTGCAGGCGTGGTCTACATGTCGGTGTAAAATTCATCATCACAGTCCGAACTGTGGCCGCTGTTGGATCACAGATCACAGCCGGCGACTTTGTCGCTGACCAATCACTTTGTGTGTTGGCCCGAAGAATTACATTTTTGTGTTGTTGCCGTTTCGGGTTTCAGCGCTGCAGACGCAAAAGGAAGTTTCCGATTGTTCGAACAATATTTCATTTCCGATGGCGTTCGATTTTAGGCTTGTTTGTGAAATTCAGCTTTGTAAACCAGGACAATAAGAAACAGATCTCTGTAGATCAGTGGTTCCCGGGAGGTGAAAAACGTCTATCCCGGGGGGGGGGTCCGCGACACAATGTCTGAGACAGACTGATAAAATATTTTTCTGAAGAAAAGAACAAAAAAAATTGATAACTTTGCTAATTTCCCAGCACTTGACCCTCTCGATCTAAGAGAAGTTGATACCAAAGAAGAAATCCAGCAGCATTTGAAAACACCGCGGGGAAGTTTTGACCACTATTTTGCACCTGATGAATTGCCTGGAAGAGAAAGAATCACGGGGTCAAGATCCTTTTGACTTTGGCGGCAGAAAGGAAGAACTCATCGAACTCGGGTCATTCAGAAGCCATCCGTCAACAATTTGAGAACAAGTCAAACGGCGCCTTTTGGTGCGAGGGGGTCGGAACTGTTCCCAAAACTCGCCGAATCAGCCGTGGAGTACTACTACGTACACGTGTGAGGCGGGGTTTTCAACTCTTATTAGACGTGAAGACGAAAAAACGAAATCGTCCGGAAGCTAATCGTGACGTGAGAGTTGCCCTTTCCAGTGTCGAATCACGTTTTGATTTATTGTAGTATTTCTTTGTTACCAGAATGGTACATTATTGGCGAAAGTTGAGCTTGGGGGTCCGGGAGCTTTTTGAATGACTCACTGGGGGGTCCGGGCCCAGGTTGACTTTGGGAACCACTGCTGTAGATAGCGGCGTAAAGATCAGCACAGCTTTTGAGTAGAAGACAGAGATTCTGCGTTGACGATCAGCTCGTCATGTCCGTTATGACTGGATGATGGAGTTTACAGCGCGAATAACAATCACGGTGCTGATATTGCGAGAGAACGCAGTTTTCTCTGATTTCAGTCAAAATATTCTGAAACGGCCGGCAGTACTTGAAACTGCTCGGAAAACGGCTGCCACTCGCGGAGCTAAAATATCAATTTTCACCCATTTCACATCGGCCGAGGCGTCCAACAGCGCGGCTCGGCTGGTCCGAAGTCCCTTTGCGAGGCGCTAACCTGCGTTAGTCGCCCCCTCTAGCGTTGTCACACTCGTTTGTCGTGGAGTTGTACAGTTGATGCGAGGCGACCTCAGCAAAATATTGGCATTTTGCGAGCACGTACCTCAAGGGTAAACGTTTCCAACCCAATTTCTTGCTCAGTGGTTGCCTTCGAATGAGCTTCAGTCACTTGCAGCTGTTCGAAAAGTTGCTAACTTGTCAACGCTGATTTTTATTTACCTGTACCTATGACTTGTTGGCAGCCATATTGTTTGTGTAAGCAGTGCAGTTCAGCTAGCGATGAATGGCCTGGTTTCCGGCCAATCACTGAGCCCGTATAAACAAACATTTGCACACGCATTCACACCTATGGGAAATTTAGAGTCTTCAGTTTAAGCTAGCGTGCATGTTTTGGAGATGTGAGGGGAAAGCCCACCCAGGCAAGCCTGGGATTTGAACCTCTGCCCTCAGAACTGTGAGACAGAGGTGCTAACTAGCCGTCCACTGTGCTGGACAGGTTAAAACATTAAAAAGAAAATTGCGTGGCATTCAGGGGTTCAGATGGTAGTTGTTAAATCGGCGTTAGCATTATGAAGGTGTCCTTGGAAAAATTCCTTCCATAAAAGAACGAGTTTGAGAAGGCTAGCGCTAAATTATGCAGTAGCAAAATAGTGGCGAGCACAATTCCAAAGTCTGGTATTGTGTTTACGTCTGGCTGACAGTTGGTGCCACCCTGAGGGTCCAAGGCACAAGGAAACGGGATGACGGCAGGAAACGCGGCGTGACGGTCGGCGCGAGGCCAACGCATTCTACCAACTTCTTCGAACATCTGCTGTCTGTTTGCGCTGCGCTCTGACCTTTCAACTCTGCGCTCGTCGCCCTCCCTCTTTTTGTTTTTCCTCTTCTCGTCGACACAAACCGGTCCAACTTAGTAATACTGCGTTGCAAAAGTTCCTCGGTGGACACATGAACGCATGGAGATGTCAACGCTAGTGTTAGCGCCTAGCATTTAGAGCTAGCATTGCTGTTGTAATTGAAGTGAAAGGCATGAAAAGTTAGCCACGACGGTTTCTTCAACGTGTCGTGTTAGCTATACTTGTCGACAAGCTAGTATTAAAATATGAAATGCTGTTCACACATTAGCCACTATAATTGAAATTAAATCAAAAGATGTATTGTTTTACCCGAGCCCGCCTTTGACCCCTGTGGAGGACCGAGATGGGAAAATATTAGTGTGTACAATCTGTGTATATAATTAACTTGCGTGCTATGCGATCACGAAATGCTATCACGCTAGTAAGCTATTTTAATTATAATTTTGTCATTTAATTTTTTTTAATTCTCTATTTTAAATATTTATTTCTTTGTTTTTAAATGCTTTTCATCATCTAAAGCACATTAACGTACCTTGGTTATGAAATGCGCCATATAAATAAATTTGCTTTGCTAATTAAACGGCGTATTAGCTGTGCTTGTGATGACGTTAATATAAACGTGAATAAACTAAATACTTCATTTTGGTGGTTTTAGTGTACCTGCTAATAAATATACATTTTAGCCAAACAACAGCGAACATGCTAATAAAGAAATTTTATCATACACTTTTCTGATGAACATGCACGTAAATGTAACTTTTTTTAACATATTGACTACGGTAGTATTAATATTATTAATAATAATATTTCGTTAATAAATAATAGTATTATTTGGTACACTAGTTAACATGCTGATGTAAACATTAGGGGTGGGTTAATCTTCTAATTTCACATTAGTGGGTACTTGTGGGGACTGCCAATACCATTAATGCAGCAAAAATTGAAGATGAGTAAGTCCTCCTCGCCACTAGTTGGCGCTACACTGCGGCACTTTGATCCCATAATGAATCAACACGCGTCAAAAAGACAGAAAGAAAGGTTGTTCTCGATTAAAAGTACTTGTGGTATCGGCACTTGATTTTGCCAACTGGAGTGATTACTTTTACTAGTATTCATCTTGAAAAACAAATGTGAATGAGTGATATGGAACATGACTAATAAACAGTGTGGGAGTTGATGCTAAATTGTTCGCGGTCACTTCGGGCCGCTAGCTTACCCTTCACGTGAAGGCTTCAAAACGTGTTGTTCACTCGGCTGAACTTTACCCTCTGCACGTCTGTCAATCATCGACTTAACCGCCGCCGTGTTTCGTCACGACGTTGCCGAGGAAGTGAGTGAGGAAGAGGAGTTTGTGTTATCATTAGTCGATCCATAAAGTTTTCCATCTTTAAATATCTACGTGGCGGCGCAGCTCAGGCAAGAAGCGCCGCACAAACAAGTAAGCGAGTGAGCTAGCCGCGCTAATCTTGGCGCTGAGACGTCGTCAGGATGTTTGGACTCGGATTTGCGCTCGCCGCGGGGAGGAAATGTCCGTCCCGTCTGTCCGCCCGCTTCCTGTTTCCTCTCCCTCGGACCGCCGCAGTGTCAGGATCTCTTTGATCACGCCCTCGCCAACCTTTTCACACGCCCTTGTGCACCTTCAACCCACCGACGTCTCGGTTTGATCATTCACCATCTTATCGTTGACGTGCCTATCGCGGTGATTCTTATCGTTAGCGCTCGGCCAGTGGTCCGCTTGTTTTTGGCAACAGTGGCCCGTAAAAATCCCGCGTAAATTCCGCATGCAGCCCCATTCATCAAGTTGTTCCAGACTGCCACAAATCTAAGTGGCCTTTAAATGATGGCGTATGAAAAAAAAACTTTAATTAAATTAAAACAAAAGGTTACGCAAGTCACTGATGGTGTAGTGGTACACACACCTGCCTTAGGTGCGGGCAGCGTGGGATCGATTCCCGCTCGGTGACTGTGTCGATATCTGCCCTGCGACTGACTGGCGACCAGTTCAGGGTGTAGTCCGTAGCTAGCTGGGATAGGCTCCGGCTTTCCCGTGACCCTTGTGAGGATAAGCGGGTTAGATAATGACATGACAAGGTTATACAGAAGGGGGCACGGTGCCTCAGCTGGAAAAGCCTCACAGTTCTGAGGTCCCGGGTTCAATCCCAGACCCGCCTGCGTGGCTTTTCTCCGGGTGGGCTCTCCGGTTTCCTCCCACATCCCAAAAACGTGCAACATTAATCGGACACTCTAAATTGTCCGAAGGTGTGATTGTGAGTGCGGCTGTTTGTCTCGATGTGCCCTGCGATTGGCTGGCAACCGGTTCAGGGTGTACTCCACCTCCTGCCCGTTGACAGGTGGGATTGGCTCCAGCACTCCCGCAACCCTTGTCAGGATAAGCGGCGAAGAAAATAGATGGATGGATAATTGGACACTCTAAATTGCCCGAAGGTGTGATCGTGAGTGCGGCTGTTTGTCTCCACGTGCCCTGCGATTGGCTGGGGACCGGTTCAGGGTGTCCCCCACCTCCTGCCGGTTGATGGCTGGGATTGGCTCCAGCACTCCCTGCAACCCTCGTGAGGATAAGCGGCTAAGAAAATGGATGGATGGATGGATGGGTTATACAGAATAGGTTTTTAGAAGGGTGTACCTCACCACTCGGCTCAAGATGGGCGGGAAAAATTTCATACCAGCAAAAAAATGAAATAATAATTTAACAGCTGTATGTATGTACAACATGTTTTAATAATTAAACCTAAATGTTAAACATAACTCAGCAGTAAAAAAAAGGAACTTTTGAAATATTTAAAAGAAATGAATTTTGTAAAAAAAAAAAAAAAAAAACAAATTTCTGAGTTTGTTTCTTTTCTCTTTGTCTGTTTCCCTTTTTCGTGCTCGGCCACGCCCCCCTCCGCCCCCTTACGCTAATGAGGCCGCGCCGCGATTGGCTGGGCCCTCGGAGGCAGCCGCTCCCTCCCCCGGCCGGGCGTCCGTCCGTCCGTCCGTCCGTCCCTCCCCCTCCCCATCCCCTTCCCGAACCTCCGGAGGTCTTTTCAGTGTGCGAGCGTCTCTCTCGCTGGAAGACAGACGCCTTGCTTCCTTCCTTCCTTCTTTCCTTCATTCCTTCTTACTTTCTCTCCCTCCCTCCTTCTTTGCATCTTTTCATCCTCCCATCTCGCTCCCGGCGCATTCCTCGCCGTTTTTCCTTGCGGCGGCGACCGAGTCGAATGAAGGCTGCCGTCGTCTCGTGCACACATGGATGCTCACGCGTGGATTTGTCCTCCGGGATCGAAGTTCCTAAAGCGCGCGGATTAATCTGGAACTCAATCTTGTTGGCGTGAAGAAACTTTTTATTTTTATTTTTGGGGAAATTTTCACGGTCGCGATGGAGTTGCAGAGCGCCACCAGTACTTTCTCGGCTCCCCTGTCTCCCACGCTGGACTACGCCGGACCGCTTTACGCGTCCTCGCCTTCGGGGGCGCCTCCCCGCGGCCGCAGCCCCAGCCGGAGCCCCGTGCGGGGTTCCAGCCCGGGGCCCGGCGGCGGCGGCGGCGGCGGCTTCCCGGGCCAGGCTGCGTTCAACTACAACCAGCTGGAAGGCCGCTTCAAACAGCTGCAAGGTAAGATGGATGCACATGTTTGCAATCTTTTGGGAATATCAACGACGAGGAGGAGGAGGAGAGGAGGGGAAGTTTGCCAGCAGCTTTTCTTCTTCTGCACTGATGGAAGCGTTTGGGTTCTCGCTTTTGTTTGCTTTTGATATGAAAATGAACAAGCAGTCGACTTCGAAAGTCGTGCGTCGCAACGCTTGTCGCCCGGGGAATCTCAATTTCCCATCGTCACCGAATCACGACTTGCTTTGACGGAAGAGAAGAACGATTCAGAAAATGGATTCCTAAAAAAAAAAAAAAAAAAAAAAAAGCCCTGGGAAACATATCACATTTAATGTCAAAATTGCACAAAAATTACGGCCCAAAAATGTCAGAGGTCGTTTCTTTCGGAAAAGTCGGAACGTTCTCACACAAACTTGTCAAAATGTCAAATTTTTGGGATACACTTTAAATACATTTTTTTTTTCAATCAGAAGACGTTGTTGTCGGTCACCAGTAACACAAACACAGTCGTGAAGTCACCATTACAGTCAAAGTATTTGTACGGAAAACACTTGAAAAATGAAAAATATGTCATGAAAAACCGTAAGTACGGCGCTGTTAGTTCTTTCTTTCCTTCCTTCCTTCCTTCCTTGCTCTCTCCCTTCCTTCCTTCCTTCCTCTTTCTCTCTCTCTCCCTTCCTTCCTTCCTCTCTCCGGTCTCCCTTCCTTTCTTCTTCCTTCCCTTCCTCTCCTCTCTGATCCTTCCTCCCTTCTCTTCCTTGGCTTCCCTTCAGGTTCTTTCCTTTCGTGAAGCTCTTGCTTCCTTCTCATTCCTTCGTCCCCTCTCTCTCTGCTCTCTCCTTTCCTTCCCTCGTCTCCCTCCTCCCCCCGCCGGACTTTCCCTTCCTTCCCTTTTCCATCTAGAGGAGACCCGCCGTACCTGCGGAGGGAAGAGTTGCGCGCCCTTCCTTCCTTGCCTTCTCTCTCCTCTCGCTCGTCGGGCTGGCCCTTCCTTCCGCGAGGAGATCCGTCCTTCACGATCCTCGTCTCCCTTCCTTCTTCTTTCTTCCTTCCTTCTCTCTCTCTCTCCTTCCTTCCTTCTCCTTCCTCTCGGTCTCTCTTATCCTTTCTGTCCTTCCGTTCCTCTCCCTCTTCCTTCCTTCCTTCTTCCCTCACTCTCCTCTCTCTCTCTCTCTCTCTTCCTTCCTTCCTTCTCTCTCGTCCCACCCTGCTCCTTCCTTCTCTCTCTCGCTCTCTTCTCCGCTCTCTCTCTCTCTCTCTCTCTCCCTTCCTTTCTTCCTTCCTTCCTTACTCCCTCTCTTCCTGCCCTTCCTTCCTTCCTTCCTTCCTTCCCTCTTCTTTTTCTTTCCTCTCTCTCTCTCTCATCTCTCCCTCCCTCCTCTCTCCTTCCTTCCTTCCTTCCTTCCTCTTCCTTCCTCCTTCCTTCCGCCGCTCTGGTGGTCCCAACCAAGCTGTTAATGGCGGGGAGGGGCGTGTCTCCCGCGATCAGCCAACCCCGTCGCGGTCCTGGCCTTGGGTCCTCCCCCTCGCGGTCTCCTCGTTTTCCTCTTTTGCTGTATTTAGAGATGAGACGCAAAGACGGAGGCCGAAGAGGTGTCATCCTCCCCCCAAAAAAACGTCTCCGAGATCTTGAAGTGCGCAAAGTGTCACTCCGATGTAGAAAAAAAAAAAAAAAAAAGGAATTTTTAATGACAGTGTAGAATGGAACCCACTTTATCATCACTGAAGCATTTCAGACCCGCCCGCAATTGTTAGCATAGTTGTTAGCAAAGTCATTTTTAACTTATTGTCACAATAGAAATAAAAGAAAGACCAACGTGCTTGCTAAAAATGCCGAATCATAGCAAATGATGTCTTCTTCAGTTTTATTCTCTTGTTTCCTGAAAAATGTAAATATGTTTTAGGCAATTATGATATGAAGCTAAAAACGTTTTTAACGTCATTAAGCAGATTTGTCCTCATTAAAACCGATTGAAACTCATTAAAAGATGCTTTTGAAAGTATTCTTTTGTATTCGTTCACAGATTTTCAGTCAAGAAATCGGTGAAGGAACCGAAACGCTCGCTTGCAGTTCTTCCAAAAGTGTAATTGTTAACTCCCACTTTCAAGTTTACCGAAAAAGTAAAACATGCAACGAAAGACTATTAAACATGACCAGAATGTTGAAAATGGCTGACTTCATGTCCAGTTTCAAGCACGGGTCGTTCAGATGTTCTTAGCGTCCTCCCAATTTCATGTCGATTTGGTGAAACCGCTGTGAGGGGTTGAATTTTTCTGATGGGTACATTTCGGAAGTTGCGCAAAGACGAGAAAACTTTGGACAGTCCTTCTTGGACTCGGTATCGAAGTTGTGCATCCAGGAACGTTTATTTATTCGTTGCCATTCCTGTCAGGATGGCACCAATGGAGCAGCCCGAGCGGCCGGGGCCCCTCCCGTCTGCGAGTTGTTCTCCTCCGTGAACCGGGAAGTCACAGACCAATCGAAAACAAAGCCTCGTTTCTTTCCCACTTTTCGGAAGCGTTCAGCGCGGGGGCCTCGTGTTTATGAACAGTCGCTACACTGTAGCGTTGCTAAAACGATCAGATCGATCCTCGTAGATTGTGGCCTTGCATCGCTTTGGATTTGAGACTAGCGCCGTTTTTGAGTAGAAGAGACCGATCAGGAGGTGAAACTTGTCCTTGGTTCTGCCGTGATTCAAAGGTTCCGAGATGCGGATGTGAGTCGCCGCAATTTTGTGGTCCGGCCCATTCAGGCGCGACCGCAGTGCGCAACACTCCTCAGGGTCAAAGGTTAGCTTTTCAAGTTAGCGTTTCACACCAGGGTGAGGTGTTCAAAGTAAGGTTTTGATCTTGGATTAGGGTGTTAAATCCAGGTTTCAAAGTTGGATTTCAAACATATTTTATTGACCGTTAGTGAAAAATGTTTTTTTTTGTTTTGTTCTGACTTTGCAACAACAAGAAGTTAGCATAGTTTTACTTGAACACGATATACATCGATAGCATTGTTTGAAACGATTTGTTGGTAAGACGGTGGAAAAAATCAGAATGTGCCCCAAGATCTGAATTCGAGATACGAATTTAATAGACCCCATAAAACGGCAATTTTTGCCTTTTGCGTTTTTTTTTTTGTGTGTGTATTTACTGTACTTAAACCATAGAGTAAGGACAGAATTGAACAATAAAATGATTTTTGATGCATTCAATCAATGCGCATTGTGATACTCATTTTGTTGTTTGCGTCTTGGCCGGCTGAGCGAAGTAGAAAGTACATTTTGTATGTATTTCGCGCTTGAGTTGCATTCACTGCCTGTGGGACTCTCCGCTTCTACGCATAAGTTAGAGTAACCCTAGTCACAGGGATTCTGTGCCCTTTTGTTTGATCCTGTCCTGTTGAGTTTGTTAGTTTGCCCCATGTTCATCGGACCTTGCTGCGTGTCTTTTCGATCCCGCCTAGCCTAGCATTTCTGTGCCTCAGCCTTGCCGGATTGCCTTGTCACATTGAACATTATGCCTCTGCCTCGAAGTCCTGCATTTGGGCCCACCCCCGCGCCGGACGTTCGTGACGCAAGTGGGGTTCATATAATCCTTCTTTGCAGAGGATAAAGAATATATAGTACATGAGTGCATACTGTTATGTTGTTTGTGGGCGTGTTGCTGCACCGTTTGTGTTCAAATCTTCTTCTTTTCCTTTCGGCTTGTCCCGTTAGGGGTCGCCACAGCATAATCGTTTAAATTGTTTTGACTCAAAGATGCTAATCACTGCCACTGTTAACTTTAGCCTTAGGCTAGCGGACCAGAGGCTAACCGGTTGTTTTAAATGCACGGCGTGTAATTGGGTTTATTTTCATATTTAGTTTGACGGTAAAACGTCAACTGAGAGCGGCAATAAACATTTTGAAGCTCGTTTTATTTGGAGAAGGTTTAATATTTAATCCGTTACTGCCGTCATAAAGCGCTAGTGTGTTCATTTAAGAAAAAACATTAGCGTGTATCTGCAAAAATCACATCCGATCCCTTGCACCTCACTGAATCTGGAATATTTAAATATATTTTGAAAAATCTGTTCAGTGGAAGTTGATGAAAGAAAATTTCAAGTGCTTGTACGTTTTTAGGAGAATAGATCACGTCTCAGAAATCGTTTGCTTTCGATGCAAAAGGCGCACAAATTGTTTACAGCCGGAAATTATGAAAGTCAAATCACGAGATTGGGAACATTTTTGCCCTCAAAACAAAAACAAAAACAAAACGTGGTAGCCTGCAAGTTTGTCAATGCCGGGCATTGAAGGGGGACGAGTTCGGGGGTCCGCCGGTCACATGAGCTTCCGCGAAACGAGGCCGCGACGACGACGCGTTGCCGATCTTCTCGCCGCTCAACTCCTCGCGCGGCAGAACGGCGCCATTGTCGGACGTCGGCCGCCAAGGAGGAAGCGGCGGAGGGCGGCAACGCCGTCTGGCTCAAACCGTGAACCGTGAAAGGGGGTCTTTGATGGAAGTCGCCCACCGAGCACGCTCCTCGCTGAGCGCAGGGGGAGGGGCTTAGGGCAAACGGCAGAAAGCGAAAGTTTACGAGCGTGCGTCACGTTCTGCTGTCCAGATGTTTTTGCGTCGTTTTCGGTTGCAGTGTGAAGATCACAAACAGTACAAATTGGTGTTTGTTTCAAACGGTGTTGGCGCGCTCCCACCCGTACGCGGTGATGAAAATGAAAAACTTTTCAGGCTTGTCAATCTTTCCAGTATGTGCTTCGAATTTGGTACCGATTTAGAACAAAATTCATCCAAAATGAGCCTCAAATGGTTGCGTCAAAGCAAAATGGCTGACTGGCCAAATTCCATTTTTCCAAGTCGAAGAGGCTGAGTGCTGATTTTTTAAATTTTTCTGATGTAATTCATGTTTTTTTTTTTTTTTGCACGTAGGAAAAAAAGGTTCTTAAAATTACTAACATATTATCATTTTCCAAGATTTTTATTTTAGCGCGCGAGCTATAATGAAGCCAAGCCAAAGAGAAGTGGCGTTCCTCAAGTCTCAATGCCAAGTCCCAAGTGTTTTACGCCAGACCCGTAAATAAGTGCATCAATAAGGGACAAAATTACTTTTGAGGTGCTGAATTTTCAAAAGTGACTTTCTGAGTGTTTGTGCAGCATCTGCTGGTTTGCTGACTTCCAAGATTTTTATTTAGCGCGCGAGCTAAAATGAAGCCAAGCCAAAGAGAGGTGGCGTTCCTCAAGTCTCAATGCCAAGTCCCAAGTATTTTACGGCAGACCCGTAAATAAGTGCATCAATAAGGGACAAAATTACTTATCGGGTGCTGAATTTTCAAAAGTGAGTTTCTGAGTGTCTCTGCGGCATCTGCTGGTTTGCTAACTAGCATGAATAATTGAAGGGGCTGCTAAATGCTGCAAAAGCCATTGGCTGCCGCCGACGCGATGTCACAGATGTCAGGCTGCCTGAGTGACAACATGACACCGCGATTGACTGAGGCCTCCGGTTGCGGCACGCGGGCTTTTTTTTTCGTAACCTTTTCCTCGTCGTTCTCCATGTGATGCTGAATTCGCCGTCCATACCGAGACCTCATTGACGCAAATTTGCGCCTCGTGACGGTACAATAACACCGACTTGTTGCTTCGTTAGCGCATCAACGCTACGTTGAAAAGGTGCTTTGTGTGCTCTGTGCTCCGGAATGTCACATGCGCACACACGCACTTGGATGACATTTTTCATTTAAATAACTAACTTTAATAACATACAGTGCACCCCCGTTAGTTAACTTTATAAGTGACACATCAAACCAAAGAGAATGAAACATTAAAGTTTTAAACCTACCATCCGCTTATAAACATTTTCTGTGTACTTAATTGAACAATAATAAACAGTAGTACTGTATACTATGTATATTTTAATCCCTGTAATATGTGTGTAGATTATTTTTTATTTTTATTTTTTTACGGCTTTAATGTTTTAGACTAAGAAATGTTTATTTTACGTAACAAAAAAATGACAACATATATCGTAATTCCCGGCCTACAGAGCGCACGTGGTTACAAACCTCACCGAGTACATTTGTAAAGGAAATACCATTTGGTACGTACATACGCCGCAGCTGTGTAAAAGCCGCAAGTGCCCACATTGTAACCCACATTGAAACACGAGATATTTTCAAAGACGGTACATAGAAAGAGTTTAACGCTGCTAACGCTAGCGTTGGGTTAACTAGCGCTAATGCTAACAGGGCCGGTTAGGATAAAACTTACCAGTAAATATCACTGAGACGCGCCAGTAACACAACAGCAACACGCTAGCACAGCACTAACAGGGCCGGTAAAAGTCACTTCCTCGGCAAATACATTCCACCAGTCTCATTCTTACCTTTTCCGCGTGAGTGCCCCCCTTGCGGCCGTTAGGAAAAAAAAAAATGCACAAATTAGCCGCATCACCGCACAAACCGCAGGGTTGAAAGCGTGTGGGGAAAAAAAGTCGCGGCTTGTAGGCCGGAAATTACGGTACTTAAATTTGCAGATTTGGCAAAATATTTGCAATATGAATTATGAAGAATGATCAGAAATGGAGTGAATCCACAATTGGTGATCTGTGATATTTTGAGAGAACGCGATAAATGTCACAGAAGGACAAGACAATAGTCATATTTTGTGCTTGCGTTATATTGCTCAGTGTTTTCATCCAGTACAAAAATAATAAGGAACAAATTAAACTTGTATTGCAAGTCACTTTTGTATATTTAAATACTAAAATGTTCCACCAGTTCATTTTATTAGTCTGCTAGCTTTATGCTGACATATTGTGCGGGCCACACATGCGCTACGCTAAATTAGCATTGAGGTTATGTGTAGCCTCCAAGCTTTTAAATAACCGATACTTCCGCATACTTTGGCAGAATGCGATACTAGCGCGATCACCTGAAAAACTGTTGAGACCAAGTGGAGGCTCGCCGTACTAGAAATAAATTCACTTCCAGCCCGGCGTTGCGCAACGGTTAGCCGTGACTGGGCGTGACTAGCTTCCTTTCTACGCGGTGACATCACCGCGGCGAGGTCGAGTCGGGCGCGTCGGTTTTCATCCGACGCCCTCCGACGGAAGGCGGGTCGCCGCGGTAACCACGCGCACGCACTCCCGGCGTTGGGGCGGGCGGGGCTTGAAATTTGGACTCCCGATTGTCTCGCGGGACAGCAGGAATGTTGGAATGCTGGAAATGGAAGCGTGTGTTTTGCCGTGACCGCATGATGTGTGTGTGTGCGTGTTTGGACTGTGTCACGCGATCCGGTGCGAGTTTGAAACATGCAACAGACATACGAGTGCGGCTTAGTGGATCCAGATGTTGGACGCAACCTCCCTGGCCTCTCTCGTCGCGCCGGGACGTCGGACCGTGACGCGTGACCCACTTTACAACGCTAACATGTTAGCCGCTAGCTTCTAAAAAGACACTCGCGAGCTTCCAACCGTCTTGGGTCTGCTTCGCATAAAAGGATTTTTCAAATCTTAAAAGCATTTTTTTTTTTAAAATCTGGTAAACATCCCATACACAATGAAAACAAATCAGGCCTTTAACGGTCGGATTGTGCGTATTATGCTATGCTAATCTCGACACGTATGTAAAAATTGTGTTCTGCGGTCCATCTCGACATCTTGGATGATCTCACAAAAACGAAGATGGGCGGTGATGTTTTTGATAAACGTTGTTAGCTGCTTGCTAACTTTGAAGACATTGTTCACCGCTAGTTTCTTAAAAGCTTGTTGCTAGCCTCTACCAATTTGAGACATTCTAGAGAAACATTGACTCAGTTGGAAAACATTAGCTATTTGTCACGGGAACTATGAAAAGATTGGCTATTAGCATCTAAATAGTCCGACAAGGTTCAGTCACCAGACCACGAAACATGTCACAAAAGGATTTTTCAAATCTTAAAAGCATGTTTTAAAAATGTATCTGCTACACACCCCATACACGTTGAAAGCAAATCAGGCCTTTAACGGTCGGATTGTGCGTGGCATGCTATGCTAATCTCGACACGTACGTAAACATTGTGTTCTGCGGTCCATCTCGACATCTTGGACGATCTCACAAAAATGAAGATGGCCGGTAATTTTTTTGATACACGTTGTTAGCTGCTTGCTAACTTTGAAGACATCGTTCGCCGCTAGTTTTTTAAAAGCACGTTGTTAGCCTCTACTAGTTTGAGACATAGAAAAACATTGACTCAGTTGGAAAACATTAGCTACTTGTCACAGGAACTTTGAAAACATTAGCTGTTAGCATCTATAAAGTCCCACAAAGTTCATTCAGCAGACCACGAGACATGACACAAAAGGATTTTTCAAATCTTAAAAGCATGTTTTAAAAATGTATCTGCTACACACCCCATACACGTTGAAAACAAATCAGGCCTTTAACGGTCGGATTGTGCGTGGCATGCTATGCTAATATCGACACGTACGTAAACATTGTGTTCTGCGGTCCATCTCGACATCTTGGACGATCTCACAAAAATGAAGACGGCCGGTAATGTTTTTGATACACGTTGCTAGCTGCTTGCTAACTTTGAAGACATCGTTCGCTGCTAGTTTCTAGCGAAGCTCGCTAAGTTTCTTAAAAGCCCTTTACCAGTTTGAGACGTTCCGTAAAAACATTGACTCAGTTGGAAAACATTAGCTACTTGTCACAGGAACTTTGAAAACATTAGCAGTTAGCATCTAAAAGGTCCGACAAGGTTCAGTCACCAGACCACGAGACATGACACAGATAGCGAAGAAAGTGCTCAAACATTAGCAGAAGACATTTTAATTAAGGATGTGTGATACCACTTTTTTTTAAGACCAAAAGCAGTCTCAATAGTCCCTCTTGAGTACTGACAGATAACTTAGGGATCATTATGATGCATCCATACATTTTCTGAGCCGCTTATCCTTATCCGAGGACCGCGGGAGTGCTGGCGCCAATCCCAGCTGTCATCGGGCTGGAGGCGGGGTACACCCCGAACCGGTTGCCAGCCAATCGCAGTGAAAATGGAGACGGACAACAGTCAGACAGAATGTTGCATGTTTTTGGGATGTGAGAGGAAAACCGGAGTACCCGGAGAAAACCCACATAGGCACGAGGAGAACATGCAGACTCTACACAGGCGGGCCCGGGATTTGAACTCCGGTCCTGAGAACTGTGAGCCCAACGCTTTAACCAATTACACCGATGTGGCATTTTTGATACATTTTCAATTTCAGACATTGATAGATGAGGGTTTTTTTTTCTTTTAAAAAATGAGGATTAGCTTGTGTCAAACGCCACATAGTAGCGCCAACTACTGGCAAGGAGGACTTATGTGATGTAATTTTTTTATTTTTTGGGAGATTAGAGTTGTGATTATTTGTATTATTTTGTCGTAGTATTGGTGGTAAAGCGTTGGCCTCACGGTTCTGAGGTCCCGGACCCGCCTGTGTGTGGAGTTCGCATGTTCTCCCCGTTCCTGCGTGGGTTTTCCCCGGATGGGCTCTCCGGTTTCCTCCCACATCCCAAAATCATGCAACATTAATTGGACCCTCTAAATTGCCCATAGGTGTGATTGTGACTGTGTCTCGATGTGCCCTGCGATTGGCTGGCGACCAGTTCAGGGTGTACCCCGCCTCCTGCCCGTCGACAGCTGGGATAGGCTCCCGCACTCCCTGCGCCCCTCGTGAGGATAAGCGGATAAGAAAATGAGTGGATAATATTGGTGACTGGTATCATCAGCCGTCAATATAAAGATATCATAGGTTCTAAGTTTGCGGTCGCTTGTTTGTGTGTGTTTTTGCCCTCGCTGAGGAATGCGTGCGCAATCAAGACCTTGACATCCCATGATGCACCACAATTGTTCTTTCTGTTCGGGACTTGGAAGCCGGACGCATTGTGACCAACGCGCACCTCATGATCCTCTCCGTCAACGTCGTGTGTGTGTGTGTGTGTATGAATGAAATATATATTTACATGAAAGTCAGTTGATTGTGTTGTGTATTTTTCTGCGGCGACGGAGACGAAAAACCCAGGCCCCCTTGTCTGCTTTGTGCTGCGTTGGGTTGAGGTCACGTCATTGTCACGTCGTTCTCATTAGGGCTCTGCAGTTTTAATAATGATAATAATAATAGTAATGCTGGCAGCACGGTGGAGCAGCTGGAAAGCGTTGGCCTCACAGTTCTGAGGTCCCAGGTTTGATCCTGGACCCGCCTGGGTTTTCTCCACGCACTCCGGTTTCCCCCCACATCCCAAAAACATCCATCCATTTTCTTTGCCGCTTATCCTCATGAGGGTCGGGGAGCGTGCCGGAGCCTATCCCAGCGGTCAACGGTCAGGAGGCGGGGTACACCCTGAACTGGTCGCCAGCCAATCGTGGGGCAAATAGAGTCAAACAGCTGCACTCGCAATCACACCTAGGGGCAATTTAGAGTGTCCAATTAATGCTGCGTGTTTTTGGGATGTGGGAGGAAACTGGAGTGCCCACCCGGAGAAAAGCCACGCAGGGACGGAGAGAACAGGGCTCCGGGATCGAACCTGGTACCTCAGAACTGTGAGGCCAACGCTTTATCAGCTGATCCAGCGTGTTGCCTCCCCAAAAACATTCAACACGGGTGTTGTTGTTGTTGTTGTTTTTCTGGGTTCGATCCCGGCCCCGCCTGTGTGGTGTTTGCATGTTCTCTACGTGCCTTTGTGGCTTTTCGCCGGGCACTCCGGTTTCCTCCCACATCCCCAAAACATTCAACATTAATTGGACCCTCTAATTTGCCCCTAGGCGTGATTATGAGTACGTCTGTTGTCCGTCTCCATGTGCACTGCGATTGGCCGGCGACCAATTCGGGGTGTGCCCCGCCGCCTGACCGATGATAGCTGGGATCGGCTCTCGCGGTCCCGTGACCCTTGTGAGCATAAGCGGCTAAGAAAGTGGATGGATGGATGATTGTAACCTTCCTGTGATTATGAAAAGCCCAAATAAAAAAAAAATCCCGATTCAATTTCGATTCATCGCACAGCCCGAGACTTGAAATGGTCGCCAGCCGATTGCCGGCCCACGTAATAATCAGTGGATAAAAATATTCATTTTCAGTATTACAGCGTACGCTGTTGTTGTCATACCTCCGTTTGGGGGTCGAAATGTTGTCTTCGACCTTTGGCCTGCCGGAAAAAGCGACACAATGCTCGTCGTGTCCGTGAAGGTCTGACACGCACAAACAATGCGATAACACTTCCTTTTTTATATTTTTGACACACACACACACACGTCGGGCGTCATTTGGGAATGTGAAAACACGCCGAGCGCAAACAAGGACGCGCGCGTTGGGAAACAAAAGCCGTCGATTGTGAGATTGCGTGCGTGGGGCGAGAGAGAGCGAAAAGTGTATTTCTGGAGGTTTCCCTCGCACAGGAAGCCCCTCCCTCACGCGCACGCCGCGGAACAATGAGCGTCGGCGCGGAGGAAGCGAATTTGAAGTGACCCGGCGATCTGTGTGCAGACGAGCGCGAGGCCGTGCAGAAGAAGACCTTCACCAAGTGGGTCAACTCGCACCTGTCCAGGGTTTCCTGCCGCATCACCGACCTCTACGTCGACCTCCGCGACGGACGCATGCTCATCAAGCTGCTGGAGGTCCTCAGCGGGGAGAGGCTGGTCAGTACCCCCCCCCCCCCCCGCCCGCCCCCTTTTGAAAAGAACCGACCGATGGGCCGAACGCGTACAATATATCCATCCATTTTCTTCGCCGCTTATCCTCACGAGGGTCGCGGGGAGTGCCGGAGCCTATCCCAGCTGTCAACGGGCAGTGGGCGGGGTACACCCTGAACTGGTCGCCAGCCAATCGCAGGGCACATCGGGCAATTTAGGGTGTCCAATTAATGTCGCATGTTTTTGGGGATGTGGGATGAAACCGGAGAGCCCACCCGGAGAAAAGCCACGCGGGCACGGGGAGAACATGCAAACTCCACACAGGCGGGGTCGGGATTGAACCGGGGACCTCAGAACATACAATACATAGATTTAAAATCTAATCAATACAAAAAAAATGCCCCAATGAGTTTAAATGTGGATGTGAACTGTGGGACAAGACATATTGTCAAATTATTAAATCTTATTCTTAAGTGTATTTTGACTATATTCTTCAGTATTATTTTAATTTATATTTTGACTATATTTGTCAGTATTATTTTGACTTTTCAGCATCAAATGGATTCATTCTGCTTGACCTAAATTGAAAAAAAAACCATATTTTTCATGTACAGCGGTACATCAATTTTCGAACGTCTCACTTTTCGAACAAATCTTTTTCTAAACAAAAATTTCGAGACTTTTTTTTTTTTTTTTTTTACTTAAACCTGTACTCGAACACCCATAACAAAACCCGAAAATAGCAGAATGAATTCCATTTAGGACCAAAACGATCTCGAAATGTACTAAACCTTCATTCTTACCAAGCAATAATTTGATGAGATCAATGAATTATAAAATGTATTAAAAATGAATTAACGGCACGGGGGCTCAGCTGAGTGTTGGGCTCACAGTTCTGAGGTTCTGGGTTGGTTCAATCTCGGACCCGGCTGTGTGGAATTTGCATGTTGTCCCCGTGTCTGCGTGGCTTTTCTCCGGGTGGGCTCTCTGGTTTCATCCCACATCCCCAAAATATGGAACATTAATTGGACACACTAAATTGCCCCAAGGTGTGATTTTGAGTGCGGCTCTGACTGAATGTGGCCTGTGATTGGCTGTCGACCAGTTCAGGGTGTACCCCGCCCACTGCCCGTTGACAGCTGGGATAGGGTCCCGCACTCCCCGCGACCCTTGTGAGGATAAGCGGAAAAGAAAATGGACGGATGGATAAAAAAAATGCCCAAATGAGTTTGAATATGGATGGAAACAATGGCATAAAACATATTGTAAAATTATTACATCTTATTCCTAAGTGTATTTCGACTATAGTATTCAGAGGATTATTTCAATTTTCAATGTGGGTCACTGATGGCGTAGCGGTACACGCGCCTGCCTTTGTTGCGGGCAGCTTGGGATCGATTCCCGCTCAGTGATGGTGTCGACGTCTGCCCCGCGACCGACTGGCGACCGGTTCAGGGTGTCGTCCGCCTTTCCCCTGAAGCTAGCTGGGATAGGCTCCAGCTTTCCCGCGACCCTTGTGAGGATAAGCGGCTTGGATAATCACGACATGACATATTTTCAATGTATTTTAATTAAAATGAATGAATTATCTAGAAACCTTTATTCTTACCAAGCAATAATTTCATGAGATTAATCAATTAAAAAAATCTGTTCAATATGAATTCATACTTTTGACAATGTAAAGGTAGTTTAGTTTAACATCCTTCCACCAATGTCTTTTTTTTTTAATTCAAGATTTTGTAGAGATTGATCTCATTAAGTAGCTGATTGAGGGCTCAGAAGTTTGTGTACAGTCACCTTGGCAACAAGTGGGGACACCTACCGGATGCGCCGCCCCCGTCTGGTCGCTTCGGGCATTACGGGCCAGCGTTCTCGCTTTTGCCGTTTTTCGTCCCGTCCTTCACTCGCCGTTTCCCCGGCCCGCTGTTGCCACGGTGATGTCAGCGCCGCAAAACTTCCTCCCGGACGCGTCTTCGGGGCGGTTCCGTGTGGAGGGAAAGCAGCAGCTGCTTGCGATCCGGCCAAGGACGACGGAAATGGGGGCGGGGGGGGGGCGCGGGCATTCGAGTTCAACGAGGTCTCGAAACATTTCCTCAATATTTATTTGACCTCGGATTAGTTCTCAATAATTTGTAGCGAGATCCCTCGCAATGGTGACGCGAGACAAATGTGTCCGTCCGCCCTCAGCCCAAACCCACCAAAGGCCGCATGCGCATCCACTGCCTGGAGAACGTGGACAAGGCCCTGCAGTTCCTCAAGGAGCAGCGCGTCCACCTGGAGAATATGGGCTCGCACGACATCGTGGACGGCAACCACCGCCTCACGCTGGGGCTCATCTGGACCATCATCCTGCGCTTTCAGGTACATCCGAGAAACTCGCGCCTTTTGGGTTTCCGGGTTGGATCCGTTCCAGGAAGTCCCACTTCCCCGAAAAATCCCGACCAGTACGTCTCACGGGGGGTGTCGTGGGGGGCGTCGATCCCGTTTGTCCCTTCCAGGTACTGAAAAATATTGGACGGAAAATATCGAAAGAAATCCAAATGGGTCGGGCCGTAACATTGAACGAAATTAGTGCTTTTCTTGTAAAAGAGTATCGTTTTTTTTTTTTTTTTTTTTGATTGAATGCATATTTGTCCATGTATGTTTTGTCTTTTTTTCCTGAAATATTCAGAATTTTACACAATTGATGTTTCATTTAAAAATTGGCAATTTTTGAATTGTGTCATTATTATATTAGGAATTAGAAAAAAAATAAATAAACTTTGTGAACTCCTGATTTGAAAAAAGATTCCAAGAAACATAAAAATTATTATTTTTTTTTTTAGTTCTTGGTGTCATTTTTTTTTTCTTCGCTTTGACGACCGTCGCCTTCACGGTTGCGTTGGCCTCACAGTTCTGGAGTCCCGGGTTCAATTCCGTACCCGCCTCCGCGGAGGTTGCATGTTCTCCCCCTGCCTTGCGTAGGTTTTCTCCGGGCGGGCACTCCGGTTTCCTCCCACACCCCAAAAACATGCAACATTAATTGGACCCTCTAAATTGCCCCGAGGTCTGATTGTGAGTGCGATTGGTTGTTTGTCTCTTTGTGCCCTGCGATTGGCTGGCGACCAGTTCAGGGTGTACTCCGCCTCCTGCCCGTTGACAGCTGGGATAGGCTCCGGAACTCCCCGCGACCCTTGTGAGGATAAGCGGCTAAGGAAATGAACGGATGGATGGATGAAAAAAAATGCCCCAATGTGTTTGAATATAGATGTAAACTATGGCATAAAACATATTGTAAATTTATCAAGTCTTATTCTTAGGTGTATTTCGCCTTGACGTGCGTGCGTGTGTGTTTGCGTCAGATCCAAGACATCAGCGTGGAGACGGAGGACAACAAAGAGAAGAAGTCGGCCAAAGACGCTCTGCTGCTCTGGTGTCAGATGAAGACGGCCGGGTGAGTTCGCGGTTCCCGTCGGCCCGAGATTGGTCGCCGCCCCGAAATTGAGCGGAGTGAAAAAAGCGAGACAAATGTTTACAAATGTTACTGATTTACAAACAACCGATGAGAACGCCCGCGAGGAGCCACTGTGGGCCACAGCTCACGGCCAGACGCTCGCACGGAGACCGCAACCCAATCCCGTGTCGCCGAGCGCTCGCTGGGCCACGCCCCTTAAAGGCTTACATCCAACACTCCAATCATGCATTATGTCCACTCATTCCACTTTATCAAACCATTTGATGGGCGGCACGGCGGATCAGTCCTGAGGTCCCGGGTTCGATCCCGGATCCACCTGTGTGGAGTTTGCATGTTCTCCCCGTCCCTGTGTGGGTTTTTTTCCGGTTTTCCTCCCACATCCCACAAACATGCAACATTAATTGGACACTCGAAATTGCCCGTAGGTGCCATTGTGAGTCCGGCTGTTTGTCTCCACGCACCCTGCGATTGGCTGGCGACCAGTTCAAGGCGTACCCCGCCTCCTTCCCTTTGACAGCTGCGATGGGCTCCAGCGCTCCCCCCGACCCCTGTGAGGATAAGCGGCTAAGAAAATGGATGGATGGACATTCTTTTATTGTATTAATTAATAGGCCCCGAAAGGGATAGCATGGCCTGAACTGTAGACACTAAAAGACGGCGTGACAAAATGAAGCTCCTCCCCTCACTTGGACATAGTTCCTTGATGGCAAAAACAATATTGCACACAGCAACAGGTGATATAAATAAATACATAATGTCGGTTAAGCTAGAAAACAAAACGAATCGCCAACATGTTGCACGTTTGTACAATTCACTGCTATTTTTGTTTTTCAAAACGGCGTTCATTCTTTCCGGCGGCGCGTTCAAATCCCACTCGAAGGTCGTTGCGCATGTGACCTCTGTGTGTGCTTGTGGTCCAGGTACCCCAACGTCAACATCCACAACTTCTCCACCAGCTGGAGGGACGGAATGGCCTTCAACGCCATCATCCACAAACACAGGTGAGCGGCGGGTCGCCTTGCGCTTCGTACCCGGAGTTGTGGGTCATTTTCATATGTAATAATTCGATCAATATGGCAAAGGGAGGCGGGAATAACATCCAGATACTGCACATATAATATGCAAAGTTTGATTCCTCCTTTCTTTGCTCTCGTGCGGAAGTAGCCACGCAGTTTTCTAAACGTTAAGGACGATTTCCCATTTTTGGGCATCGCTAGTGAGGGCAATCCTTACCAAATGGCGGCAAGACTTAAGACCAAAAAAAGACAAAACAGCTCAATTTAAATCCTGTGAGATGTGTCGAAGTGCGTCACTGACTCCAAAAAAATAATTTAAGCATGACACTTGTGTCTTTAGATGTGCTACAGTAGCCACATATTCACAAAGAGCATTTGTTTTCGTGCGAATGCAAAATGGCCGCCTCCTCGCAGATCCCTCCGATGCATCGCAACACTGCTCCGAGCTTATGGAAGTAAACAAGCGCCACGAGCTCCTCTCCCAAGACCGAGCGAGGACGGACTTTATCGTGACTTAAGATGCGTTTGCGTTACTTTTCGCGGCAGGAGGACGTCGATCGCATTTATCCCCAAAAATGTCACGCGCGTCTTCGGGAAAAACAGGTCGCAAATCGTCAAACCTCAACGGTAAAGATGTGCTACTACTCAAAAGTTTGAAAGCAATTTTCATCTTTTGAATGGCAGTGTTCCGATCAGTCCAATTGATTTTCAATTCTGTCTTTCGGGTTATTATTGATATGCGAATGACCCATATGGACAAATGCGCACATCGGTACGGAAAACCACCCGAGCGATCTTTTCGACGTGAGGAGAAAATAAGGCAACGTTTTGAACGGTTTCCTGCCCCCTCCCGCCCCCCCCATTTCAGACCGGACTTGATCGACTTTGACAAGCTGAAGAAGTCCAACGCGCACTACAACCTGCAGAACGCCTTCAACTTGGCCGAGCAACACTTGGGCCTCACCAAGCTGCTGGACCCCGAAGGTCTGTTAGCACAGCCGCAAAAAAAAAAAAAACCAAAAGACATCTTCAATAATATTCAAAATCGTACAATCTTTCTTCCTGTTATCCACTTGACTTTGAGTTCTTAAAATTCATCTTCAACAAGGTCTGCTAAAATGTCTCCACACACTGTACGTACGTACTTTGGAGTTAGCACGTGGCTAACGCTAGCCGAGGCGTCAGCCTCCGCTGGATGTCGGAAAGGACGCGACGCCGTCCTCACTTTTGCTCGGTCTCCTTCTCCGCCGCCAGACATCAGCGTGGACCATCCCGACGAGAAGTCCATCATCACCTACGTGGTCACGTACTACCACTACTTCTCCAAGATGAAGGCGCTCAAGGTGGAGGGCAAGCGCATCGGCAAGGTTAGCCCGGGGACTGGCAAATTCCATTTTGGGGCCGCCTGCCCTACGCTCGTACGGCTGCTGTCGGACAATTACGTACAATTATGTACACTCGTCGGAATCATATCAACATCGCATCATTGCCTGAAATCCTTTTTTACCCTGACAGTGGCTAAATGGAGCGCAAAAAAAACATTTACCGTAGTTTCCGGCCTACAAGCAGCGAGTATTTTCACACGCTTTCAACCCTGCGGTTTATGCGGCGCTAGCGTTAGCGCACCTGGTTATAAGCCACGGTACACCGAAAGAGTTTAAAGAGTTTAATGCTAGCGCGGGGCTAGCGTTAGCGCAAGGTTGTGTTAGCTCGAGGCTAGCGTTAGTCCACCTGGTTATAAGCCACGGTACACAGAAAGCGTTTAATGCTGGTGTGGCGCTAGCGTTAGAGCGGGGCTAGCGTTAGCGCAGGGCTAGAGTAAGCGCACCTGGTTATAAGCCATGGTACACAGAAAGAGTCTAAAGAGTTTAATGCTAGCGCGGGGCTAGCGTTAGCGCATCTGGTTATAAGCCACAGTACACAGAAAGAGTTTAATGCTGGTGTTAGAGCAGGGCTAGTGTTAGTGCGGGGCTAGCGTTAGCGCACCTGGTTATAAGTCACGGTACACAGAGTTTCAAGAGTTTAATGCTAGTGTGCCGCTAGCGTTAGCGCGAGGCCAGTGTTGGTGTGGGGCTAGCGTTAGCGCACCTGGTCTATAAGCCACGGTACACAGAAAGAGTTTAAAGAGATTAATGCTAGCGTGGCACTAGCGTTAGCACGGGGCTAGCGTTAGTGCACCTTTTTATAAGGCACGGTACACAAAAAGAGTTTCAGCTTATAACCAGGTGCGCTCTGTAGGCAGAGAATTACGGTATTAAATTGAATTCCGTTTGGCAAGCCGCTTATCCTCACACATGGATTTAAGTGAACAGCGGTACCGGAAAAAAGTTTGAAATACGGGTTTTGAAAAAGTCATGAAGTTGAATAATTGTCCATTTTCTGTAAAAAAAAAAAAAAAAAAGGGCAGCATGGTGATAAGTTGATGTGAGTTGAGGCGCTTCATCGAGACCAAAGTAGTGCTTTCCTGCCATCTTGTGGCTTGTGTAGCCAATTAGAGTCCAGTATCAAGCTTTTGTGATTGTGGGGTTCTGTTCCCCCGCAGGTTCTGGACAACGCCATCGAGACGGAGAAGATGGTGGACAAGTACGAGTCCCTGGCGTCCGACCTCCTGGAGTGGATCGAGCAGACCATCATCATCCTCAACAACCGAAGGTTTGCCAACTCGCTGGTGGGCGTCCAGCAGCAGCTGCAGGCCTTCAACACCTACCGGACGGTGGAGAAGCCCCCCAAGTGCGTACGACACAACTTCATCACTCTTTATTATTATTTTTTTCCCCTCTAAAAAAAATCTCAAAATTCCAATTTGGCTCCATTTTTGACGTCATTCATGTAACACGCTTTGCTTTTTGTTTGTTGTTATTTTATTTTTTTCCTGGAAATAATCTTTGCAGATCTCTGCATTCATTCAAGCAACTGTTAAAGAGTTTATTTTCTATATTTCATCTGTTTGTATGCAAAATAATCATTTAATACAAATACAGCATGACTACGTTTGAAGCATAAAATACAATTGATGATATATTGATTATTAGAATGAATCTTGTGTAGCTGCGCACAGAGTTTGTTAAAAGTTTATTTTTCACCTTCATTGTCCTGTACATTACTCATTTTCAACTATATTATGTTAAAAATGTAAAATAAATATTTTGCTCTTTATCCATAATGGCCACATTTAATGGAAGCGACCGTGAAAATATGACATTTGGATGACGTCGCCTTAACCAGCCACGTTTCTGTTCGGAGGTCTTACAAACGACCCTTTGTCGTCCCCACGTCAATGAAGATTTTATTTTGAAATGTCGTCTTGAATTGGCATTAATGGTCCGGGTTCACCCTAAAATACAGGTGTCAAACTGGTGGTGCGGGGACCACGTCCAGTCCACCGCGTCATTTTATGTGGCCCGTGAAAGTCAATCAAAAATTTATTTCAGATACCTCTTTAAAAAGAATTGTAATTGTAATAGCTGAAAAAATGTTTTTTTTAAAAACCACTGATTTCAAAACAGGTTGTTGATCAATTTATTGTTGATACTGTGTATAAATATATGTGGTGGTGATTCTTTTATTTGGATTCACACCGTCATGGCGGTTCCTCCGAGGGAACCACCGATGTGGCCTGTGGCAAAAAATGAGTTTGACGTCTCATTTATCTTCAAATATTATTATCATCTACATTCCCAGTGGTCACATTTGATGGACGTGCCCTTAAAAGTCTTTCATTTTTCTTTACGTACATGTACCGTAATTCCCGGCCGACAGGACGCACCTGGTTATAAGGAAATACCATTTGGTACATACGTACGCCGCAGCTGTGTAAAAGCCGCAAGTACCCACATTGAAAGCCATGTTGAAACATGAGGCGCTAACGCTAATGCTAGCGCCGTGGTAACGCTGGCGCCGCGCTAACAGGTTTGGTTTTAAAAAAAACGAAAAACATACTGGTAAAAAACTGAGACGCGGCAGTAACACGCTAGCGTAGCGTTAACAGGGCCAGACTGGTAAAAGTCACTTCCTCGGCACATATATTCCACCGGTCTCACTTTTACCTTTTTCCGCTAGAGTGCCCCCTAGAGTGCCGTTACAAAAAAAAAAAAAATAAATGCACAAATTAGCCGCATCACCGCATAAACCGCAGGGTTGAAAGCGTGTGGGGGAAAAAAGTCGCGAATTATAGGCGGGAAATTACGGTAATTGTTCCTGAGCGATTAAAAAATGGCGCTGAAAACGGACCACTGGCGGATTGGACTTGTTGAACTTTTGTCGCGTGCGTGCTTGCAGGTTCACGGAGAAGGGCAACCTGGAGGTGCTTCTGTTCACCATCCAGAGCAAGATGAGGGCCAACAACCAGAAGGTCTACACGCCCCGCGAGGGAAAACTCATCTCGGACATCAACAAGGTAGCCACGCCCGCTCCGAGGCCATCGCTCGGCGTCGGGTGACGGGCTGGACGTTTTGCTGCCGGGACTTCCCGGGTGCCCTTTTGCAAACCATCAGTCGCAAATAGAACACGACTGACACAAATGTCGGACAATAAAATCGTACTTTAGCTAGTTGAACCGATTTGCTAACCGACGAAACAGAGGACGGAAAAATGCTGAGCTGACATCGGCGCGGCCCGGTGTGACGGTCTGAGCGCTCCCCCGTGCTGAAAAGTCTCCTGTTCCACGTGAACGTAAACACTCGGCGACAAGTTGTCGAATGGCGCGTGTCGAAGCGTGGATGGGGATGTTTCAGACCGGCCGCAAGTTTACAAAATATACGCGCATGCGCATTAATCACAAGGAGACTTTTCAGCACGGGGGAGCGCTCAGACCGTCACACGGGCCGGCTCAGATCCTGGGCAGATTACATTGACATGGCGACAAGGAGGGGCCAAAATCTCATGGGACAAAAAAAAAGAATCATAATAAATAAATCTGACCGGCCGCAAATGGTCCCCGGGGCCTGACTTTGCACACCGCATGTTTTTGTCCACGGGTGTCTCAAGTCTGACCCGTGGACCATTTGTGGCCCGCTGTACGTTTTTTACCGGCCTGCCGGTAATTCCCCGTAAAAACGTGAAAAACGCATAACAAGTTACATTCTTGAAACATAGAACGTTATTATTATTATTATTTTAAATAAATGTGTCATAAAAAAGTTAGTGACATGATATCATAATTTATATAAGTGAATCATTTTCTTTTGTGCGCCGAGAGAAACCTCAACACAAGTAACGTATCTCCAAAGTTCACGTCCACATGCAACAAAATCATTTTATCTGTGACAAAGCAAAAACATAATTGTGCAATGTCGTGTCGTTGAAAATGGTCATATATCTAAATAATTTAAAAAAAATTATGGAAAAAATAGCCAATATTTTGGAACATCCGGCTTGAAAATGTATGAAAAACTACTGTGGTATTTTTTTAATGTCAGAAAAAAAGATTATGACCAATTTTCTTTTCTTTTTTTTTTGGGGGGGGGGGAAATAATTTTCTTTCACAATGTGTTTCCATTTCTAGTTTTTTTTGTTTTCCCGTAGGCGGCAAAGTGTCCGACTGGTTAGAGCACAAAAAAATCTCCAAAGCGAACGTGCGGTGGTGTGTTTGTTTTAGGCGTGGGAGCGTCTGGAGAAGGCGGAGCACGAGCGCGAGCTGGCGCTGAGGACGGAGCTGATTCGCCAGGAGAAACTGGAGCAGCTGGCGCGCCGCTTCGACCGCAAGGCCGCCATGAGGGAGACGTGGCTGAGCGAAAACCAGCGGCTGGTCTCGCAGGTGACGCCCCCCCCCCCCCCCCCCCCCCCCCCCCCCCGCCACGATGGAGCTGCGCCGCGCTGACCTGCCGGCGCCCGCGTTCGTTCCCGCAGGACAACTTCGGCTTCGACCTCCAAGCCGTGGAGGCGGCCACCAAAAAGCACGAGGCCATCGAGACGGACATCGCCGCCTACGAGGAGCGCGTTCAGGTGGAGGAAAAGAACTTGTTTGCTGGTTTGTTTTCTCCTGATAAAGGCTTTGAAAGTTTTTTTGGCGGCTGGTTCCGCAGGCCGTGGTGTCGGTGGCCAAGGAGCTGGAGGCGGAGAGCTACCACGACATCAAGCGCATCGCGGCCCGGAAGGACAACGTGATCCGCCTGTGGGAGTACCTGCTGGAGCTCCTGAAGGCGCGCCGGCTGAGGCTGGAGCAGACGCTGGGCATGCAGAGGGTCTTCCAGGAGATGCTCTACATCATGGACTGGATGGACGAGATGAAGGTGCGCTGACGCTCCGCCGCAAACGCGGCAGGAAGTACTCGCTCAGGCCCCGCGGTGAGACCTTCCAAAGTCCCGATTTAAAAACCAGCCCCGAAAACCTTTGTACGCAGATGCTGCTGCTGTCCCAGGATTACGGCAAACACCTTTTGGGCGTGGAGGACCTGCTGCAGAAGCACGCCTTGGTGGAGGCCGACATCGGGATCCAGGCGGACCGGGTCCGCAACGTCAACGCCAACGCGCAGAAGTTCGCCGGCGACACGGACGGTGAGGCCCGCGTTTTGCCGCGCCGCTTCCGGGAGCGCTAAAACTGAGCCGTCTTCTTTTCCGCAGGCTACAAACCTTGCGACCCGCAGATCATCAGGGAGCGCGTGGCCCACATGGAGTTCTGCTACCAGGAACTCAGCCAGCTGGCGGCCGAGCGGCGAGCGCGGCTGGAAGAGTCGCGCCGCCTCTGGAAGTTTTTCTGGGAAATGGCCGAAGAGGTTCGTCACGTCTCGGGAAGTCGTTTAAAGCCGGCCGCGTGCCGAGCGACGCGGTCAGACGCGCGGTCTGCGGGGTTCTGACACCGGTTTTCGTTAGTCCCGACTAGTTGTCGGCGACCTGCGACTAATTTTCACTAGTTGCTGACACCCGCATGTATTTTTCTTTAATTTTCATCAGTTCTCAAATGTCTGCAACTGGTTTTCGCGAGAAATCCGCCAGCGCTTTTTGCGGTCAACGTCCCAAACGCTCGTTCTTCCAGATTGTTGGCCGTCAACTGGAATCATTTTTCTCGGGCGGTACCGAAAAACCCGTCGTTGGGTGCGAGAGCGGCTTCATTTCGACGGGAGTTTGTAAGCTCACCCGCGGTTGTGGTAACGCATCCGGCAGGAGGGCTGGATCCGCGAGAAGGAGCAGATCCTCTCCTCCGAGGATTACGGCAAGGATCTGACGGGCGCTCTGCGGCTGCTGAGTCAGCACAAAGCCCTGGAGGACGAAATGAGCGGGCGCGCCGGCCACCTGCAGCAGACCATCAAGCAGGGAGACCAGCTGGTGGCCGAAAACCACTTCGGGGCCGACAAGATCAAAGAACGCGTCCGGGACATCCAGGTAGGCCGAGAACACGAGCGCAAAACGGACCCGAAGGGATGAGACGACATCGGCGGTTTTGTGGCGTGCTGCGTTGCAGGAGCAGTGGGCGGCGCTGGAGCGGCTCTCCGCCGTACGCAAGTCTCGCCTGCAGGAGGCGTGCAACCAGCACCAGTTCCAAGTAAGACACGAGCACACAAAAAAATGAAATGATATGATAGCACACTTGACATCCGTTTTGGACGGTGATTCTGTCTCGTCGACCTTCTTGTCGTCCTGCCGTGCCTTGAAAATGGCGGCTCGAGACCCAGCCGCCAAATCGTGAGTGGAGAAAGTTGGTGTGGGCGCAGGATTAGGAATGTTATGAAGTCTCGCTGAAGCTTCGACTTCTTCTTCTTTTCCTTTCGGCTCGTCCTGTTAGGGGTCGCCAATCCCCCCCAAAAGAGCTTTATTTCCCCCTTGGGAATTTTAATTCTTCTTCTTCTTCTCTTTTCTTCTGCTCTTTTCTTCTTCTTCCTCTTCTTCTCATCTTTCTCTTTTCGTCTTCTTCTCTTTTCTTTCTCCTTCTTTCAGCTTGTCCCGTTAGGGGTCGCCACAGGGTGTCATCTTTTTCCATCCAAGCCCATCTCGTGCATCTTCTCCTACTCTTCCTGTCCTCCCTCACAAGATCCATCAACCTTTTCTTTGGTCTTCCTCTCTCTCGCTCTCTTTCTTCCCTGGTGGCTCCATCCTTACCGTCCTTCTAGCAATGTACTCACTCTCTCGCCTCTGGACGTGTCCAAACCGTCGAAGTCTGCTCTCTCTCTCTCGCCTTGTCTCCAAAACATCCAACTTTGGCTAATCCTATCCAAGCTGCTCACTTCCGAGCGAGAACCTCAACATCTTCATTTCTGCCACCTCCCAGTTCCGCTTCCTGTCATTTCTTCAGTGGCGCCGTCTCTCATCCGTTCATCATGGCCGGCCTCACCACTGTTTTATAGACTTTGGCCTTCATCTTAGCGGCGACTCTTCTGTCGCATAGAACACCAGACACCTTCCGCCAACTGTTCCGACCCGTGTCTTCACTTCCTTCGACTACTTTTCAGAAATAGTCCCATGCTAATGTTTAGAACCACCCAACCGATGCAGATTTTTTTGAGGCCAATGCCGAGATTTCAATCACCAGTTTAGTCGACCAATTAAGAGGAAATGGCGAGAATGAAGTAGCTTCTTTTTGGGAAAGAATAAATATGTAAAAATTGGCCGATTGCTTTAATATATAGAGGATAATGAGTGTACTTGATGAGTGAGCAACCACTCCTGGCACGTAAACATTTTTAGCGGGCGAATGTTTGCGTCTGCGCAGGCCGACGCCGACGACATGGACACGTGGATGCTGGACGCGCTCCGCATCGTGTCCAGCGTGGACGTGGGCCACGACGAGTTCTCCACGCAGGCGCTGGTGAAGAAGCACAAGGACGTGGCCGAGGAGATCGCCAGCTACCGGCCCGTCATCGACGCCCTGCACGAGCAGTCGCGCACGCTGCCGCCCGAGAAGGCCGACTCGCAGGAGGTGAGGCCGCGCCGCCGACGTTTGCGACAAGCAAATGGTTTGAAAACAACATTGATTGGACCCTCTAAATTGCCCCAAGGTGTGATTGTGAGTGCGGATCTTTGTCTCAATGCGCCCTGCGATTGGCTGGCAACCAGTTCAGGGTGTGCCCCGCCTCCTGCCCGCTGACACCTGGGATAGGCTCCAGAACTCCCCGCGACCCTTGTGAGGATAAGCAGCTAAGAAAATGGATGGATGGATGGATGGATGGATGGATGGTTTGAAAATGAGCTATGTACTGAGTAAACGCACCGGGGAAGCCATTTTAGCTCAGCGCGGAGAGTAGCCTCCAGGCTTTGGACCGGCGGCGCAAAGACTAACCCTGAGCGCGGCGGACTCGTGGCAGGTGCAGAGCCGCCTGGCGGGCGTGGAGGAGCGCTACAAGGAGGTGGTGGAGCTGGCGCGCCTCCGCAAGCAAGCGCTGCAGGACGCGCTGGCCTTGTACAAGATGCTGAGCGAGGCCAACGCCTGCGAGCTGTGGATCGACGAGAAGGAGCAGTGGCTCAACGGCACGGACATTCCCGAGAAGCTGGAGGACCTGGAGGTGGTCCAGCACCGGTAAGCGACACCTGTTTGTTTGTTTTTGGGACAAATAGAAACAAATTCACTGAGCTGTCGCCCGGTTTCTTGATGCAGGTTTGAGAGTTTGGAGCCCGAGATGAACAATCAGGCCTCGCGGGTTGCCGTCGTCAACCAGGTCGCCAGGCAACTGATCCACAGCGGCCATCCCGGCGAGAAGGAAATCAAGTCCCAACAGGACAAGCTCAACACCAGGTAACCTCACCGTCACCAGTCCACGTAGCGACCACGCTGGCGTCTGAAGTCGCCGTTGAAGAGTGGCCCCGTTTTTTTTTTTTTGTCAGGTGGAGTCAGTTCAGAGACCTGGTGGACCAGAAGAAGGAGAGTCTGAGCTCTGCCTTGGGAGTGCAGAACTACCACCTGGAATGCAACGAGACCAAGTCCTGGATCAAGGAGAAGACCAAGGTACGCTTCGTGTCGACCACCTGCAGATGAAACGCGTTCAGTCCACAGAACAAGTCAAAAAGTATTTCATCCCGGCAAGTGACACGCTAACCGACGAACGCCCGAACGCGACCCAAAAGGTGATCGAGTCCACCCAGGACCTTGGCAACGACCTGACGGGCGTCATGGCGCTGCAGAGAAAGTTGACCGGCATGGAGCGAGACCTGGCCGCCATCGAGGACAAGCTGGGCGACCTGGCGAAGGAGGCGGAGCGGCTGTCCTCCGAACACCCGGAACAGGCCGAGGCCATCAAGGGACGCCTGGACGAGATCACCGCCGTGTGGGAGGAGATGAAGGTGCGCCGTTATTTCACGTTTTTCGCGCCTGCCTGGACGTATGAAATCATGACAAAAAATCTCGACCATTTTATAGTCCAAGTAAATATTGTTATTTCTGTCAATGACGTACACGCACTCAAGACCGACGCCGAGGCGCTCTGAAGGGGCCGCGCCAGCCCGAAGCCCCGGTCCAGACTCTGGTTGTCAATTTTGACTTTAAAAAGCATTGCGTGCGCCCACTCATGGCTGACAACAAGGCACTCTGACTCAGCCACACCAATGTGACGCTCCTGTCCACTTGCTCGCTGCCAAATTGGACTGTCAAAAAAGTAAATAAAATCAGTTTTCCTGTTTTTATTTTCCGTTTATCTCTTTGTGACACTCATAGCCAACAATGAGGCGCTCTAATGTGACCATGCCAGTGTAAAATCCCGGGTCCATACGCAGACTATCAAGTTTGGGAAAAATAAAATTGTCCCTCTTTGTTGTCGCAACTTTCACTCCGTGAGTTGCAGGCACTCACGGCTGACAACGAGGCGCTCTAAAGTAGCTACACCAGCAGACTTTCTAAAGGGAAAGTGCTGGCGAGCTAACTGCACTGGGTTCCGTTTTAGCCGCGCCCGTAAGAGAACAAGCAAAACTGAAATGGTGACAAACTGTGTAAAACCACAGTTCTGCAATTAAGTGCCACATAGTTCTGAGTCTTTGCACATTTTCAAAACATGGAAAATGTATTTTGAAACAAAGGTATGAATTCTCTTTACAGTCTTTAAAAAAAACGAGGAAGCACTTTTAACCGCCGCTAAAATAAAATCTTCACGTCAAATAAAGTGGGAGGGATGTGTGAAATGTTTGGATGTTTGACGCCGGCGTTGTGGTTCAGGGCTCCATGAAGAACCGCGAGGAGTCCCTGGGCGAGGCCAGCAAGCTGCAGCAGTTCCTGCGCGAGTTGGACGATTTCCAGTCGTGGCTGTCGCGCACGCAGACGGCCATCGCGTCCGAGGACATGCCCAACACGCTGGCCGAGGCCGAGAAGCTGCTGGGCCAGCACGAGGGCATCAAGAACGAGATCCGCAACTACGAGGAGGACTACCAGAAGATGCGCGACATGGGCGAGATGGTGACACAGGGCCAGACGGACGCCCAGTACATGTTCCTGCGCCAGCGGCTGCAGGCGCTCGACACGGGCTGGAACGAGCTGCACAAGATGTGGGAGAACAGGCAGAACCTTCTGTCGCAGTCGCACGCCTACCAGCTCTTCCTCAGGGACACCAAGCAGGCCGAGGCCTTCCTCAACAACCAGGTAGCCTCCGTAAATGACGACACGCCCTCATTTCGACACCCTTCCGGACTTCCTCGCTTTTGTCATCATGCAGCCAATCCCCAATGTCATCAGGCAAAACCACCTTCGTGGTAGTAGTCCCGAGTAGTCATCTCAATTCATATATTTGTGAGCATGATGGGAAATCCCTGTGGAAAACACAAGCCCCAGTCAAGAGGAATAAATAGGTAGATGAATAAATGAGATCAATTTACAAATATCAACCTGAGCCCAACAAATGGCTTGTCGACAATATGATCAGGAACAAGTGCGAGTAAAGAGCAACGCTTAGCCCGATTTTCTGCGTGCGTTCCAGGAGTACGTGCTGGCCCACACCGAGATGCCGACCACCCTGGAGGGCGCAGAGGCGGCCATCAAGAAGCAAGAGGACTTCATGACCACCATGGACGCCAACGAGGAGAAGCTCAGCGGCGTGGTGGACACCGGACGGCGCTTGGTCGCCGACGGCAACGTCAACACCGAACGCATCCAGGACAAGGTGGACTCCATTCACCAAAGGTAGCTGACTGCCTGTTTCCCGGTCTTTCAAGAATTGATTAGAAAATGTAAGAAAAAAAAAAAAAATTTATGAAATGCGGCTTTTATTCTTAAAAAGAAAATCTTGGATCCGGCAAGAGGTCAGATTTTCATGACTATGTACATTACGATCATATCAGGTTTGAATTGTCCTGAAACTAAGGGGGGGGGGGTCATTGCTGCCCCCATATGCAGGTATTAGCTTTTACAAATAATATGTTTAATCGTTTAAATTGAACGACTCGGCTTAGGCGTCAAAATAAATGAGCTAGCACGCTAGCGTAAATAAGCTAGCTAGCTCGTCAGCCGCCAAGTCTTTCCCACGCGACGTAGCCTTTAAAACAAACGTTCCCCGCCAGGCACAAGAAGAACCGAGCGGCGGCCAGCGACCTCCTCATGAGGCTCAAGGACAACCGAGACCTGCAGAAGTTCCTGCAGGACTGCCAGGAGGTGAGCGAGCGAGCGCGGGGCGGTCGGTACCCGCGGCTCGCGACCTTTTGCCCGCTGAGCGTGTGGCGCTGCCCCTTGTGCCCAGCTGTCCTTGTGGATCAACGAGAAGATGCTGACGGCTCAGGACATGACGTACGACGAGGCGCGCAACCTCCACAGCAAGTGGCTCAAGCACCAGGCCTTCATGGCCGAGCTGCAGTCCAACAAGGAATGGCTGGACAAGATCCAGAAGGTCAGCAGCGCCTTCTCGGGCGGTTCCGCCGGTTGACAAAATTTTGGGCCACGGAGAACTGACAGTAGACTCGGCGAACTCCCATTTTGTTTATTTTGAAGAGCAGCAGCTTCGGTGCTTAATTTCTTCACTGAGCAGTTTTACGACAACTGCAGCTACTAGTACTAAAACACGCACATAACAATACTAAACATGAGCAGAAAGAACTGAGAAACAATTTAGACCAGTTTTATCCACGAAGCGGCTAGTCCCGTGTAGTACGTTATGATCCATCTATCCCGTTTTATGAGCCGGTTCTCCTCGCGCGGGTTGTGGGAGTGCCGGAGCCTATCCCAGCTATCGAGTTGGGGGGGGGGGCACCCTGAACTGGTCGCCGCCCAATCGCGGGACACATAGAATTAAAAATTAGTGCACGCTTTTGGGATGCGGGAAGAAACCGGAGAATCGCACAGGCGCGTCGAGAGCACGGAAACTCCACACAGGTGGGGCTGGGATTCGGACCTTGACCCTCAGAATTGTGAAGCAAACATTCTCACCGGTTTCGCCCACCGTGCCGCCGTCGGAATTCATACTAATTATTATTCTATGGCGTTATTTGTCAACATTTTTGCCATATTATGCTTGATCACATTTTGGACTTTGAGCACTTTTGCGCTCCGCTGATGGCAGTGTTTGGAATCCCTCTCGTGTAATATGACAAAAAAATGGAGTCGTACCACTTAGATTATAGTTCCAATTCCAACACATGGCAGCCAGTCCGTCGTTTGACTTTGCACTTTTGTTTTGCGACCTCATGTTGGTATCGGCGGCTGTTATTGGACGGATTTGATGACAGTTTGGAGTTAGACCACTAGTGCGGCGGCCATTGAGACCCGTATTAAATGATGAAAATGGACGTATTCCACTGTACTTTCTAGTTGAGTTGTTTTTATGTATTCCTCGTCTTTTATGAAATCGGTCAGATTTGAGGGAAAATGGACTTAGCCCGCTCTAGTTCTCAGCAGCTCAATTGCGCAGGACGGCAACGCGCTGATGGCGGAGAAGCCCGAGACGGAGGGCGTCGTGCGAGAGAAGCTGGCGTCCCTCAAGAAGATGTGGGACGAGCTGGAGTCCACCACGCAGACCAAAGCCAAATGCCTGTTCGACGCCAACAAGGCGGAGCTGTTCGCGCAGAGCTGCGCCGACCTGGACAAGTGGCTGGCCGAGATGGACGGGCAGCTGCAGTCCGACGACTACGGCAAGGACCTGACGTCCGTCAACATCCTGCTCAAGAAGCAGCAGGTCGGTTCCCCCTCGGCTTGGACCCGGAACGTTCTCTTCTATTTTGCGGATGACGGATTAGTTGTTCGGAGGCCTCGCTCAAGTCAGTTGGGAAATATTCCCCCTTTTTCCGGAGTTTCCCCCGGAAAGCAGTCCGTCGACGCTTTCAATTTCCATCTTTGCGGGTCTGGCAGATGCTGGAGAGCCAGGTGGAGGTCCGGCAGAAGGAGGTGGTGGAGCTGCAGAGCCAGTCGCACGACCTGAGCCGCGAAGGTGAAGGCGACGGCTCGGACGAGGCGGACGGCCGGCGCCGCGGCGTGGAGAGCAAGTTGGCGGCGTTGCAGGAGCCGCTCAAGAGCCGCAGGGACAACCTGATGGCCTCCAGGGAGATCCACCAGTTCAACCGCGACGTGGAGGACGAGATCGTACGCGCCGCATCCTCCTTGCTTGCTTTCCTCACCTTTTCTTGTCCCGTTTTCTTCATTCTTTGTCCTCCTCCCCTTTTCCCCCCCTTCTCTCTTGTACTTTCCCCTCCCGTTCACCTTCTTGTTGCGCTCTGTCCTTTTCTAGCTGTGGGTGGAGGAGAGGATGCCCCTGGCCACGTCCACGGACCACGGCCACAACCTCCAAACGGTGCAGCTCCTCATCAAGAAGAACCAGGTAGGATTCTGGCCCGGTCTTCCTCTGTCGTGAGCCGAAGGAACCCGAACGTCTCGCGCTCCCCCCACCGCCCGCAGACCCTCCAGAAGGAGATCCGGGGCCACCAGCCGCGCTACGACGACATCTTCGAGCGCAGCCGGCACGTCCTGCGGGACGAGCGGCCGTCGGGCGAGCCCATCCGCCGGCGGCTGGACGAGCTGCGTGCGCTGTGGGAGCGGATCCGAGAGGAGACGGAGAAGCGCCACGCCCGCCTGAGCGAGGCCCACGAGGCCCAGCAGTACTACTTCGACGCGGCCGAGGCCGAAGCCTGGATGAGCGAGCAGGAGCTTTACATGATGTCCGAGGAGAAGGCCAAGGTCCGATCCTGACGCCGACGCATCTCTTACCGTCTCGCGCTTGTTAGCGTGTTAGCTCTCAGGCCGCGTTTGTGTTGCACCGTCAGGAACAGAATTAGCTGCGACGGGACCCTCGGTTGGGAAAATGTCTGTCCCGTGGGCCGTTGCACTTGCAAATCTGAACAGTCGAGCACGAAAAATCACGTGCGTAAAATTTGCTTAGAGTAGAAATGCGTAGATATTGAAAGGCGTCGCTTATTTTGTGTAGTCTTGGCCAATGTTCCCGCTAAGCTGCGCCACTGTGCAATTGCGCACTTGTCGCGCACTCTCAACGCACACGAAAACCGATCCAGCGCAGTGAAACACTTTTTTTTTTTTTTTTTTTAACACGGAAGCACACGGTCTCTCCTCAGCTTACTTCAACTTCCTAGTTTACCTGACACCGCCCCCCTCTGCTCTTAAAGGGGTACACTTATAATAAACCAAACACACAGGCCCGACTTCATATCTGCGGGGGTGACTGGTGGACCACACCCGTAACTCGATATCCGCGGGCACGACTGACCACACCCGTACATTTTTCAAATGTGAGTGATTTTAAAAACAATAATATCCAGGTAATTTTGCAGTAGTTTTCATATGTTTTTATTTAAATTCCATTGATGCTTATGTGAATTGCAAATTGCACATGGACACAAAGTTGAGGTCCGCATCGGATGGAGCACAAAACTATAGATAGCAGGAAGAAAAGTGGGCAGCGTTGGATGAGCAGTTGTGCAGTTGAAACGGCAGCAGCATAAACATTCATGAATACATCAAATCATAAAGGAAAAGTAGCAGATGAATGCGAGCAAAAAGCAGCGGGTGTAGTTTTTGTTTGGTTGGTTTTTGGGGCTTCAGGACGAGCAGAGTTCCGTGGCCATGTTGAAGAAGCATCAGATCCTGGAGCAGGCGGTGGAGGACTACGCCGACACCGTCCACCGACTGTCCGCCACCAGCCGAGGCCTGGTGGCCGCCGAGCACCCCGACAGGTACCCGCCCGCCCACCCCGTCCCCCACCCCGCCCGACAATCGCCAGACCGCCATCCCGCCTCCCTCCCCCCGCAGCGAGCGCGTCGGCATGCGTCAGTCGCAGGTGGACAAGCTGTACGCCGGGCTGAAGGATCTGTCGGAGGAGCGGCGGGGGAAGCTGGACGAGCGCTTCCGCCTCTTCCAGCTCAACCGGGAGGTGGACGACTTGGAGCAGTGGATCGCCGAGAGGGAAGTGGTGGCCGGATCGCACGAGCTGGGGCAGGACTACGAGCACGTCACCGTGAGTCGAATAGCACCCAACGGGGGTTTTCCGGATTTTTGGGCCGCTCCTGAGTTAGTTTCTCGTAGTGTGACGACGCCCCAATGTCCTTTGACCCCGTTGCATGAGTTGCAAGACGCTGAGCAGCCTGCGTTTCCGATCTCGGGTCGCCCCAGATGCTGCAGGAGCGCTTCCGAGAGTTCGCCCGCGACACGGGCAACATCGGGCAGGAGCGCGTGGACGGCGTGAACCGGCTGGCGGACGAGCTGATCAACGCGGGCCACGGCGACGCCGCCACGGTGGCCGAGTGGAAGGACGGCCTGAACGAGGCCTGGGCCGACCTGCTGGAGCTGATCGACACGCGCACGCAGATCCTGGCCGCCTCCTTCGAGCTGCACAAGTTCTACCACGACGCCAAGGAGATCCTGGCGCGCATCCTGGACAAACACAAGAAGCTGCCCGAGGAGCTGGGCCGGGACCAGAACACGGTGGAGACGCTGCAGAGGATGCACACCGCCTTCGAGCACGATATCCAAGCGCTCGGCACGCAGGTGGGAAACGTCGGGCCGGTAGGGCCAGTCGCCGCGTTCGAAACCGGGCGAGGCGGGTGTGCCAAACCTGCTTAACGTCAATATCTTCATTCCTATTTTGGGCATTTTAATCCTCTCATTAACGCCTTTCATTTATTGTTTTAAACAAAAATTAAGTCAATTGCGTCCATTTGATGAAGTTAATTATAATTACACTATAAAATTGCCATTTTGAAGTAGTGATTATTTGAAGGAATCCTTCAATTTCATTGTCAAAAACTGACGCTTTGATTCTGTCGAGTGTCGACTGAATTTACTGAGCAAGACGAAATGTTGTAATTTGGGAGCGACGGCGTGATCCCCAGACGTGACACCCCCCCCCCCCCCCCATCTCCTTTTTGCCGTTTCAGGTGCGCCAGCTCCAGGAAGACGCCGTCCGCCTGCAGTCGGCGTACGCCGGAGATAAAGCGGACGACATCCAGAAGCGGGAAGGAGAGGTCAGCAAAAGCCGACGCCTCGCACGCACGTTATTTGATTTAGTTTTTTCCACGTGCAGTCCGTTGCGGCGGTCTGAGGGCTCCCCCGTGCTGAAAAGTCTCCTTGTGATTAATGTGCATGAGTTACTGGCAGGGGAACTCTGGGTTTGTAGTAGGCGCTTACCGGGAAATCCCCCGGTCTCATAGTTCCCCTTCTAAGCTAACATATGTTATATCCTAACCTGAAAATAAGAGTTGACAAAAAAAAAATATATGTACACACATATGGACGTTCGCTGTGTTCGTCTTTCCGAGACGAACATGAACGCTCGGCGACAAGTTGTCGAATGGCACACGTTGAAGCACGGATGGGGATGTTTCAGACTGGCCTGAAGTTTAGAAAATGTACGCGCATGCGCATTAATCACAAGGAGACTTTTCAGCACGGGGGAGCGCTCAGACTGTCACGCCGGCTGGGCCCCGAACACCCCGGGTTTGCGGGGGTCCGCCCCGCAACGCATCGACATCCGTAACACTTCATTCAGTTCAGGCCTCCAACTGAGTCCTGTTATCCAGATGACTGCGCTACACACACAATGAAAATGTTTTTTTTTTTTTTTTTCCCTGATCTAATTTTAATTGTCATTTAATTTTCAGTTACTTAAATAATTTAAGTAAATAACATGAATTAATTTAATTTTAAATTTCACCACAGACAGAATGAAATATTTTTTTCCCTGATCTAATTTTAATGTAATTTAATTTTCAATTAATTAAATAATTTAATTTAATAAAATTAATTAATTTGATTTAAAATTTTGCCCTGTTTTCCAGATGACTGCACTACAAACAGAATGAAATGTTTTTATTTTTCCCTGATCTAATTTTAATGTAATTTAATTTTAAATTAGTTAAATAATTTAATTAAATAAAATTAACTAATTTAATGTTAAATTCCACTACACACAGAATGAAATATTTTTTTATTTTTCCCTGATCTAATTTAAATTTAATTTTAAATTAATTAAATAATTTAATTAAATAAAATTTATTAATTTACTTTTAAATTTTATCCAGTTGTCCAGATGACTGCACTACCCACAGAATGAAATATTTTTTTTATTATTCCCTGATCTAATTTTAAATTAATTAAATAATTTAATTAAATATAATTAAATAATTTAATAGAAAATTTTTGTTTTCAAAACTCACATTTCAGCTTGTCAAGAATTTGAATATGACTTCAAAAAATATGTCAGAGTTTTCAAAATAGGCATAGTATTTTCTCCATCTCGTCGCCACCTTCTGTCCAAATGTGATCCCGTTTTGTTACGGAATTGGACACGCGACGAACTCATTTGACGTGTTGAAAGTAACTCGGGAGGAAATCTTAACTGTTTTGAAACTCCGCCTCTTTCCTCGCTCGATTGGTTGGGATTGATTGATTGATTGATCGAGAAGATCTTGTTTTTCTTTTTTTTTTTTTTTAAGCCAGTTAGCAGCGCAAATTGTTTGGTTAGCTTTGATGAGCTCTTATCGTCATATATTTCGGTCATGAGACGTGTAATAGGAAAAAAAATTGATGATGATGATGATGATGCTGATGATGATGAAGGTGACGATTGTCGGCTGTATTCCGTTTGTCTTCCTCCCGCCTCTGCAGAAGCGAAAGGGAGAGGTGAGATTAGTTTTTGCATCGCCGTGGCTGCGCTGCCTCATTTTCGACATCAATTTTCCACGCTTTTTTTTTTTTTTTTTATATATTTTTACCTGGACTAAAATGACACATTTTAGTCGGCGTCGCGCTTCGGCTTTGATTTTTTTTTGGTCGGCTCTGTTCTGGATTTTTCTTGTTTTTTTTTTTCACCCGTCCAGGAGGGCAAAGCAAACAACTTTTGTTCGTTTGCAAAATACACTCGCCGTGTATTTGGAACACTTTAATACTTTCTTGCTTCACGCACACGTTTATTTGGACTTTAGTGTTCATGTACCATGTACATGCATAGTACGCACTTATGTACTCACTTTGGTACATAAGTGTAACATTGACGAGTACCGTCATTGCCGGCCTACAGATCCCACCTGGTTATTAGCCTCACCTAGTACAATTATGTAACGGAAATAGCATTTGGTACACACATACGCCGCAGCTGTGTAAAAGCCGCAAGTGCCCACATTGAAACCCACATCGGAGCAAGACGGTACACAAGAGATTAACGCTAGCGCCGCCGCGCTATCGCCAGATCTGCCATGCTAACAGGGCTGCTTAAAAAATATTAATTAATATTTACAAATAGAGACGGTACACAGAGTTTAACGCTAGCGCCGCCATGCTAATGCTAACGCGAGCGCTATCAGGGCCGGTTTGAAAAAAAAACATCGGTAAAAATCACTGAGACACGGCAGTAACACTGAAAATGAAATGAAAATGTTACCTTGTAAAATGATTTCAAACTGATCACATTTCCAATAGCTGGCTAGAAATGGCTGCCTAGAATTCACCGTCTAAATTCGATGTTAAGAAGGCAGGGTTACTTCAGGTCAGAACCCGAACACCCAGCCAATCCAGTTACGTGACGTCACATACTAAGAAAGCGTAACTGGATTGGCCGGTTGTTAGACCGGTGAATTTCAGACGGCGAATTGTAGCCAGTTGAATCTCAGGAGACTGAAAATATATCATAATAAATATATAATAAAATATATTTGAATTTTAAGGGTTGATTTTAAGTGCCCACATTGAAACCCACCTTGAAACAGGAGATATTTACAAAGAAAGGCGGTACACAGAGAGCTTAACGCTAGCACTGTCGCGCTAACGCTTGCGCAGCGCTAACAGGTCCGGACCAGGTAAAAGTCACTTCCTCGGCACATATATTCCACCGGTCTCACTCTTAGGTTTTTCGCTCAAGTGCCCCCTTGCGGCCAAATTAGCAGCATCACCGCATAAACCGCAGGGTTGAAAGCGTGTGGGAAAAAGTCGCGGCTTATCGGCCGGAAATTACGGTAGTTGATTCAAAACCCTGTCACGTAAATACAGATATTTGTTTCTAATTGTTGTACACGTTTGAAGATAATTGCTGATGACCCGCAAATACAGAACTACTGAACTCGCGTACTTCGTACTGAACTGTGGAGATGTAGCATTAAACCGGTTTTCACCTTTTTTTGAGGGGGTTGCTAAAGCAGACCCTGCGGCATGAGTCACCCCATCCCCGCTATATAATCGCTTGCATGCTAGTCTGCGTGCGCGGATGCTTTCGAGCGCCTTGTTGTTGCCGGCGAGAGCGCGAGGAAGTCACTTGCGTGCGAGAACTCGCTCCACTGAAAACACTTCAAAAGGATTTATGGAGATGTCAAATCAAATAAAAGATGGCCGACAAAGTAGCGGGCATTTTTCCGGGACTCGTCATCGTACGTGACTGGCAGTCGATGGCCGCTGCGCTTTCCGCACGTTTGCCCAACACGTACGCGGCGTTTGCGTTTTGCGTTTGCGGAGCCTCATTTTATTTCCACACCGATTTTACATATTCTCCCCCCCCCCCCCTCCCCTCGTTGGCAGGCTTGTAAACAACACTGCTCACTGCTTTGTGTCATGTTGACAAGACGTTTATCCATCCATCCATCCATTTTTCTTAGCCGCTTATCCTCACGAGGGTCGCGGGAGCGCTGGGGTCTATCCCAGCTGTCAACGGGCTAGAGGGCGGGGCACACCCTGAACTGGTCGCCAGCCAATCGCAGGGCACAAGGAGAAAAACAGTCGCACTCACAATCACACCTACGGGCAATTTATCAATGTTGCGTGTTTTTGGGATGTGGGAGGAAACCGGAGTGCCCATCCGGAGAAAACCCACACAGGCACTGGGAAAACATGCAAACTCCACACAGGCGGGTCCGGGATCGAACCCCGGACCTCGGAACTCTGAGGCCGACGCTTTACCAACCCTGCCACGTTTATTTTGACCTTTGACCTTTGAAAGGTCAACGCGGAGCCGCTTTGCGTTCGTTGTCGTTTACCTGTCCAGAGTCCAGTTTCAAGTCAGCCGGGCGAACCATTTGACAATTTGTCAACGAAATGGTCTTCGTCATCGCATATTCCAGATCGTCAACTCCGATGCGACGTGGACTCCATTTTTAAAATGAGGAAAAAGATGAAAAAAAAAAAAAAACCGCATCGCATCAATTGGGATCATCATCATCTTCTCGCCAACGTTTTTTTCTTCGTTCCCGGCGGCCGCCACGGCGACGTCGACTCGAAAGTCTCGCTGGACGCGGCGTGGCCGAAAGCGACGAGAAGGTTCGAGGCTGAGCGTTTTGGCGGCGCGTGTTGTCTTCAGGTTCTGGAGGCCTGGAAGAACCTGCTGGAGGCGGCGGAGGGCCGGCGGGGGAAGCTGGCCGACACGGGGGACAAGTTCCGCTTCTTCAGCCTGGTGCGAGATCTCATGCTGTGGATGGACGACGTCATCCGGCTCATCGAGGCGCAGGAGAAGCCGCGGTACGCAATTCAGTTCCGTTCCACTTCGACTCAAAAGCAACACTTTTCAAAACATTTAGAGACTGAAAAGTCACTTGATTCGACACGTTTTCGCTTCTTTCAATCTCAATTTTTACCTGCAATATGAAGATTTTTTTTTTTTAATCATTTCTCCATTGTGCGACAAATTAAGAAAAAAAAATCCAGATGAAGATTTTTTTAAAATGATTTCTTCATTGTGCGACAAGAAAAAAAAATTCCATATGAAGATTTTTAAAAATTATTTCTCCATTGTGCGACAAATTAAGAAAAAAAATCCAGATGAAGATTTTTTTAATTATTTCTCTGTTGTGCAACAAATGAAGAAAAAAAAATTCCAAATGAAGATTTTTAAAAATTATTTCTCCATTGTGCGACAAATTAAGAAAAAAAATCCAGATGAAGATTTTTTTAAAATGATTTCTTCATTGTGCGACAAGGAAAAAAAATTCCATATGAAGATTTTTTAAAATTATTTCTCCATTGTGCGACAAATTAAGAAAAAAAATCCAGATGAAGATTTTTTTAAAATGATTTCTTCATTGTGCGACAAGAAAAAAAAATTCCATATGAAGATTTTTAAAAATTATTTCTCCATTGTGCGACAAATTAAGAAAAAAAATCCAGATGAAGATTTTTTTTAATTATTTCTCTGTTGTGCAACAAATTAAGAAAAAAAAATTCCAAATGAAGATTTTTAAAAATTATTTCTCCATTGTGCGACAAATTAAGGAAAAAAAATTCCAGATGAAGATTTTTTTTAAATGATTTCTTCATTGTGCGACAAGAAAAAAAATTCCATATGAAGATTTTTAAAAATTATTTCTCTGTTGTGCAACAAATTAAGAAAAAAAAATTCCAGATGAAGATTTTTTTTAAATTATTTCTCCAATGTGCGACAAAAAAAATTCCATATGAAGATTTTTTTTACTATTTCTCCATTGTGCGACAATTTAAGAAAAAAAATCCATATGAAGATTTTTTTCAATTATTTCTCCATTGTGCGACAAATTAAGAACAAAAAATCCATATGAAGATTTTTTTGTAAATGATTTCTCCATTGTGCGACAAATTAAGAAAAAAAAATTTCATATGAAGATTTTTTTTAATTATTTCTCCATGTGCGACAAGAACAAAAAATTCCATATGAAGATTTTTTTTAATTATTTCTCCATTGTGCAACAAATTAAGAAAAAAAATTCCATGTGAAGATTTTTTTTAATTATTTCTGCATTGTATGACAAATTAAGAAAAAAAAATTCCAAATTGAAGATTTTTTTTTCAATTATTTCTCCATTCTGCGACAAATTAAAAAATACATATTTCCATTCATTTTCCGGTTTGGTCCATAATATGTCATCCATTTCGAAAGTAAATGCGAATGTTTGGAAACGTGAAGAACGACGAATATAATATTTTCTATTCTGCGAACACGGACAAGCACAGACAATGGGAGAATAATTTTTGCTGAGAGGCTGAAATTTTCAGCGCTGATACATATTTACGTTCGCTCTCTCTCTCTACCTAATGCTACCGTTATCCCCCCCGATATTGTCGATTAAATATTAAATAGTCCTCAAGTACGGACGGCTAAAAAAAAGCGTGAAAGAAGTCTCGAGGTTTTCGGAATCTCCCCCCGCTGCGTGGTCTGCCGTTGCCGTAGTAACGCCCGCCTACGTTGTGCGCGCGCAGCGACGTGTCGTCGGTGGAGCTGCTGATGAACAACCACCAGGGCATCAAGGCCGAGATCGACGCGCGCAACGACAGCTTCAGCGCCTGCATCGAGCTGGGGAAAGCCCTCCTGGCCCGGAAGCACTACGCCGCCGCCCAGGTGGGACGTTCTGTACCTCCGATGCAAAAATTGCAAATCAATGAATTCAACGTTGTAATATCAGATCGCCCAAAATGGTCTAAAATCATGTATTATGTCTACAGTCTACTTCAATATTTTCAATGAATTCATTCAATGTTAAATTCATTCAGCTCTAAAATCGGACTACAGTACAACCGCGCTTCTCTCCCACGATCCGTTCCAGAAAGCGGTCCGAGAAGCGAGTTGTTCGAAAACCGAATCGATATTTCCCATTACAATTAATGGAAAAAGAAATAATGCGTTCCAAGCCTTACAAAGTTGGCTTTTTAAAGTATTTGAACTTTTCCTGATAATAAACTGCATAGCAGAAATACATGTATAGTTGAAATTCTTTATATAATAAAAAGATTTCAGAAATATATATTTTATTTTATTGCTTTAAATGTATACTTTAGTCGTAGAGTAAGCTAGGCTGAGAGTGCATTATTTGTTGCGACTCGGCCCACAGCCATGTAAACTTTTTTTTTTAATTAACAAAAGTGTAGAATAACTTTAAACAACAATAATAAGGGGGAAAAAAGCAAAAAAATATATATTAAAAAAAAAAAAAAAAGTAAGCATTAACTGGTAACCCGAGTTAACGAAATCTTTGAAACAAAATAAACAAAAATGGGTTAGAAATGCTTACGAGCTAAGAGCATTATTAAAGTCCACAAGAAAAAAATCGAATCTCTTCGGTCGGTCCCTAAAAATGGACTTGATTCTTCTTCTTCTTTTCCTTTCGGCTTGTCCCGTCAGGGGTCGCCACAGCGTGTCATCTTAGATGAACGCATATTTTGTTTGATCAGACTGAAATATTTGCTTAAAATGAGATGTTTACGTCCCGCCGTTGTCGTTGGGACGCGTGAACGCTCGAAAGTCCGCAGTTGGCCGACTTTGTGTGCGCGTGTGTGCAGATCAAAGAAAAGTTGCTGCAGCTGACGGACAAGCGAAAAGAGATGATTGACAAGTGGGAGGACCGGTGGGAGTGGCTCCGACTGGGTGAGCGCCGGCGTCCGATCGCGGCGTTCCGAACGGGAGATGTTTTGACGCCTGTGTGTACGGCGGCGGCGGCCCGCAGTGCTGGAGGTGCACCAGTTCTCGCGGGACGCGGGCGTGGCCGAGGCCTGGCTCCTGGGCCAGGAGTCGTACTTGTCCAGCCGCGAGATGGGCCAGAGCGTGGACGACGTGGAGAAGCTCATCAAGCGCCACGAGGCCTTCGAGAAGTCCGCCGCCACCTGGGAGGAGCGATTCGCCGCCCTCGAGAGGTTGACCACGGTGAGGCGGAACGCGCACCCTTCGCAAAACCCACAACGGAGACAATCTGATTGCTCAAGTGTTGGCCTCACAGTTCTGAGGACCCGGTTCGAACCCCGCCCCGCCCGTGTGGAGTTTGCGTGTTCTCCCCCTGCCTGCGTGGCTTTTCTCCGGGTGGGCACTCCGGTTTCCCCCCCACATCCCAAAAGCGTGCAAAATTATTTGGAACACTAAATTGCCCGTAGGTGTGATTGTGATTGCGGCTGTTTGTCTCTTATGTGCCACGTGATTGGCTGGCGACCAGTTCAGGGTGTCCCCCGCCTCCTGCCCGTTGACAGCTGGGATAGGCTCCGGCACTCCCCGCGGCCCTCGTGGGGATAAGCGGCAAAGAAAACGGATGGATGGATAGCTCAATATGAAGATTTTTTTTTTATTATTTCTCCATTATGTAACAAATTAGTAAAAAAAAATTCCATAAGATTTTTTTTAATTATTTCTCCAATATGCAACAAATTAGTAAAAAAAAATTCCATAAGATTTTTTTTAATTATTTCTCCATTGTGCGACAAATTAAGAAAAAAATTCCATATGATTTTTTTTAATTATTTATCCATTATGCAACAAATTAGTAAAAAAAAATTCCATACGATTTTTTAAAATTATTTCTCCATTGTGCGACAAATTAAGAAAAAAAATTCCATATAAAGATTTTTTTTAATTATTTCTCCATTATGCAACAAATTAGTAAAAAAAAATTCCATAGGATTTTTTTTAATTATTTCTCCAATGTGCAACAAATTAGTAAAAAAAAAAAAATTCCATATGATTTTTTTTATTATTATTATTTCTTCATTGTGCGACAAATTAAGGAAAAAAAATTCCATATGAAGATTTTTCCACTCGGCTTTGGGTGTACCTGGTATTTTGGGATACTGAAAGTATTACGTGGAGGTGTTTATCGTACGGCGCAAATTGTAGATATCCATCCATCCATTTTCTTAGCCGCTTATCCTCACAAGGGTCGCAGGGGATGCCGGAGCCTATCCCAGCTGTCATTGGGGAGGAGGCGGGGTACACCCTGAACTGGTCGACAGCCAATCACAGGCCACATTCAGTCAGAGCCGCACTCAAAATCACACCTTGGGGCAATTTAGAGTGTCCAATCAATGTTGTTGGGATGTGGGAGGAAAACCGGAGTGCCCACCCGGAGAAAAGCCACGCGGGCACGGGGAGAACGTCGAAACGCCACACAGGCTGGGATTGAACCCGCGACCTCAGAACTGTGAGTATACGATTAGCTTCTCTCTTCACTCCCAATGTCCAAATCAAATCCGGACTGTGAATTTGTTGACATTTTTGGAATCTCGCATCCCACTTTGAACATCTTCATCCCCTTGTTTATTATTGCTCCCCCCGCCCCCCGATTTTGATTCATTTTTTTTTTCCATCTGTTCAATAAATAGCAGTGAGTCTTTTTACATGCCGCACGTCCACCCGGAAGAGTTTCACGTTGCGTCCTAACGTGTGCGCGCGTTGACGCCCTCAGATGGAATTACTGGAAGTGAGAAGAAGGCAAGAGGAAGAAGAGAAGAAGCAGCAGCCGCCGAGCGCCGAGGAGTCGGCCGCCGCCGCCGCCGCCGGGCAAAGGTGAGCCCGAACGCTATTGGCGGGCTTCCCCGTCGGAGGAATATTAAAAATGTCATCCTCAACTCAAGCAAACGGTCATTCAGAAAGAGCGGAAGACGATCCAGTCGGGTCGATGTCGTTGATGCGTCGTCTCCATGTGCGTGATCGTTTTATTCCAAGTTGAATCTTGACGGATTTGGATTGGATGAAAGGTGTTGACTAGTCAGGCTTATTAAAAAGATAAACAATATTTCCTGTTAACACAAAAACAAAACAAAGTCAAGTTGTGATAATCCATATTTGTAGACTGATTTATCTTTTTTTTTTGTTTCCCGACGGGTTTAAATCGTTTTCATTTCCTGCACTTCGCCTTTCAAATTGCATTGTTGGAATTATTTTTTTTTTTTATTTCATCCAATTCATTGATTAATAAAAAAAAAAAGTCATCTACAGATTGATTATTAATATCTTCGCTGGTTGTGGCAATGTTGTTATAACGATGACAATTGTAAATGTGCTCATGGGCGACGTTGACAAACGCTTGTGTTGTTTTTTTTTTGTGCATTTGTGTGTGTTCAGGGACGGCGAGGCGCCGACCCAGAACGGGCTGAGCAGCGAGCTGGACTCGGCCAGGGTTAGTTACCGCTCGCCCGCCTACCAGCAATACTGCAACACCCGAAACCCGCAGATGCGCAGGCACGCGGCGCCGCAGTAACGTTTGGGAATTCTCGATTTGGGCAATCGAGGCCGCCGCAAAAGTGAACGCTTTGAAAAAGTTGACAGCGCAAATGGATTTCAGATCCTAATCGTAGAGATCACGTCAAATACCGTAATTGCCGGCCTACGGAGCGCACCTGGTTGTAAGCCTCACGCAGTACATTTGTAAAGGAAATACCATTTGGTACATGACGTAGGCCACAGCCGTGTAAAAGCCGCAAGTGCCCACATTGAAACACAAGATATTTAAAAAAAGAAATACTGTACACAGAAAATTTAATGCCAGTGCCGCCGTGCTAATGCTAACGCTAGCACCGCCGTGCTAACGCTAGCGCTAACGGGGCCGGTAAAAAAAAAACATCGGTAAAAATCACTGAGACACTCCAGTAACACACTCACGCGGCGCTAAGTGCCCACATTGACGCCCACATTGAAACACAAGATATTTACAAATAAAGACGGTACACAGAGTTTAACGCTAGCGCCCCTGTGCTAACGCTAGCACTAACAAACTAACTCAGTTGGAAAAAAAAACATCAGTAAAAATCATGACACGGCGAAGTGCCCACATTGAAGCCCACACTGAAACAGGAAATATTTACAAATAAAGACGGTACACAGAGTTTAACTCTAGCGCCGCCGTGCTAACGGTAAAGCTGCTACGCTAACGCTAGCGCTGTGCTAACGCTAGTACCGCTGTGCTAACGGTAGCGCTAACAGTGCCAGTTAAAAAAAAATGGTAAAAATCACTAAGAGACAGCAGGCAGCAAGTGCCCACATTGAAACACGAGATATTTACAAATAAAGACGGTACACAGAGTTTAACGCTAGCGCCCCTGCGTTAACGCTAGCACCGCTGTGCTAACGCTAGTGCTAACAGGGCCTGTTAAAAAACAAAAAAAAACGATAAAAATCATTGAGAGACGGCAGTCACACGCTCGCGCAGCGCTAAGTGCCCACATTGAAACACGACATATTTACCAATAAAGACGGTACACAGAGTTTAACGCTAGTGGCGCGCTAACAGGCCTGGTTAAAAAAAAAAAAAAAAAAAAAAATCGCTGAGACACAGCAGTAACACGCTCGCGCAGCCAGACCGGTAAAAGTCACTTCCTCGGCACACATATTCCACCGGTCTCACTCTTACCTTTTCCGCTCGAGTGCCCCCTTACGGCAGCGTCGAAAGCGTGTGAAAAAAGTCGCGTCTCATAGGCCGGAAATTACGGTCGTTCCCTTCCCAATTGATTGCTTGGTGCGAAACGATGCTGGCGTCAAAGTCGAGATGCAGTTGTGCATTTCTTTTGTTTTGTTTTTTGTTTTTGTTTCTTTTGTGCGTGCGCACATGTAGTCGGCGTTGATTCTCTCCCTCCTTTCTTTGTGTTTTCCTTCTTTTCCTCCCGCCCCCACTCCAGGCCGACCCCCCCGCCCTCCTGTCCACCCAGCTCTTAATGTCTTTTCTCCTCCTTTACGTTGTCCTCTACAAACTCATCAACACGTGAGCGCCCCACCGTAGCCGCTTAGCGATCCGCCTTAATGTCACGGAAGACTTTCGAGCGCGAATAAAAATCGAGGACGCGCATTTGAAGTTGCTCGATGTGACGCGGACACCGTCGTCGCCTTCACCCCCCTTTTGTGTGTATTTTTGGTTTGGTTTACTGTTTTAATTTTTGTTGTCGTCTCGTTGCTGTCATCATTCTAAATGTTTTGATTGTCTTTTATTTCTTCACCACCCCCCCCCCGACCCCGCCCCTTGTTGCATGTTGCCACGTCATCTCCACTAACAACCCAAATAAAACTTGTCAAGTGTCCCAACACCAACGTCACCCTCCACTTCATGCTCGTGTCTGTGTGTGTGCGTGCGTGCGTCCGCGTGATGTTTGTGTGTTTGGCGTTTAGCCGTCCGGCCCTTTCCTTTGCCGCTTATCCTCACGAGGGTCGCGGGGAGCGCCGGAGCCTATCCCAGCTGTCATCGGGCAGGAGGCGGTGTACACCCTGAACTGGTTGCCAGCCAGTCGCAGGGCACCTCGGGACAAACAGCCGCACTCACAATCACACCTAGGGGCAATTTAGACGACGCAATTAATCCATCCACCCAGCCGTTTTTTTTTTTTTTGCCGCTTATCCTCACCAGGGTCCCGGGGAGTGCCGGAGCCTATCCCAGCTGTTATCGGGCAGGAGGCGGGGTACACCCTGAACTGGTTGCCAGCCAGTCGGAGGGCACCTCGGGACAAACAGCCGCACTCACAATCACACCTAGGGGCAATTTAGAGTGTCCAATTAATCCATCCACCCAGCTGTTTTCTTTGCCACTTATCCTCACGAGGGTCGCGGGGTGTGCTGGAGCCTATCCCAGCTGTCATTGGGCAGAAGGCAGGGTACACCCTAAACTGGTTCCCAGCCAATCGCAGGGCACCTCGGGACAAACAGCCGCACTCACAATCACACCTCGGGGCAATTTAGACGACGCAATTAATCCATCCACCCAGCCGTTTTTTTTTTTTGCCGCTTATCCTCACCAGGGTCGCGGGGAGTGCCGGAGCCTATCCCAGCTGTTATCGGGCAGGAAGCGGGGTACACCCTGAACTGGTTGCCAGCCAATCGGAGGGCACCTCGGGACAAACAGCCGCACTCACAATCACACCTAGCGGCAATTTAGAGTGTCCAATTAATCCATCCACCCAGCTGTTTTCTTTGCCACTTATCCTCACGAGGGTCGCGGGGTGTGCTGGAGCCTATCCCAGCTGTCGACGGGCAGTAGGCAGGGGAAACCCAGAACTGATCTCCAGCCAACTTTTGAAACTGCACTCCGAGGTGCGTGTACTTTGTTTGCGCACGTACAACATGGGTGTGGCCTGTTTGGATGATGTCAACAACAGCCAGTTTCCTGAGTGAACAATTTTCGATAATCCTCAGACTCGCAGTCCCGGCAATTTAGCGAAAAGCATCATGGGTATCCAGAATTCTTTCCGGTGATGTTTTCAACGACAGGACTCGAGTTGTAGAAAACCAAGCTGAGCGTTGCTCTTTGCTTACATTTTGTTCTTGTGACTCTGGTTCTACGCGTGTGCTTTAGCTATCCGTTGCTAACTGTGGCTCTTTTTCGAAGGGGTCAGGCACCCAGTAAGGTTTGTTTTTCTGCTAAGAACAGGACCTCAACTGATCTGTGAGTCACTGCTGCCAATCATTTAGCCAGTAAAGCGAACCGCTTGTATCAGCGATGCGCAGGTGAGTAGTCGCACGACACTGAATACTTGCGACGAACTGAATCCGCCACGTAGTGAGGGATTGCACTTTATTCACCATCCAAATCGGTTGTTCGTAGGTGTTGCATATCCATGCATCCATTTTCTTAGCCGCTTATCCTCACGAGGGTCGCGGAAGTGCTGGAGCCAATCCCGGCTCTCAAAGGGCAGGAGGCGGGGTATATCCCGAGCTAGTGCCAGCCAATCGCAGGGCTGCATTTGTATATGTCATTTTATTTTCCCAACATGAAGCCTTTTGAAATGAATTGAATTAAATTTCGATATTCATATTTAGACCGATGTCAAAACATTTTGGGAGACAGCCTGTAATTTGTTGCAGTTGAAACAAGTAATTACACAAGTCATTTGTGTAATTACTGTACATATTAGATTGAACTCAACCACATTCATCTCTTGCTATATTTATCTTATTTGCATATGATATTATGATATGATATTCATAATCTGATGTTGTTGACGCTGCTGCGTTGGCGAAGTGCTTCCGTCAGCATTTTGGCTTGAAATCAAAGAGAAAGGAGGCGGGGTCTAAAGCTGTTTGACGGACGCGCCCGTCATCCAATGGGGACGCTTGTTGTAAAGATGCTATTTTAAAATGATTTTAGTGTTGACGCTTATATAGAACAATTTGGATTAAAGTCATATTTTCATTCTACAGCGACAATATGACTTGTCAACATTTCAAATCACATCAAGTATCATGTAAACATTTTTTATCATTTTAACACATTTCATCTTTTGTGTCAACTTCATTATTAATATTGCTTCATTGATGAAAAAAAAAATAATAATAATAATCTCGGTTCGTCCGGCGCTCGCTAGTTAGTCGGACCGGTCAGTCGGTCCGTGCGACTTTTTTCGCCGTTTGGACCTCAGCGTTTCCGGCGAGAACCTCGAGCGGGACGGCCCGCACCCTCCCCCCGTCCCGACCCGGCCCGGCCCGGCCAGAAGCCGAGCGCTTTCCAGTCGCCGTGGTAACCCGCCGAGCCGTGAGCATCTGCTTGGAGTGGGCGTGGCCTTGGCAATCGCACTTTTGTGGGATTGGATCATTTGTGACAATTTCGCTGCCTTCCGCTCGACTTGCATGAACGAGACGCCGCATCAGCTTCTCACGCGTCTCCTTCTTCTTCTTCTTCTTCTTCTTCTCTTCCTCCGCCCCTCGTGTGTGACTAAACCTGGACTTGGCGTAAACTCGGCCAAAACTGGACTAAACCTCGATCAGGAAAAATAAGGGGACTAAAACAGGATTAAACCTGCTCTGGGCTGGGACTAATCCTGGACTAAAGCAATCGAGGACTGCAACTTGTTTTTACAACAACTAAAAACTGATTGAACCAGGATCAAATCTGGTCTGAACAAACATTAAACCAGGCATGATGGAAAATTCAACATGAATTAACACACAATTAAGATTTGGCTAATCCTGGATTAATCCAGTCCATAACCAGGATTGGGCCAGTATTCAACTGGTGTTATACTAGGACCAAACGATCAATAAACCAGGATTAATCTGTTGGTACCCAAACTAAACCAGGATTAAACATTGACTGAAACTGAACCACACAAGAACCAGAACAGGACTGTTAGTGATTCAACCGCGACTCGACCTGGATTAACCAAGTACTTCATCAGAAATAGACCAGGACTAAACCAGGATGAAACATTGACAGAAACTGAATCATACAAGAACCAGAACAGGACTGTTGGTGAATTCAACCACTACTAGACCTGGATTAACCAAGTACTTAATCAGAAATAGACTAGGACTAAACCAGGATTAAACATTGACTGAAACAGAACCATACAAGAACCAGAAGAGGACCGTTCATGGATTCAACTGCTAATAGTCTTGGTTTAACAAAATACTTAATCAGAAATAGACCAGGATTTAATGAGGACTCAATTTGTAAAGACTGGATTTGGACTAGGACAGGGCAGGACAAAATTTTGATCATGTGTGAACAATATTTCAATCTGGATTAAAACATAAAAGGGCGGCACGGTGCTCGACTGGTCAGCACATCCAATTATCAAGCAGAAATGAGGCAGACTAAACCTGGATTAAAGGTACACGCAATTTGGAGTGTACCCGTGCGAAACCAGAACTGGACTAATCCTTGATTAAAGCAGGACGAAACAGGCATTAATCCGGGGGTGAGGACTAGAAACAGACCAGGGTCTAGCAAAATGTAAACCAGAATTAAGCATACACTGGACAAGGACTAGAGTACTGACTGGACTGAACCTTGATTAAACCAGAAGTGACCTCAGATCAAAAGAGGTACTGGCCTAGAATGAAACCAGGATTCAAGCATGGCAAAACTTGGACGAATCTGGTAGTAAAGAATAAATGACGCACGACTAAACCTTGATTTCTGGTAGACTCAAATTGGACCGCACCCGGACCAAAGCAGAACTGGACTTGAAAGAGGGACTAAACGCGGCTTTGTTCCTTGCCGGCGGTCGCTACGACGGCCTCCTGGATCTTTGGTGTCGGCGTTTGGCGAGTCTCGGTGGCGACGCTGTGATTGTGCTGTGCTCTGCATGCTGTCGCTCAGAAGCCAAAAATACAAACCCAACGATTCTAATATTACTCCTAATAATCCAAATCGTCAGATTGATGATGGACGGGGTCAGGCGGGGCCGTGCGATCTGACGGCGCTGCGCTGTTTCCAGGAGGACGGCGGCGTTGCCGAGGTGGCGAACGGCGCGTCGGAGCCCGCCGCCGCGGGGTCGCCCGAGGCGGCCCGCGAGGCCAAAGGCGGCCAGACGGCGGCCACACTGCCCGTCGGCGGCCGGCGGGAGGCGCCCTCCACCGCCTCGCAGATGGAAGGCTTCCTGCACCGCAAGCACGAGTGGGAGGCCCACAACAAGAAAGCGTCCAGCAGGTAACAAATCAAATCCAACGGTGTAATCGCTCATTTCCGTTGAAGAGTTCTGTGAATGCTGGGCGGGCGGGATTAAAGATTATAGAGGGGGTGGGCTGGGGGCGCCCCCTAGTGCTCCGGAGGTGTGACAGCTCGCCGATGTTGTCGCGCCGCCAGGTCGTGGCACCACGTCTTCTGCGTGATCAACCATCAGGAACTGGGCTTCTACAAGGACGCCAAGAGCGCCGCGCAGGGCATCCCGTACCACGGCGAGATCCCCGTCGGGCTCAAGGACGCCGCCTGCGAGGTGGCGCTCGGATACAAGAAGAAGAAGCACGTCTTCAAGCTCAAGTGAGTCCGTCGCTGATGTCGCGTCGCTCCGCTTGCCGTTCGGAACGTGTCTTTGAGTCCACTTTGATTCAGAAGTGTGTCTGATGAAGGCGTCTCGGATTCAATGTGGATTTCGGTGCCTCTTCATTACACCCTAAGAACCATCCGCGGGTGCCGGCCCGGATCTCTGGGGGGCTTTGTTTTAGCATTATGTCCCGTCGCGTAGGCCTCCGAGTCGTCAGACTCCGCCTCATTCCCGTCCGAAGAAACCTGCGAATATTCAACATTATTGACAGCCGCAGGTTCAAATCTGTACGGGAGCCCGCGAGCCGAGCCTTGGCGGCGGCGGAGGCCGTTAGCCGACTTCGTCAGACTCTGCATCATTCCTCTGGGAAGAACCATCCAAATATTCGACATTATTGACAGCCACGGGTTCATATCCGTATGGAGGTATTCCTCCGTCTTCCCGATCAACCGATACCGCTATTCCTTCATCAGACGAGGACGAATCCGAGAAATCAACGCTGGCAATGACTGCGTGGGAACATAACCGAGCACATGACACGTCACATCCGCTCATGTGACTCCCAAAATATTGGCGTTCAAAATTGCCGATATAAACACTCTTAGACGATATCTGATGAAAATCTTTATTTTACAGTTACAGTGACAAATGACACGGCCCGTCTGATACGTTGAGTGGACTTCCCCTTTAAGAGCGCCTTTCGAGTTAACACATTTCTGATTCCACGTGCGTATTATTTAACATTTTATCAGCGTGTGATTGAACAACTTTTCAGTCAACCGCTCTTTGATTTGAAGAACATCCAAGCCAAAATTGTCCAAGTGAACTTGTCTTGGGCGTACGTGGACGCGTCTCGGTCGTAGACGTTTGTTATCGACGGGACGCGTTTTTCAATCGAAAAATGCTTTCTGATTCGACTCATCTTTGGTTCGGCATTTGAGTCAAAACTGAACTTTGTTTGACTGGCTTTAGTGTGTCTCCCTAACATCTGCTCTTTGATCACTTCCAGAGTCACTGACGGCAACGAGTATCTCTTCCAAGCCAAAGATGATGTAAGTAACGAGTAACTAGCAGTGTTTGTAAGGTAGAAGCTAGCTAACAATGTTTGCGACGCCATAGCTGAAGGTGACCTTAACGTCGTTTTTGACGTTTGTTTTTTTGCGGCGCAGGAGGAGATGAACTCGTGGATCTCCACCATCTCGGCGGCCATCCTGGGCGAGAAGGGCGAGGTGACGCCGAGCGGCCACAGCACGCCGGCGCCGGCGGCCCGCGCCCACACCATGCCGGCCTCGGCGAGTCGCTCGACCACCGTGCCGGCCTCGGCGTCGGCCGAGGTGGCGGCGGCGGCTTCGGCGGCGCCGGCCGAGTCCAGCCCCGGCAAGCGCGACAAAGACAAAGAGAAACGCTTCAGTCTGTTCAGCAAGAAGAAATAAACGCTAACAGTCAGCTTGTCTTTTCCCTCCTCCTCTTCTTCCTCTTCCTGTTCCACTTCCTGTCGGTCCCTCTGGTGCTGATTGGCTCGTCCCGGGTTGGCTCGGAGTCGTTAGGGGTCGTCTAGCGAACCCTCTGGATTTGACGCCGCTCGTAGTCGTGACACTTTCAAATATGAACGAGAAATGATAACAATAGCCGCGTTCGTCTCGTGTAACTTTTCTGGACGCCGCTGCAGCTTCCTCCTCTTGCGCTTCTACTTCCTGTTCCTGTTTGTCCTGTTCTAACGCGAGCCACTCCAGCGCGTCCCTTGGAGCCTAAAGTCTTCGTCCACTCTGTGCCTAACAAACGTGCACTCGGGCTCAGAGCTTCAATCCTGCTGCAAATCAGGATTTTTTTCTGTTTTCTGGTCATAGTTTCCTTCGGGTCCAGTCCAGGGTTAGTTCAGTTTATGTCCTGGTTTTAATCCTGATTTGGTTCTTGTCCAGTCCAGTTCCAGGTTTCTTCTAGGTTTGGTCCACTTCCAGTTAAAGACCTGCTGAACTGAAGTGAGACTGAAGACTCATTGTTCAGACCAACTTTATTCTAGGTTTGATCCAGCCTTAGTTTTGGTCCACGTTTAAACCTTTTAAAACCAGGTTTAAGACATAATTTAATTCAGATTTGGTCCTTTGTTTCTACCGGATTTAGTTTAGGTTTGCTTCTGGTTTAGCTGATTTGATGACTCAAACCAGGTTCGGTCCAGGTACAAAACTGTTTCAAGCGGGTTTGTCCAAATTGAATTCAGATTTTTTAATTTTTTTTCTTTTTTTTTTTTACCCAATCCATAATCCACCTTTGGTCCTGATTGAGGCTTGTAGGGTTTAGGTTTTTGAGTGGTCCTGTTCTGACGTGGTTTGGTGGTGATCCTGTTCGGCCGCTGTTGGTCTCGCTTGGCTTTTGAAGCGTATGTACGTAAATTGTGTATAAGAAAAAAATACTATGAGGTATTCGCGATGCTATTAATCTGCTTGCTAAACAGAGACCTTGTCGAGTCCAAGTTTGGTCCAGTATTAATCCGGATTTGGTCCAATCCTGGTTGAATTCTTGTTTAGTCCAAATTGAATCCGGTTTTGACCTTGTTCTGGTTTAATCCTGGTTCAATCCACTTTTTGGTCCATTTCGGAGTCCAGTCCTGGCTCTGTCTAGATGTAATCCTCGTTTAGGGCAGGTTTAGTCAAGGTTTTACTCGAAATTCCTGAAAATGTACAAGTTGTGTATAAAAAAAACAAAAAATACTAACTAAAACTGCCGTATTCTGGGCTCTTACTAACAAATCTGCTCGAGGAGGAGAGAATGTCGACCTCCCTGGCGAGTGCGAACCTTTCCAAAGTTCTTCTGGTCGCGTTTCCAATCACAAAAGTCGCTCGACGCTTCTTGCTTGCCGTTTGTTTTCTCTTCGCTTTTTGTTTTCGTTCTTTTTTTTGTTGTTGTTTGTTTTCCTCTCCTCCAATGAGCCGCTGACTAGAGCGAGTTCCTACTCCGCCTGGCAACAACACAGCCAATGAGAGGCAGCCTGGTTTTGGTTGCGCTTGTTTTCGACACACGACTGACACTGTTTTGTTTTTTTATCTTAAATTTGTTTTGGTTTTTAGCGTGTAGTTCTGGATGTGCACTGTGGTGACTGTAACCATAGTAACCGGCACCGATTGGTCGTTCGTGGCAATGACGCCGCGACGGGGGTTTGTGCGGCTGTGGGTTTAGGGGTCGTGACGGGGTCTTGAGGGGGCCACCGCTAGTTGGATGTGCACCTGTCGACTCCCCCTCTCCCTTCTCCCCCTTTTCTCATCCCACTCTCTCTCTTATCACTCTCTCTCTCTCTCTCTCTCTCTCTGTTACATAAATGCAAAAAGCCATTAAAATGCTTTTAAAACAAACAAAAAAACTCGCGCCGTGTTTTTTTTTTTTTTTTGCTGGTGACCACATGACTTCCTGTCCTTGTGTAATTTGGTGCTGCAACTCAGGATGATTTTAATTTGTGTATCGAATATTTTTCGGTGAATCAGATTTTCATATTTTGTTTCTTTTCCATCCTTTTTAAAAAGAAATATTGTCTAAAAAAAGATTATGAAAATTATCCCCATTTCATGCTGGTGAAATCCTGCCGGTAAAGCGTTGGCCTCACGGTTCTGAGGTCCCCGGTTCAATCCCAAACCCACCTTATTGGAGATTGCATGTTCTCCCCGTGCCTGTGTGGGTTTTCTCTGGGTAGGCACTCCGTTTTCCTCCCACATCCCAAAAACATGCAACAATAATTGGACACTCCAAATTGCGCATAGGTGTGATTGTGAGTGTGACTGTCTCAATGTGCCCTGCGATTGGCTGACGACCAGTTCAGTGTGTGCCCCGCCTCCTGCCCGTTGACAGCTGGGATAGGCTCCAGCGCTCCCCGCCACCCTCGTGAGCATAAGCAGCAAAAGAAAATGGATGGATGAATCCCGAAGTGCACCAAACTTGGTGGCGGAAGGGACGTAATTGTGAAGACAGACGTGCTGGGGGAGCTCGATGGAGTGGTTACCACGGCAACGAAGATGCTTTTGAAATTGGAATCCCTTCTTTATCCTGCAGGGGGAAGGGCGTGGCTTCGCTGTTGCTATGGAAACAGCCTCTCAAAACATCTACGCAGAACATTTGGTTAGGTTTTGTGTCGTTTGTGTCGAGTCTGCGACCCACGAGCAGCGCGTGCGTGCGTGCGTGTGTGCGCCTTGTCTGTCTGCTGTTGACAAGTGCTAGTGACATCACTAGGTCCTATTTTCTGCGGGAGCATGTAAACGGGGATTCGGTTCGAATGAGAGCAACCTGCCAGGTTGGAATTTTAAGAAAAAAGTAGTACTCTAAGAAGAATTCTGTGATTTTTGGTGACGATCAAAAAAATGGAACCCGACAGAAAAAAAAATTCAGGTCAGCATACATGCCTCACAGTTCAGAGGTCCCGGGTTCAAATCCCAGCCTCACCTGATACGTTAATTTAATCCCCTATCTTGCCAATGGTTGTTAGTGTCTATGTGGCCGGTTCGGGGTACAACCCGCCTGAGGGCATGACAGAAAATGGCTCGATAGATGGTTGGTGGTTATTATATTTCCGTCAAGCGAAAGTGAGTCCGCCACCGAGTCGCCAAAAGCTGACCTCGTTGACCTCGAGAAGCTTCCCTTTGTTTGGGAAATAAGAGAGAAATTGTGAAATCAACAACAAATGAAAAGATTTCTTTTACGATTTCATGACAACTCAGCTACTTCACCGCGTAAACTAGCTCGTGTTTATGTCACTTATTATCTATGCAAATTAATTACGCTGACCTTGGCCTTTCATAGCTGCCATCCACCCCCCTAAAAAAAATAGACAGGCTCGGGCATGGTGGGCATTGTAGTTAATGTCAAGGCTGCTACTTGACCGTGGTCAGCAGAAAGGGGCCCTAAGTGTAACTACATTTCCCACAATGCACCAAGCACAACTACATTTACGTTAACTCGGGTCTCGTTTATTTAAAATTGAAACGACTTACGTGTATCTCATTCTAAACGTGTACAAGAAGTCACATTGTGGTTTTTTTTAAATTTTCATTTAAAAAAAAGGGGGGGTCACTCACGTGACGCACGGAAG